>NC_138780.1:140768797-141131297 GCF_965119305.1 Pelophylax lessonae | reverse complement strand
TTGAATGGGCCTTAAAGTGTAAGGCAACCCATAGATTGGTCAGTTTTTACAGAAATCAGTCGGCAATTGGTAGAACTCCCATCAGTTTATTTATTTCTGTTTGGAAGATTTCTCTTCTGCTGGAGACACAACAAGAAACGGCACAACATCCCATCTTAGTTGTTCCCAAAATAGTTGTCCTCACTGACTGATTAAATGACGTAGAAATGTAAGAGCATCAACATGGCAGCCAGGCCCCTGTCATTTTTAGACGATGGTTAGCAGAGGTATTTTTTTTTTTTTTTCAAAGTTGAATCTACTTATATTTTGCCTTCTCTAGATCCTCCCTTATGAACATGCTTATGACATTTAAAAATAAAACCTTTCCATTTTCATAAAATGCCTTATTTTTGACCCAGTGATGTCGTAACTAGGTCTCCGTGCTTCTCGCTGCAATGCTAACAGATCATAGCAGGAGGGAGGGCCAGCAGAGTGCTGTGATGTTTTCAGGAAATTATGTACAGGGCCCTGCTGGTCTCATTGCGGTACTCCTCTCAAGAGCCCTCAGCCCTGATGCAAGCAGCTAACTAGCTCTTTGGAGGATATATGCAAAAAATCAAAATGCCTTGATTGATGGATGTTAGTCTGGAGGAGTGGAGGTTTCTTTACAGACTCCATTTGCTTGCAGACCACACTAGGTAATGCTCACGTGATTCTGAACCCTTCATGGCTGACAGATCTAAAATCCAATGAATGATAGGGGTTAAGGAGAGTAGGGCTTGAGAGGAAAGGGCAAGATCATGCTTCCAGCAACTTCTAACTGTGAGAAGGTTACAGAGTGCAGTGCAATCAGAGTAAGCAACTTCAGTAGAGGGGATGAGCCTTTATACGCGGAAAAGAATGCAGGTAAGGATGGAGTTCAGCTTTAATTTCTTTCAAGGTAGATTTTCTTTAAAGTAGAACTATAGGCAAAACGTTTTTTTTATTAATTTTGGATAGCGCAAGTTAAAGCGGAGTTCCAGCCATTTCACTCACCTGTCCAAAGGTCCAGCGATGCGGCCGCCCGAAGCCTCGATCCTCTCCCTCGGCGCCGGCATCACTGCTGTGGGCACCCGGCTGTGACAGTTTGCTTCACAGCCGGGTACCCACTGCGCATGCGCGAGTCGCGCTGCGCGTCTTGATTGGCCGGCAATCTTCTGGGACCTCTGACATGTCCCAGAAGATTGCAGGGAGGGAGGGGGAGAGGAGAACTTCCGTTCAGGGCGCCACGGCGCTCCGAGCGGAAGTGGGAGCGGGTACCTGTCAAAACTAGGTACCCGCTCCCCCCCAAAAAAATGACATGCCAAATGTGGCATGTCAGGGGGTTAGAATACCTAAAGCGGAAGTTCCATTTTTGGGTGGAACTCCGCTTTAAGGTTATAACCCATGTCAGATTTTTTTTCCACTATCTGTGTACCATTGCAGAGATTTCCCTTCACTTCCTGCCCATAGCCAAACAGGAAGTGAAATGAAATCCATGCAAATTTTAAGGCAATCCTTGGGCCCCCAGGTCACCAGTACTATTGTCCCCATTGGAAGATTTCCCTTGATTACTTTTTTAAGGGACAACCAAAAATTTGGAATTTCTTTTTACTTTCACTTTTAATGATAATGGTAAATGGGACAAAAAGAAAGAGGGGATCTCCCTAATGGGGTCACAGACAGCAATAAAAACTGACAGATGTTCTATTCCCTCTCCACTCTATCCAAAACTAAAAAGAAAAAACGTTTTGCCTTTAGGTATACTTTAAACTGTGAGATTTGGAGGACAGAGCAACCCGCATTCTACTTGCCACCCATCAATGAAAGCTGTTTCCTTGATCAAATGACCAAAAACTATTTAAGAAAAGGACTGCTAGAGATAAGTGTAATTGCACTTCCCTTCCTACTATCCTATCTGAAACACAGCACTGTAAAAGCTAAGCTGGGCCTGGGAGGAAGCACAAAGGATATTTTAAAGGGGGAATTATGATGTCTGTGTGATAAAAGTAAAAGTGTATTAATTTTTTAATAGCAGCATTGAGAACTAATTTTATTTTTGTGAATTCAATGAAAGTGTTTCATTAACCCCTTTTATTCCGCCTCACAGTATCCTTTGAGCGGCCTCCATCATGTGAATGCTGTCATTGGCGCTCACAGTGGTCACATGATTGGGAGCTGTGACCAAGTGACAACTTGGTCAGTGTGCTGGGAACACGCAGTGAGTGGCTCTCACACATGATTTTAGGCCAGTCTAGACACATTTTTGGGGTGGCTGGACATTTAGATCACTTTTCTTGCTTCTGCATATAATGTATGTTTTACATTGTTACATCGCTTCCCGGCCTTTTGGCTAAGATCAAGTGTAGTATCTGTTCTTATCAGTGATCCAGTGGGGGCGCTGTGCTGTCATCTGACCAGACCAAGGTTGGGTGGCGGCTATGCAAACCTACTGGAGTGATGTGGACCTGGAAGGTTGTTATCGGCAGGAACTAAAACCTGAGCGTAATTGGGGGCCGGGATTAAGTTCTCCCCGAGAAAGCTGGAAGGGTTCATTACCTCCTGGTTTGAGCGTGCTACCTTGTCTGACCATGGGCTGGGAAGGCAGAGAGTCTGCGGTGTCTGTGCCCTCTGGATGTGGTCGCCCCAGAGGTGCTCTTAGTAACACTTGGGTGTGGGACCCCAATGTGTGAACCGACACATGGTCACAGTCTCCAAACACTTTTTCTGCACTGCGCTTTTAGGGCTGGGCCTTTTGGCTAAAGTCCGGGGCAATTTTTGTTACCAGGCCTCTTGGCCCAGCTAGTGCACCATACACGGCCACTTATTTATGAATTTATTTTCTCCCACGTTTGTCACCTTTCAATTATGTGTGTGTTTGTTTGTTTTTTTTCTCACTAGGATGGAGGGTGTGAGTCCTCGGGCTTGCCCTAAAGTCTAGGGGGAGGATGTGTGGCCTTTTGGTTCCTTCTTCCTCTGTTCCTGGGGGGGGGGGTCTCTCTTCGAGAGAACCCCTCGACCTAGTATTCGGGTTTGGCTTTGGCTGCCCAGAAGAACGGGGTCTGCCAGGCCTTCTAGCTAGGCAGACCATTGAAAACCCTTTTTGTCCCTGTCAGGAGCCTTGCGCCCTGGGGGATCAGGGTAGAGGTACTACCCCTTCGGGGTGTGGACAAAGCACACCCCTAAGTGCACTTTTTTGTGTGTGTTCACATCCACCTTTTTTGTTCACTTATCGGGTTTTTTCGTTGTAGTTTTGCACCACCGCGGATAAAAATGTGTTACATTGTCAGCCATGGTACTTCACTATGGCACTAGCACTAATTCAATTCCCTTTATCCTCTTTTTTTTTTCCTTCAATATAGTTTATTCAAATTCAAGAAAAAAGGGGTTTACAAACTTTGCTCTAATGAGCGTATAAAAATATAACATAAACATTTTGAATAATATCTTTTAATCTTCTACAATGACAAGACTAATAAAGGTGTCCAGAGCATGGGACACATATTGTGACCATGTGAGCAACAACCAAAGTGGAGGTAACAGTGCATATACAGAGGAATGGAGACGCCCGACCCGCCCAAGGGGTCGAACACAGTCGGGCTCTCCAATGCGTCAAAACCAGCAGGGTGAGGGAAAAAGGAAAAGAGAAGACAGAGAAAAAGGAGAAAAGAGGGGAGATGGAGGGCAGTGAGAGGGGTTCGGGAAAAGGTCCAGAGGGTACATAGAGGGGTGTATGCCCCAGCCCCCCCCCCAGGTGCCCAGGTCCATCATCTCTACAGGTAAGTCCAACCTATTTAGACGGGACAGTCCCCATCACTTCCGCATACGTCAGTGAGGATTTAAAAGCAGACCAGCATAACCATGTAGCATGAAATTTGTGTATTCTATCCTGGGATGTAAGAATCAGTTCTTCCATTTCTTCTGTTTTGTTAATTCTGGAGAACCATTCCGCCGGAGTTGGAACATGCGTGAATCTCCAATGTATGGGAATGCACATCCTGGCAGCGTTAACCATATGCATAGCTAAGGATTTGAGGTAGTGGATTTAGATAATTCAGTGCTAATAACCTGGTGTATTTCCACAAAATAATTGGGCTATTCAAGCACTCACCATACTACAGCATGCAGCCATTTTAAGTGAGGGCATTTTAAACCAGTGCCATACGTTCCCGGATATTCCAGCTGCTTCTCCCCCCTTATCCAATGGTAAATCATACACGCTAAGCACACAGGGCGCCTGCTTACTGAGGACAGCACTTCCAGCCCTTTGTGCACAAGTTGCTATAGCAGTGGTAGCGGAAGTCTATTGCTGTAGCTATAGTAACTTGTACACAAAGCTAGAAGTGCATGCGCTCTAAGGACAAAGCATGGCCATCTCTGCTAGTCTTCTGCCCTTCTCCTCCCATACTGCCCTTTTCCACCCTCCTTTACTCTCCTCCTCCACAATACATCTCAGAGTACCAAAAATTAAAAAAATTAAAATTTTTGGGATTTGTGACAATATTATCCAAGGAGTCAACAAGAGTAGAGCTTTCTATGTCATTCTGCTAGGGGAATAAAGCAGGAAGTGGGCGAGACCTATTTAAAAAAAAAAAAAAAAAAAGGTATTTGGAGATAGATCTAGTTTTTAGATGGGGAGACAATGCTAATAGAATCAAATTTCAAAAGAGAATGAAGGTCTGCTTTAAATGTTTTTAATTCTTATGCTACTAGCTTTAGTAAATAGATTCAAAGTTAAATTATACTTACCTGTTTTACCCTTTTTTTTTTTTTTTTTTTACATTTATTTAGTTGCTTCTTAGTTTCTGCCCTAGGCCAAAATGATATCATACATCTCATAAATCGTCAGACATTTTTTTTTTTTTTTTATCTGAAGGAGGGGAGAAGGATATCTCTCAGCTAAGCACACCCTCCTAACTGCACGCCTGAGCTAAGGGGGATGAATTCCATCCTACATGAAACATCAGCCCTGACTCAAGATGGCTGCAGATAGAAATGGTAGGGATGTTTTTTCAAAGAGATTTCTTAGCACTATAGGAATGCAGACATGCATGGATGGGTGACTTTTAACTGAATATTAACAATTAGTTAAAAAATGCGTTTTCCGTTGTGGTGCTCAGATAAAGTTGAGTTTTCACATTAGAGCACAATGGCTCTAATTTATCATGGTGTCTAAAATTATAGTATTGCCCACAGCTTCTGAGCTAATTTTCCTTAAATTTTTACACAATATAAGATGAGAAAGGGACAACTAGATTTGATTGGTGTTGGTACTGTTTCCATTTTTGCTCTGGCCATGTTCTCAAGAGTTAGTATTAATTTAAGGCTATGTAACTTCCACCTTGTCTGTTTCCTGTATTATCAGTCACTTTTAGACACTCAAGGAAGGTGTCAATCTAATTGAGGACTATGAAAATCGATATAATATTGAAATCTTTTTACATTGGGCTTTCTGCATTGAAGAAACCACAAGGAACCCTCAGTAGTTAGCAAGAATTGCTCTCCTGCATCATAAGCATGGGTTCCCAGATTACCGACAAAAGTGAGTAATGTGAACTGTAAGCTAAAGGTATGCCTGCAAGAAAAACCGAAGGGCTGGACTTTTAGGCAGTAAGGTATACCTTTTTTGCAAAATGTACAGTAGTTCATATGAAAAATGACACTCCGTTGTTTTTCCCATATTTTGGTAATTAGGGTAGAGGTCACAGCATTATACATTATCACAACCTAGCATTGCTCCTTGCCAGGAAGATGATGATCCTCTTTAATACATTATTTTTTTGCTGCTGAACATCTCTAAGGATCTCCAACCTTTGGATTTCAGCTGCTCCCAACCAGCCTTTGGCTGGCTAGCACACATCCCTGAGATCACCTATTGTGGATCATCACTGATAATCCTGTTTGACTTTTCTGAGCAGCACTTTTTGGTCAGACCTCTGAGCACTCTGAGCACCTGTTTTTAACTTTACGTTGGCAGGCCCACAATCTTAATCAACAAAGCAGAATCTACCGCTACCCAAGGTTACCCCTGAAGAAGGAGTTACAATTTGACTAAGAAACGCGTTGGGTTTACACCCTGGGATCCTGTGGTCATTATCTGCTCACTGATTTCATGTATTGTATATAGCTTGCCATATTTTAAACTATTGTGTATTTTTTCAATAAATTGTATTTTCATTATTAAACTTTTTTTGTTGTTTACACCATTTTTTGAACCAGTGCCTTAAAAGTCCCACTATTAGGGGAATTCTCTTTTTGTAGTTATCACAACCTTACCTCTTAGTTTGTCTTCCCTCAACAATGATGGCCCTGTGTTGCCTCTCTCTTTGTGACTGCTGCCATCATCCCTTCTCCTTCTCTGCATTAGAAATTTCCCTTCCTTGGTCATCAGGCAGGCAGTGATGACACAACTCCAAGTCACTTGGGAAATTCACCGCTTACTGAGAATAACACTTCTAGCCTCTTTATTTTCTTGGTGACCATTGTTTTTAGGAGAGAAAAACATAGAGAATTCAACATTTTACAGCTGTCACAGGAGGGTTGGGGATATCCTTCAATAGGGATATCTATCCCTGTAAAGCTACCATTTGGAGTGTTTTTTCACTTAGTTCCTGTTGTGTTTCCAGAATAGAACAGCACAGAGAGCAAAAAGAAAGAAAAATTTGATAAGGGTTTTTTACCCCTTCCCTATTTTAGCCAACACTAAAAAAATGTTTGTTATAAATACACATCAACACTACAACTGCCCAGATTCCTCACTCCATTGGATTGATTTACTAAACCTGGAGAGTGCAAAATCTGGTGCAGCTGGGCATGGTAGCCAATCCGCTTCTAATTTCAGCTTGTTCAATTAAGCGTTTATAGTAAAAACCTGGAAGCTGATTGGTTTCTATGCAGAGCTGCACCAGATTTTGCACTCTCCATTTCTAGTAAATCAACCCCACGAGCTCACAAATTTAACTCATTAGGCTTAGGGCTCATTCACACGGGCGTTCCGTATTTTCCGTTTTTCATCCCATCCATTTTGCATGTATCTCTATGTAAATACGGATGTCATCGGATGATCATCCTCTGACATCCGTTTTTTGTCAGTTCAGTTCAGTTCAGTTCAGTTTTTTTGAACGGAGGAGAACCCTATTTTTTCTTCCTTTCAAAAAACGGAACGGAAGCAAAAACGGATGTCAGTGGTGTCATCCGCAGACATCCGTATTTACATAGACATGCATTATGTCAGTTTTTCATCCGCAAACGGATGGGATGAAAAACGGACATACGGACCGGATGACACAAGTGTCATCCGTGTCCGTTACAAAAAAAAAAAGGACCTGATCGGGCAAAAAAAAAAGGAACGCCCGTGTGAAAGAGCCCTTACACTTACAATGATAATTGATAGCCATTGCACTCTCCATTTTTAGTAAATCAACCCCACGAGCTCACGAATTTAACTTATTAGGCCTACACTTACAATCCATGTTGATAGCCATACTCAAAATATACACAAATAGATTGGTGCCAACTACTGATATCATTCGGTGAAAAGGGAAGTGATCTTATGAGTGCAAAAAGTCTGCTGATGTGATCATCTTTTTTTTCTCCTGGCCATTTTTTATTCAACAGATATTGCCCTATAAAGATGTAAGTAGCACACAGATAGGGCTGTTATTGGGAGAGAATATAATAATATCTGAAATAACCTTTCTCTGGTGATAGTCTTCCTGTATATGAGCAACATTTAGATAAAACTAGAGGTACTCTAACTGTTGAGAAAATATTATAATTGTAAAGTAGAGTAATGGAACTTATTGATATATTGTTGTTTGCAGTCACTATTCAACACTGTATCAAATAAAATAAAAAAAAACACAAATTAGCACTTTTTGTTTTTATGTGAACCTCTAACCCTTATAAAAAGCTAACAATCCCCATCACATGATCCTGGGATTTTGTTAACCTTGCTTCGCTTTGATGTGGACATTTTTCAAACTCCTAACCTTCGTCTGACCCGTATTTGAGAGGATTATCGTGCAAGATACAAACAATATCTAATTCCTTTATGCTTCTCAAAGTAGGACATAGACAAATGTCTGCTATAAAAACACGGTGTTTATAATGTACTCTCTAAATACCTTTTAAATGCAGCTTTTGCCAAAATAAATTCATTTTTTGCTCCTGTTTACAAAAAAAAAGAAACCGAATAACTATCACCCTAACATCATAATTCAACCAGTCATGTTAAGATACAGTCTATATAGAATTCATGAAATAAATATATGTTTTTTTTTTTTTTTCTAAAAAGTCAAGTGAGCAACATTTCATTGGACACGAAAAAAAAAAATAGAATTTTTTCTCTGAAGCGATGCTTGTACGCTGATCAGATAGCTGCCGTTGTCTGTAACGCATCCTTTGTCCGGCCTGACAACAATTGATAGCGCCATGGCTCCTGCAGATTTAAATATGAAAATAGTTTTAGTATGAAGAATACAAATAATTGATGAAGTACATGTCCTTGGGGAACGTCACAGTTCAAGTGGTAAATTTGTCTTGTCAAACAAAAGACAGCCCTCGGTAAAGAGCAAGCCATCTCTATGGTAATAGTGCTAACAGCGCCCTATTGATTGAGTGCGAGAAGACATTATACAATGTCGGTTGGGTTGTTACAATTTAATTTGTCTTGTGACCTGAACTTAACCTCTGCAACCTTTCTACTGCGAACATAAATGTACCAGCAGGGTATGCTCGCTATAGACATTACAGTGAAGGATTAATCTCAGGTAGAATTCTTTCAAATTTTAAGTTAAAAACAAGCAGGGAAGGTTTTTTGTGCACAGTTTACAGTGCTTATGAATTTGTGGTAACCAGCATGAGACCAGGGATTCTATCTGCATGGAGTTTGTATGTTGTTATGGCATTTGCATGGGTTTTCTTCCAGAATCCAAAAACATAGTGGTACCCAAACTTGTTAAGGAAAGAATATTTCAAGATCTGCTTTAAACGAGAGTGAAAGTGAGGTGTTCTGGTTTGAAAAGCAATGTAAAATATAGTGTTATATAAAAGAAATACATAGTTCAATGAGGGTTAAAGTCCTGCTCTGGAATTCTTTTTGGCTATGTAGTTTAAGAAAGGGGGGTACAGTAAGTAGTGTAACATTTTTACTCCATTATATTTGAATAAAAGATGATTCAGTTTTGTCGTGGGATCTTGGACCCTATTCTCTAGAACACACTGGGATGTTTAACAACGAAAAATTGGAAGGCATTTTTTGCTAACACTGTACTTTGCAGCATTGGAAAAATCAGGGGGATATACATGGTATAATAATTTAGGCATCATGCTTCAAATCGCAGAAAGGTTCCTAATCCAGAAACCCTTTGCCCAATATTACATTGGATGATAGAGTTGTACATACAATATTTGCATGATTTTGTCATAAAATTCCCTTTTAAAAATAAATTGCACAAGAAGTAATAAGTAATTAAGTGATTTTCTGTTTTCTGCATTAAGAATGTTAACACGTAGAGAGGGTTTCTGAGAACAAAATAGTGGTGGGTTTATGTATGTGTTAGTCCCTGCTTGGTTCGAAATGTAAAAGCTGCCCACGAAATGCACATCTACCTCTTGGCTAACAAAAACACAATGTGTGTGTATGTATAATATATACATTCTAATATTTTCAAAAAATAGTATTGAAAGGTAAATTTGTAAAGTAGATAGTAGGTTAGACCCTCTATTTAGTTATGTTTTCTAGTGCCAGTTAAGCTACACTAATTATTATAACTGATAATAATTTTATGGTAGGAGCAGGTGACAAATATACATTTTAGACACTAAATTTAAATATTAATCATCATATAAACAACTGTAAAAAAAAAGTACAATAACAATGTCTTACAAATCTTATCTTTATTTTTTCACTGCTAGTATTTTTCGTGATTTTTTCCCATTTGCAGTGTACATTTTCTTTAGCACAGAAACTCGGGTAACTTCTTTGTTGTAGGAAAACTACAAAATCAAATAGAATGCTGCTGTCTTCTTTAACGTGGTGATTTTTTGCTGATATGATTAAAAGTCATTAGGCACTTGTTCCTCGCCTTCCTTTTAGCATAAATGCCTCAAAGCAACTAGCAGGCTTTCACGCAGTACTTCTAAAAACTACCGGCTTCTCCTCTCCTGTTTTTTTTTTCTTTTAAAATTTATAAGCCAGCAAGTGTTAATAAACACTGTTGACTTTTAAATAAAAGTTAGCTTTTTTGCAAATAAAAAAATAAGACACAAAAAGATACAGTTTACAGCATATCTATCGCTCCTGCTAACTAATTAATCTTTTTTTTTTTTTAATCGTAACTGCATTAAAATGCACCCAGCCTGTTATGAGTGCATTAAAAAGCTTGGCTAATTTACATAATATTCTAAAGTAGACTCCTGATAGCAACACTTCATTTTGATGAGTTGAAAAAAAAAAACTGGTATACAAACTCTTTAGAAATGAGGAGTCTCTTCTGACAGGCAGTCAGCGTTAAAATTAGTTCAAGAAAATGTTAATAACGCACTGCCTGGCCTAATCCCTTTGATATCACCAGGTATCCTCCTGCTCACGGGTTAATTGCTTTAAAAAGCAAAGGCAATATTCTGAACGGTGGGCCGCTTCACCTTTTCACAGCTGTTACCATTGAGTGACAACTAAATCCCATGTGTAAGATGAGGAAGAGCTCAATCTCCAATTGGGAGAAAATTTATGTAAACCGCAATCCCTTCAGAATGTGCGGAAGTCATAGACTTTCTTGATTTACTCTGCTTTTCCCGAAAAGCTCTATTGTTCCCTTCCCTAAGTCCCATCAACCCTTTGTAGCAGAATATCACAGCGACTGCAGATAGCTAAAATATATAAATGCTATCATAGCTACGATTAATGGCAGTGCTTATGAGTCAAGTCTGATAACAGTGCAGCTCTCCACTCAATTTCAGATACTGCTAATGGAATCTGTCTTCTCCAATTGTAATATGAGAAGGCCTAATTTGCTATGGAGCTTGGAGCTGTCATCAGTAGGGGATTGTGGGGTCAGCTGGGAGCTGCCAGGTTTTTGCCCCGCAGCTTGTATCTTTCCCTTTGAATAGCACAGCCCCCTGCCTGCCAGTTAGCTGATAGGCCGCCATGGGGTTTATGCCACTTCATACAATAGGACAGGGCTGCACAGGCTGACTTTATAATTGTGATGTGAGCTCATATTTCCACAGCCACTGTGCTGCATAATTTCTAATAAGTGGTTTTAAGAAATGTCAGATTAGAAAAAGTTTCCTCAATTACAAAAACTTATAAAACATTTAAATTGCTAAATCTCTTCCCTGCAGAGTTTTTTGCTGGTGGTGCTGCACATTATTTATCGTGGTAATGGAGATAAACGCATGCAATCGTGAAAAGTTTTTTTTTTTTTTTTTTTTTTTCTTTTTCCCCCCTCTAATTACTAATATACAAATAAAATGAGACCTAGAGGCGAGCATGAAATTTTCTTTGCTATAGCAGTAAGAAATCTTATGGAGACTGCAATGAGTTTTTTTTGTTGCATTCTTTTAATTGTTTAATGCTCATGTGAACATTTCAATTAAAGCATCCAGATTAAAAATAAGGTAGTGGAGTATTTGTTCAGATAAAAACGACAGTGTATTTTCAATGAGCTCTTATTTTAAGTCTTTAATTGTCCGTAAGTAAAAAGTGTTACTAAACTCCCACAACAGTAAAATCAGTCTGTATATGCAGTGAAACATGCTTGTTGGAACTGTGGAACATAAGGGGTTAATTCTCTGCTTGGCTGTTTTATCCTGTCTTCTCTGATCCTCCCCTTCTTCCACTGTCCTCAATCCATCTCCTGATAGTACAGAGCTTTGTGGGCACTCTGCACATGCTCAGTTAGGCGTGTATTGCTAAAGAGTCATTTGTTTTTTTTTGTTTTTTTTTGAGAGGGTGCCTGTGATGGGCACAAGGTCAATCAGCAATGACCAGACAGAGGGTCAGGGGTCCTGCAGCTTTATAGGACAGCTAGAATAGAATGAAAACTCCTCCTATATACTTTAACTAGACACTCATAGAAGTCCCAAGACTGCTGTATGCTGCTGATGAGAAAAGGTATTTAGCAGTTTATATTTACTAAAACTATTGAATTTTATTGTTCTGTGTACTGTTGGAGACCAGATATAGTGAACGCAGAGAGATTTTAAAGTCTCTCTTTTTTTATTTTCTAAAAATAACAAACATGTTATACTTACCTGCTCTGTGTAGTGGTTTTGCAAAGAGCAGCCCCGATTCTCCTCTTCTTGGGTCCCTCACCGGCGCTTCTGGCCCCTCCCTCTTGTCCAGTGCCCTCAGAGCAAGCAACTTGCTATGGAGAAACCAGAGCCAAGCCACAGCTCCCTGTGTTTATTCAGACACGGCCCTGCGGCCTGGCCCCCCCCCCTCTCTCTCTCCTCATTAGCTCACTGAGTTTGATTGATATGGGAACCAATGGCGCCCCACTGCTGTCTCAGCCAATCAGGAGGGAGAGTCTCGTACAGCTGAGTCTTTCGTGCAACATCGCTGGATCTAGATGGACCTCAGGTAAGTATAAGAGGGGCTGAGGGGGGCTGCACACAGAAGTTTTTTTTATCTTAATGTATAAAATAACATTAAGATAAAAACCTTACCCTTAACTTGTACCTATAGGTAAGCCTATAATAAGGCTTACCTATGGGTATTGTAAATATCTCCTAAACATGCACTGTTTAGGAGATATTTACTTTGCATGCAGTCAGTGGCATCACTGGCATGTGCTCTGAAGGAAAGGCCACCCATGCCGTTCCTTTAGAGCCCTGTGCTATGAACGGCTGCTGACGTCATCACAGCTCCGGCCAATCAGATGGCCGGAGGACACGAACGCGGAAGGAAGATGGGTGAACATGTCGACTGTGTCAGCGGTGAGCGGGCGCCGCTGTTGGGGCTTTGTGCTAAGGTAAGCATTTCATAATGAGCTAGTATGTGATGCATACTAGTTTATTATGCCTTTTGTCTTTCAGGTTTTTATTTTTTTATTTTTATTTTTGGAGGTTTACAACCTCTTTTAAGATTAAAAAAAAACCTTCTGCCTTTACAACAACTTTAAGTGTAACTTTTATATTGTACATTTTATATACCGGCTGTACCATATTCTCTTGAATGGATTTAATATATAAATTTGCAGGTTGTCTTTCTTATGGCTGTCTGTATTTCATACAATGCAACCAGTATTCTTGCTAAATGATAGAAAAATCTGTTACAGAATAAACTACCAAGAGACAGTTTTGCATTCACTCAATTATTCAGTCTTGGACCATTGTAGAGGCTTCTCTCCTGAACTGAAATAGCTTATTCTGATTTCATTGCATACTGTGAGCTTAGAAGGTGCAACAAGTCAGAGCCAGCCCCAGTTCCTGGCTGGAGGACTTCTAGCATCATCTAGCCTTTCCTTCTCAGTCTGTCCCTCCCATTTTGTTAATTGAATTTCAGTCATGGAGGCTCAGCATCACATGTGGGCATCACCTAGAGCGCTCTGCATACAAATGCAGTTTGCTGAGGAACACCCGCTCTTGGCGACTCACATCCACCTATCAAGGCATTTTGATATTTGCATAACTCCAGCAAAGAGCCAGCCCACTTTTTGCATCAAGGCTGAGCGCTCTTGAGAAGAGTATGGAGACAAGGTGCTGTGATGGAAGTTATGTACAGGACTCTGCTGGCCCCTCCCGCCAGCTATCATCTACCAGCATTGCATAGAAAAGCACAAAGACCAATGATGACCTCACGGGATCTAAAATAAGGTATATAATACAAAGTGTAAAGGTTTAATTTGAATCAAACAAACTCTTTATTGAAAAAAAGAGGCATATGAAACAGGGAGCAATACAATAAACACCAGTACATGGTATTACAGGGAAAAACTAATACCCTTGTGGAACATTCAGAACATCAGTATAAGGCGGAGAAGCCAAAGTATTCCTACCATATTGAAATCCAGTCATGTATTATACTCATCCAAAAATTTCAATAATACAGTGACATCTATACAATCAGAAACATATAATGCAGTGATAAGTGATACGGAACGCGGAATAATGCATGTTGTGTATGTACAATAAAGAAAGCAATGAACTCATATGAATAACACTCACACAATTTTGGATTTATCATTAAGGTAGAAGCTTGATCTAACCACTTGTCCCAGGAAAGGTTTTTATTTAAAAATTTCCCTATTAGGTAAATCAAAATATAAGCAAATGGATCTTCAACTTTAATGCAGATATCAATTCCAGCTGGGATTGAGCTTGCTGAAGCATTGTATATCACACATCATAAACTTCCTATACATCTTCATGTCTACATATCTTCCTGTCTAGCATTCTTTGGAGGATACCCACTCCTAGGCAGAGAACAAATAGTCTTGAATTATATTAAACTTTAAAATGTGTTTTTTTTTTTTTGTTTGACAGAGAACAGATTGAAGAACAGATTGTGTGGTTAAATCCATTCACATAGTAGACAGCGTCCCTTTCCCATTCAGTGGTCCCTGATAGCCCACTCTCCCAGTAAGGTTTACCCATGGATCCACATTGCCCCTGCAAAAGTCCATCCTGACTAAGCCCTAGTGTTGGCTAGACTTGTTGGCTGAGCTTCATATACTTCTATTCACCAGTCCAATAGGATTGCCTTTACTGGTCATTAGTGATGGGCTCAGGTGTGTTCAGATCAAGCTGGCCAGGAAGCCGGCACTGCACACTGCCAATCATAGGCAGTGTGTGTATGTGCAGCTGCTGGTTGGGAAATGCCTTACTGCCTATGATTGGCAATGTGCAGGGACGGCTTCCTGGCGGGTTCGATCTGAACACGCCCGAGCCCATCACTACTGGTCATTGGGGCAGTCTGCTCTCCGCGTGACAGTGTTTGAGCCTGGTGATTAGCCTCTTAGGCCTAAGGTGGAGGTCACATGCTCGATGATTCTCCATACTATAAAGCCCTGCTACATTAGAGTGATTGAAGACAACAAGGAAGCATAGATGAATGAGCTGAGTGATTGGGCTATTAGAATGCATCGTCACGTTTTTTTAATTTCATAATGGGAAAAGTGACAATATCATTTTAAGAGTTCACAAACTTCAGCTGCATATATTCTTACAAAATATACTTAGAACAATGCTTTTAAACCCTTCAAACCAAATTGATTCAATAACTTCCTTTAAAGTGAAACTGTGCTCCATTTTAAAATATGCAAGTAAAAGTTCTGCCTAATTACAGACAAGCAAGAATCCTGCTGTTACTTTGATTATCCAAAAAGTTAATGTGCCCCTCTGATTTTGTTTCAATGTTTTTGCCTCAATGACCAGTAAAGGCACTCTTACTGGACTAGTAGAGAAGTCTTGCCCTGATAACAAATTGAAACTAAATCAGAGATGTGTACAGAAGAAACTTTCTGTTTAATAAATAGTAATAATGAGAATCTTGTGTTTTTTGAGTTTTGTGCTCGTCCATATGTGAGGTTAGGGGCAATAAATCCTCCCCGTTGAGACGCAACACTACACCCTTTAGCTGCAGTGGCAGCAGCAAGGGGTGTAGATATGCTGCACATGTAATGCTTTGCTTCACAGATGCAGGAAGAATTATACCCCTTGACGCGTCAAGTGAATGGGGCTGCTCTGCAAGCGCCATGCAATGCACACGGTTTCAGCATGCTAGTGGGGCAATCAAGAAGTTGAAACAAGGCGGTGAGGAGGCAATAAAATGCAATAAAACGCCTTATCCCCACCTGTCAAATGTTCTTTGAAGAGCGATCTAAGAGCAGAATGTGCACCGTTTAAGCTAATCTGCTTTTAAAAATTGCTATATAGTTTCCCACTCCCTTGTTTAGTCAAGTATTAAGGAATAGGGTGAATTCCTTCCCTTATTCTTCACTTCTGCAGGCTGCCTCCCCCCCCCCCTGTACATCCACAATGCATTACTCTTACAGTGTGAACGAGTCCTTAGTGAAAAACCCATGTCTAATTACTTGGCAGGTCCAGAGATCTTATGGGCAGCTGCAGTTACACCACAACTTTTCCAGTAAAAATGAGTCTTCACCCCTCCACTCCTCAAGCTTCCCTTCTTGGTCAACAAGGCTGCCCGTTACAAGGGATGGCCAAAAGGGAAGTTTAGGAAGCAGTATGAGCTTTCCAATCTTCTGGATGCAAAGATCATTTTAATATTCTATATAAATATTTTTATCATGTGCTTAGTGTCAGTTGCTTAGGTGTTTGACAGGTACACATTAAACTCCTCACATTCACATATCTCTCTGAAAAAAGGATATATACGGTAGTGATGTGCTTGCTACTGAGTGCACTCGAGCTACTTGTTTTGTGTGTTTATTCCCTAAAGGATTTAATATGGCAGCTGTTTAGGAGGAAAGCTTTATTAAATTCCAGCAAGGTTTATTATCCCAATGCCAGTGTGTGTTTTCTGAGGTGTACCAAAGAAGCAAGAGACAGCAATTTATTTTTAGACATTATTCACTGGGTGTAACAAATTATTGAGATCAAAGATCTGTAGCTGTTGGAAGCTCCCTACTGATGCAAGGGATGAAAGAGGTCTTGTGATCCCGTATCAATACTTACTGGGCTTCACTTTCTAGCCCAAAGTAGGCCGTTTATGCAGACAAAGTTCAGGAAGAGGGCACCTAAATAATAAAATGCATCTAAGTGAAACAAAGTTTATTACTGCAAATAGTGTTTATTCTTAAATCCTGCTTGTTGCTTCCATGCAACTGTATAGCACAACCTGAATCACCAATGAGCCTCTTGTGCCTGGTACCAGCTTCACCTGCACGTTCTTCCTTAAAAATTTTTAGTTCTACCATTGGCCACATTCACATTAAAGCCAATTTCCCTGATCCTGCCACATTCTCCATATCTTAAAATAGTTGGAGCATTTGGTGGTTAAAACAATGACCTGCTTGTAATGATCACAGTTGGGTAAAAAGATACTGTTGGGTAAAAAGAATTAATTATCAGGTAACCACTTTTTGACAAATGTATATATTTTTTTAATAAATAATTTCTAGATTCGTAGTGGAGTTGAGTTACTAAAACAGGAGAGTGCATAATCTGGTGCAGCTGTGCATGGTAGCCAATCCGCTTCTAACTTGTTCAGTTAAAGTGGAAGGCAGAAGGTTTTTTTTTACCTTAATGCATTTCTTATTGTCTTGACCGCAGACACCTGTAGGTCTATGCACCACAGCATTCAAATTAGAAAGGGGGGGGGGATCTGGAGCCAATCAGGTTTTGGTATGGTACACGTTTTCTGACAGTAGTAGAGAGCTTTTGGGGTTGACTGCTTTGCTCGGGCTCCTTTTGCTGGGGGTGGGTTGGTGACCAATCTTTATTTTTTAACTGTAGTGTAAAAAAGTGAGGTCACAAAGCCAGAAGTACTTACATTTAAAGTCTGTCTGAATAGCATTAAAAGCTTTGTTTGGTAGAACAGTACACATACACCCAACAGCCATAACTTTATGACAACACACCTCATATTAAGTTGGTCCCCCTTTTGCCACCAAAACAGCCCTGACCCATCAAACTATTGACTCCACTAGACCTCTGAAGGTATGCTGTGATGTCTGGCACCAAACCGTCAGTAGCAGATCTCTTAAGTCCTGTAAGTTGCAAGTTGGGTCCTCAATGGATCAGACTTGTTTTTCCAGTACATCCCACAGGTGCTGTATTAGCTTGAGATGTGGAGAATCTGCAGAATTTGAACCCATTCTTGTGTTCTTTAAACCATTTATGGACCATTTTTGCTCTGTGGCTAAAAGAGGAAAATGCCAGTAGGAAATACCATTTCCATAAAATGGTGTACTTGGTCAACAACAATCTTTAGGTAGGTGGTATGTGTCAAGTAGCATCCACATGAATGACCGGACCCAAGGTTTTCCTGCAGAACATTGTTCAAAGCATCACACTGCCTCTGCCGACCTGCCTTCTTCTTCCCATACTGCATTCTGTGCCATCTCTTCCACTGGTAAGAATCCAGCCATTTACATGATGTGAAAGAAAATGTGATTTATAAGACTAGGCCACCTTCTTCCATTGCTCCATGGTCCAGTTCTGATGCTCATGTGCCCATTATAGGTACTTTTGGCTGTGGACACGGGTCTGCATGGGCACCCTGGCCAGTCTGCAGCTACACAGCCCCATACACAACAAACTGCATTTCCCATTTTTTCCGCTTTTAACACATCAACATCAGGGAGAGCATGTTGACGTGCTGCCTATTATATCCCACTGACTTTCAAATGCTATTGTAATGAGAAAATCAATGTTATTTACTTAACATGTCATTGGTTATAAAGTTTTGGCTGCTCAGTGTATTTGAATTGGTAGTGTGTATTTAGCTGCCTGCTTGGAGTTCTGGTTTGAGCAACAAAAACAAGAAATGTCAATCTTTAAATATACATACTATAAAAACCCTCCTTCTTTCACTCTGAAACCTCTCCAAAAATATTAAATGCAAATGAATAACCACAAAACAATTCCTATTCCACGAATTGCTATTTGGCTTGGTAAGAAGGACAGGTAAACACACTGAAATGGTTAATAAATTGCCAGCAAAATCATGTATCAGTATCATATGATTTGTAATAAAGACAATATATTATGAATTTTTATAGAAATAATTATTACCACCAATAACCCATTATTTATATCCAATTTTTTTTTATCTACATTAAACATTCTGTGTTAGCTTAGATTGTTAAGAACAAACCTACTTGAATTTTCTCTATGACCAACCACCTTATTATATAGAGTAGCTAATAGCCATTGCTTTGTTTCGTCGGACCAAACGGCGCACATGGGTAGTCGTAGAAAGTGCAGATTGGCAAAGGACCAAATCTGAAACATACAAGTACTAATAGCTGTACCCTCAAGAGGATTCATAGTGCCACATTAAGCACTGAGTGGAGTGCTATAGGAGAAATTAACCTCACTCACTGTATGCTTTTCAGACGGCCACAATAGAGGCTGTAAGGAAGAGAACATCAGGAGAGCACATAACTATTATTGCTGTGGAGGGCTGGGCATTTATATTTGATAAATCCCAGCTGAAAATTTAATAGAAAAACACACGCATTAACATGTTTTCCTTCCAAATTGCAGAGAGGCATTGTATTTAGAAGTTTGTAATTTTAATAGCAGTTCTTTATGTTGCAATCTTTGTTTCCCATTTACTTTGGGGCTTTGCCTGTCTATGGACAGCCTGCATTGAATTCAAAACTGTCATACGATGTCGGGGGAGCCCTGTGAGGTCTTACAGATACCTTACCCTGTTGGCATTAGGTACTGGCGTGTTGGCTAAATGCTTCCACTTTAATGCACACAGCATAGGGAGCAATGGCAGACATACTATTTTGACCGATTTTGCAGCTGTGCAGGGGTCCTTTGAGACTTAGGCCTCAAATTATATTAGAAATGGGTTGGATGGGTGCTTTGGCTTCTCATTGTCATTTAAAGTTGGACATGGTTCACTTCTGTCTAGCTCCAAATCAATATACAGGGGAAAGTTTTTTTTTTTTTTTTACCAGCCCCCCATTTATACAGGGGCACAAGAAGTGGTCTTGCACAGGGGCCTTCTGGGAACTCTGTCTTTTTTACTCATGGGAGTATGTTTAGACAGCAATGATTGCACTGTGCCATCACACATGTCTGCACTGTTGAGTGTAATTATCATATTGTTATTTTGGACTAAATCTTATCTAGAAGTGAAAAATTATTTTCAAGAGAATTTTATTTTGCAGTGGTCAGGAAGGAATGGAATGTGAAGACATTATCAAAACCAAACCATATAGGTATATTACAGTAAACCTAACCAGATCTAAAAAAGAGCCTAAGCGAAGTGTCAGACCGCAGGTACTTTGAGGTTGGTCCTCGTATTATGTTTTGTGGAGCCCTAGGACACCAGTCCCAGGCTATGAAATTCAGCAGGCAGTGGAGCTTTGCAATTTGATAATTTGATCATAGGGAGGAGCTTAGCATCAGAGAGGGAATAGGGCTTAATATTGGCATGAAGAGAAATGTCCTGTGTACAGCCTGGGCCTAGTTTTCAAGTAGTTCTACAAGAACACTGTGGGGTTGAATTTATTACATAGACTGTGCACTTGCAAGTGTAATTGCACTAATTTTTCCCAGAATGAGTGAAGCTTTGCTGATTTCCATCGTCCATCGTCCAATCATGTGCTAAAAAAAATGCTGTTTATTTTTGTTTTCCTTGCACCTGATTGGGTATTTTTTACACGGTAAAGCTTCACTACATTCACGAAGGTCTGGGGAAAACGAGTTCAACTGCACAGTCTATTTGCTTTTAGTAAATCTACCCCAATGTCTGACGTGAAGGCTGATGCTGGTATTTGCAGATTCAACATGTTTTGGGCTCTTCAGCAGTATCCATTACCTTATATACTTTTTAAGCCACTTGATTCTCCTTCTTCTGGGTATCCATTTCAGTTATGTGGACACTTCCCTTTGGCTGTCCAACAGAGGGGTCTTTTAAGGATCCAGAAGAGGACCAATTTAGGGCCCGAGGGGAGAGAAGGGGACTGGTGATTGTGAGTGCATCTTTGGTGCTGGACTAGTAGTCCTTGCAAATGCAAACAGCAACAGCCAGGGACCTGGATGTGGGGTGACTCAGGTGAGTGTAAGATTTATCTCAGCTGGTAAAAAAAAAGAACACCTGGCACAATGGGGGGAAGGAGAGGGTTGATTTTGCCCAGAGTTGGGCTTTAACATTTATTGTTTCGAAACATTTTCCAATATGTATTAAAATATTTAAATTTGGTTAGCATACCAGCTGTGGTTATTCATTATTGCCAATACAGGGATAAATAGTTGGCAATGGTAAAAAAAAAAAAAAAACTAAACAAATTAAAACTGCAGAATCAACTTCACCTGTCTTTGCTGCACATGTTTATTCAGGACATTGTTTCAACAAAAGCCATTCATGTTGGATATGTGTCATAATTTTTTACTAAAAGTAAACCTGTAATAATAAAAGAGCTGCCAATGCTTCCTAAAAAAGGTTAGTTACTTGGTTTTGCTTTAGTACTTTTGTCCGCCTGGAACAAGCATGCTCAGGGGTAATGATAAGGCCGTACAGCCAGCCCTCCTGTACTGGGCCCAGGCCTCATCAGTTCAAAAGGGGGGCCCAGGCACCTGCTGAACAGAAGGCAGGCAGTACTGCCCTATTGTCCTATTGTTGACACTTGGGACTCTTGTGCCGTGCTGCCACCTTCTACTTTTCTTTTCTCGTTATCGCTTCTATTATCTGCATTTCCTCCTGTCTGGGACCCCTGTGTGCCTCTTTCCCTGCAGTGCTGCCTGTTTCATACAGGTGGGTTATTTAAAGATGGTAGGTGGGGGCTCACCATCCTGAATGAACACACCATCCTGAATGAACACATTAAACAATCGGTACTGATCGCTCACTGTGGGGGTGCAGATATTGCCTTGGTGCCACTATTCACTTGAATGGGTCTTGTTTGACTTGTTTCGGGATATAATTTGTTCCATGGCTGAAAAGCATAGCATCACGGCCATTGCATTTTAGCAAAAAATATAATCTGATATTTTCAGAGGTGGGGGGGGGGGAAACATAGTTTGGGCTGCTTAGATATGGATTAGGGTCATAATAAAACAAAAATGTGAGGTCCAGGGCCAGGTGGCTCTAACTTTTTTCCTACTTTTATCTCTATCTCTTTTTACTAAATCGTCCTTCTCCTTTTTTAGTTTAATCTGTTAATTTTGTATGATATGACAAATCCTTAAAATGTTAAGACTTAAAATCAGTTGATATCTCTTTTTTGTACACTCGCTATAAATATTTCTTGTAGCACATTTGTCTTGTTGAGAATTATAACAGTAACAGTTGTATAAACATACGAGATTCTTTGGTTCCATAAACGCCTAGGGCCCATGCAGAAATATATGCTGTATTTTATTGACAAGCATTCTGTTAGGACAACCTTTTCATTTCAATGGTCTAACGCACCATGACACAAAGAAAATAGGACCTGAACCTTTCTTTTCAGATCCATTGGTTAAGTGCAAAATGAATAGTAGCTTACAGCATGGTGGTGCTGTATATTATATCCGTTGCTTCAAAGTAACAAAGTGAACTGGCCCCTAACCTTTCATTGAATCGATAAAGCAGTTGGAGTGTTGAATCTAATTAGTGGTACATCAAGTACAATGAGTGGGTGTGGCACAAAATGGGCTGCAGTTACCAGACTTATGCCTCGTACACACGCATCGATAGTTGGCTGGGAATTTTCGGCCAACGTCCGATCGGCCGATTTACGGCTTGTTAGTATGTTCCTTAAACAACCGCCTCCGACTTTTCGGCCGAACAAAATCTGGTGTGCAGGCTATAAAATTTTTGTTGGCCGTCAACAGAATGGCCGATTTTCCGTCAGTCAGTACAGATTTCAGCAGACAAAAATCTGATGAGCAAGACTGGGCATGCTCAGAGAAGAAAAAACACACGGAAAGTAAACCAGCACATGACATCACTTCTGAAGTTGGTTTTTGTTGGCCGGGAAAATTAGTGTGCAGTCTAGAGCACATTTCAACCAACACAACAACACTGGACAAAAGGCGGCCGATCGGTCGGCCGATAATCGTTGCGTGTGTACGAGGCATTACTCTACTTGTGTTAGTCTGCCTGGAATTGGACTTCTAGAAGACCCTCATGTGAAGGAACTTTCACAAAGACTTCTCTTTGCTCTCGACTAAGGGAAAACTGTAGCACATTCTCTCATCTGCAGAGCTCTCATAAACAAGATATGGCAGAGGTCCATGATGGCCTAAAAGGACTGCACGAGTGTATAGAGGAGTTGGAATCCACCTCCACCACAGCAGTTGAAGCAATTGATGGCCTCCAGGACCCTGTTGCTACTCAACAGGCCTCTGCTCCCAGGGCCTCTGGCTCCAACCCGATGACCTGGAGGACCGCCATAGGCATAATAACATTTAGATCAGGGGCTCCCAGAGGTTTCAGACCCAAACGACTTGAAACTGTCTGTGGTTGGCTTTTTTCAGTACCTTGCTGAGCTGTCCTCCACCTGACCGGATTGAGATCGAAAGGCTTCAAAGGACAACTGGTTTTTGCAACCCGAACAACTCCACTCCCAACCCAGGATCGTTCTCTGGATGCATGATGGCACTCCAACTTGCTAAAGATCCATAAATTTATTGTAGAAAATGTCATCATAAAACATGTTCACAGCTCCATAAAGGCAGGTACAGGCATTAAAGGGATACTAAAGTCATTTTTTAAAATTTAAAAATAACAAAAATGTTATACTTACCTGCTCTCTGCAGTGATTTTGCACAGAGCAGCACCGATCCTCCTCTTTTCTGGTCCCTCGTCA
The DNA here is from genome assembly GCF_965119305.1 of Pelophylax lessonae. Classification (NCBI taxonomy): domain Eukaryota; kingdom Metazoa; phylum Chordata; class Amphibia; order Anura; family Ranidae; genus Pelophylax; species Pelophylax lessonae. The sequence continues at coordinate 141,107,856 of NC_138780.1, read as the reverse complement.
GCGCTCCTAGCCCCTCCCTCCTGCTTACTGCCCCCACAGCAAGCAGCTTGCTATAGGGTCATCCGAGCCAAGCTACTGCTCTGTGTGTCCATTTAGACACGGAGCTGCAGTACTGCCCCACCTCCTCTCTCTCCTCATTGGCTCACTGACTTTGATTGACAGCAGTGGGAGCCAATGGCACTGCTCTGCCGTGTCCAATGAGGAGGGAAAGTCCTGGGCAGCTGAGTCTCTTTTGCAACATCGCTGGATCAAGATGGGCTCTGGTAAGTATTAGGGGGGCTGCTGAGCACAGAAGGTTTTTTTATCTTAATGCATGGAATACATAAAGATAAAAAACCTTCTGACTTTACAACCACTTTAATGCATTTAACGTTACGATTAAGCGCTCTCTAGCACCTGTACCTGCCTTTATAGAGCTGTGAACATGTTTTTATAATCAATTTTCTACAATAAAGTTTTGGATCTTCTCAAATTAAAGTGCGGTCATCCATCCTTTTCACTAGTATTTCGGCTGCAAACCGGTCCAGGATCTACAGCTGAAAATAAGTTTAATGCTAATGTCACCACTTCTATTTGCCCTTGCCATCGAACCGCTCTCGATTGCGATTAAAAGACATACTGGAATTTCAGGATATAGAAAGAACTCGGAGACATTCAAACTAAACTTATATGCTGATGACGCTCTCATGTACATACCAGACCCTTTCACCACATTACCCAATCTATTGAATACTTTAGAAAGCTTTGCAGGAATCTCAGGTCTTAGCATCAATTTATCCAAATCGGTAGCCCTACCAATTAACTTCTCAGAGTCCTACACCCTACATCTGAAGACCCTTTTCCCGTTTGTCTGGGCCTCCGAGAAGATTTCATATCTGGGAATACAACTTAATAAAAATTACAATTCTATTTTTCAATCTAACTATCCTCCGTTGCTTGCCAAGATACGAGGTATGCTCCAAATGTGGTCTTCATACCAGCTATCTTTTCAAGGTAAGATCACAGCGATCAAAATGACCATTCTTCCTAAATTTATATACCTGTTCCGTGCGCTTCCCATTTACCTTACCAAAGCATACATCACCAAGTTACAATCTATAATCAATAAATTCGTTTGGGGCAACAAAAAACCCAGGTATGCAGCGAGTATACTATATCATCACCAACGTACTGGAGGTCTGGGCCTTCCTTATATATGGATTAACTTTGAGGAAAACTCAGTCGCCCCATACCACTTAGCAGGGCTACTATGGGACCACATAGTCCCTATACGCAAAATCTCCTCCCGTTATAAAATCGTTTCTGACGCTCTCAGGATGTGGAGACTTGTCATCAAAAAATGGTCCTTCTCATCTCATCCCCCTCTCGGCACCTCCTTTTTGGGAAACCCCAGATTTTCTGAAGCATTTATTACCCCCGAGAGATTCGCATGGTGGTCCGGAAATAATTTGACTTCATTACTAGACTTATATGATGGTGGGACTTTCCTCTCTTTTGAGTCGTTACTACACACCAAAAATATCCCACTATCGGAAAAGCTCAATTATGACCTTATCAAAAACTTCTTTGAATCACACTACCCTAAGCCTTCAGGATCTCCTCTCAGCACATATGAACATATTTGTCTAAAAGATCTCTCAAGTAGGGGACATATCTCTACAATATATTCCTCACTTAACAATTGTGATCTGGATACAAAACTTGGTTACATGGTTAAATGGGAGTCGGAACTACAGACTGCTATATCAATAGCCGACTGGCGAGACATGTGGATAAATATGTGTAAGACAACCAAATCCCTAGGAGTGAGGGAAACGGCTATTAAAATATTCACGAGATGGTATTATACCCCCAAAAAATTGAATAAATTCTACCCCGAGGTCTCCCCAAATTGTTTCAGAGGTTGTAATGAAGTGGGCTCTCTGATACATATTTTCTGGGAATGCCCCAAAATTAAAAATGTCTGGCAGGAAGTATTCAATCTAATAGAGAGAGTTACAGGATGTAAATTTCCACTCTTGCACCTGCAATGTCTACTTTTCAAAAATATTCCAGAAATCACCACAGATCTCACACGCCTAACACATACCATTTGCATCGCAATGTTATGGGTTATCTCCAAACACTGGAAAGAAACTTTCATACCCTTTGATCAGGTCATCAGTAGAATAGAAGATATAAGACTAATGGAACAATACCATCACACCATCACAAACACTAAGATCAAATTTGATCAAAAATGGACTCCTTGGTACATATACAAATGTTCCCTAACCACATGAATATCACATCAACTTAACCAATCAACATATGTTGTCTGTACAATTACTTGATATCTCTGTTTTCCACCACACCATACCCATGGTTTATGTTAGTTGGACGCCTCTCACTGAGGCGAAAGAGGTAATCTACATATTGACGATTTCCCACGTATTCTGTTAACTTGCTCACTCTACTCTTGGATATTTTATCATTCTTACAACGCTATATTTCCATCAAGAACGGATATACATCTTATATTTTGTTTAATTATTGTTTCTTTTTTATCACTTGTATGTTTTTTCACATGCCTATTACTTAAAATGTTTTATTGATGAAACACCTTTATGTAAATTTTACATTTACCATACTATTTGTATTGAATATATTTTTCAATAAAAGTTTATAATAAAAAAAAAATAAGTTTAATGCTAATGTGATTGGACCAGCCTGGAGCAGTGGCATACTTTTGTTCCCTGCCAGGTCCACTTTGTTCAACAAAAAGATGACTTCACTTGGAAAACTGGACAAAACTGGTGATTCAATTTTGTGTAATACTGTACACTGTGTATACGATTTATTTCCCAATAAACATACAGTAAGGTAAAAGAAAAAGAGGACATTTTTTCAAAAGCCTAAAAAAATGGACCCCCTGGACTTTGACGGAGCCCAGTTGACCCTCTATCCAGATCTCTCTCGAAGGACACTTGCTCCAAGGCGATCCCTTCACCCACTAATAGGCTAGTAAAATCTATTGCTGTGGATTCCCGTTCCAACTCCTAGTTCCCAAGAATGGTAAAGCACAAATTTTCCGTGCCCCTGAAGATCTTAAGGACTTTCTGGATCTTCTGACATGATCTTCCTCTCCTGAACCGTGGCAACCAGTCTTATCTTGAAAATGCAGCCGTAGAGATCTGAGGAGCTTGGGTGCATCTGTAGCCCTTCATTAGTGAGGCCCCTCCACGTATACTCCACCTACAGCAGCCATGACAACAGGACTGGTTCTGTGACACTTCATCACATCGCCTGCACTTACTCACTTTTTGTGCCCACTTGGATTGGCGGTTTCGCAATGCCACACTACAACTGTCAGGAAAGGGCTCACCTGCTGGTAGCACTGTGGCTCCCAGATCTGTTGTCCACCAGCGGGTGTCTTTCAGCAGCCGGAAGATCATCTAATGTAAGCAGTCATCACCTGATGCTTGCGCAGGATGTGTATTGAAACCCTGTCCATGCTCTTTATTCCTGTCTTGGTGTTGTCTCCATGTTCCCCTGACCTGCGACCCCGTATCCTGTTCCTGGACCCTGTTTCCACTCCTGCAGCCTGATCCCTTCCTGCCTGCTGTCTCCGTCTTGTTACCCTCTCCCTGTCCTATCTTGCTCCCAACTCCCTCTGCTTGATTTCCCGTGTATGACCTTGGCTCTGTTTTTGATTACGCTTTGCATTCCCCATTTGCTGTATATATATGGTTTAGGCAGTTGTTCATTGTGTGTCACTATTTGTTTGGTTTTCTGGTTTGTTTTACTCAGTTTGGTATTTTGGAGGTGCTTTTTACTATGTTCACTTATCTTTAAATAAATTATAATACTTTACACTGTGTTTGTGCCTGATATTCTCTGTGGCAGTCCACACATTTCTGGTCACACCAGCAGCTGACAACAAAACTGAATACCAGACCTCGTTATGGGGCAGTTAATGGCTCTCTACGATTCCCCCTCAGGCAGAGTCTGTATAAATGGAGCTGTGTCTGACCCCATACCAATACATAACGAGACATGCCAGAGTTGTCCTCTATCTCCCCTTTTGTACATACTGGCAATGGAACATTTAGCCCATGGTATTCGCTCCAACCCCAACATTCAAGGGATGCAGTTAGGGAAAGTCCATTAGAAAATGGGATGTTTTGCAAATGATCTCCTTTTGTATATTTCAAACCCGAGGATATCACTTCCCTCTCTCCTGTGGGAATTTGCCGTTTCATTTTTCTCTGCAAGTTTTTAAAGTCAATACTCATAAATCCACAGCTCTCAACATTACCTTACTCCCAAATTAGATTCAACATCTCGAATCGCAATAATTTATGTTGAGATCTTTTCCTTTCCGCTAGGCCACAAAATCTATACAATACCTAAATGTCCCCATCCCAACAGATCTGTGAGATCTAAACTAGTTTAAAGTGTTCTTCTCTGCTACATTACTCCTTAACCAGACTGAAACTGCAACACTTGTGGTTCAGCTGAATAGTCCTCTTTAAGATGTATTTTTTTCTTTATTGTTATAAATGATTCTGATGTCCCTTCCATCATCTTTGTTCTCTACCATGAAATCAGCCCTCATCCAATACATCTGGATGGGTCTTCCCCCATACATCTGGGTGGGTCTCCCCCCATAACTATGCTACAATATCTCACAGAAAACTAAATGGAGGATTGGGTCTCCCACATCTTGAGCTTTATCACAAACCACCCTCCTGGTACACATAATAGACTGGATTTTCCACAACTTAGACAAACAATAGGTAACATTTGAAAAGTCACTCCTGCCATTCCCACCCATCCCCTCGCTGCCAGTCTGTATTTCCTTTCTCTTACAAACATAGGATTCCCTGGTTAAAGGAGTGTGACTCTCCACACATGTAGGTCCACTTACACAAATCATAGGTACCCCATGTTTGCCCCAGGAGTGCCATGTCCCTACTTTCTAATTTGGACAAGATATCACCAATCCGTTCCGCTATACACAACAAACAAATTAAACTATTGCTCTCAATGAGAGGCACTCTGGGTGGTGGCAATATTTTCAGCTTTGTGATTTTGTTACCTCCCTCTCTAGGATCGTTCTTCTTGACAGGGATTTAACCCCTTTCGAACATCCCTGTGTACAATTGCAGCAGTTAACACATCTCATTGTACAGATTTATGCCATTCTGCTAGATCATACTCACCCAGGGATCACCTACTATATCAAATAATGGGGGAGATATTTAAATAATAAACTCTCAAGCAATGACCTCAACAAAATGTATATCCTGTGTCTCTACAGCCATACAAGAGAAGAGTTCCAAAATTCTTACATGGGGGTACCTTTGTACTACAATGCTTCATAGAATCCATGCATCTGTCCCACCGCACAGTTGGAGGTGTGGACATTTGGAGGGCTCCTTGCCCCATCCGCTGGGCATGTACTGCAATACACAGTTTCTTGTCAAGCATTTTCAAAATCTATGACTCTGTCACCACCCTGTCCCCATCCGTCACCACCCAGTCACCATCCGTCACCCCCTCTCTCGTGCCTGGCTCCATCTCCTCAACTTAGAAGGGCATATTTCTTTTGAATAACTGCCAGAAATGTGATAGCCAAGCATTGGAAGTCAATGGATGCCCCCACAATCGGAGTCTGATATGACATCATGATACATTTTCTACGTACATAGCTACTTGGTGTATCTGGATATTCTTTTTGGACTCCCCTTCAAAACCATTTTCTTGTGACTTCAGAACCCCTCAGCATAAGGTTCAAACTAGGCCACTCCCATTCACCCCCCCCCCCCCGACACACACACTCACTTTTCCTTTTATTTCCCTTCTTTTCTTTACCTTGCCTATCTTTTAGTCTATTTAACTTCCCCTTTGAAGTATGATGGGTGTTCGCCACAATATCAACACCCCCTCCCTTAGGGAAAGACCACATCACTGTGTTCTTATTTTTGTCACCTTGAGTTCTAACATGCTTACTCCCCGCGGGTCCCTGACAAAAGGTTTATGTCATATACACTTTGGTACTTATGTAATCTCAGTTTTTTGCCTACTCCTACTACTTGCCTTATTTCAACATAGAGTGAATTTGCACTTTTGTTTCCATACCAGGAATGTTATCTGGAGTTGACATAATGAAGTTTTTTTTATGTCTGTATTTTGTACTTAAAATTGAATAAATTAAAAAAGAAACAATTTCATGAAAAACAGGTTACAGGAACATTAAGTAGTGTTCGCGCATAGATTATTTTTGGAGAATAAGGATATAATTTAGTGTCACTTTGTTTTAATTTTTTACCTCCTCCAGTTAACAATGCAATTTGCATATACATTTAGGCCTCATGCACACTTGATGTTATCAAAACATCAGTAGGAAGCTGTAGATGTAGGAGTTTTTCAGCTTTTTTGAAGTAGCGTTTTTCAGCGTTTTTTTTTTTTTTTAGCTTTTTTCAGTATTAGAGCATTTTTACAGCTAAAAAAATGCCTCTTAAAACCCAAGAGTTCAGCCTCATGCACACTGGACGGTTATACAGCTGCTGTTTTTGGTGTCAGACGTTTTTTTCTGCAGCCAGTAAACTCCTCAGCATGTAATCTTATGTGTCCTTGCACACATAGGCTGTTGTCAGCAGTTTTTGGCAGGGGCATTTTCTGGCTGGAAAAAAACCCCTGAACTAGTGGGTTTTAAGAGGCGTTTTTCAGATGTAAAAACACTCTAACACTGATAAAAGCTTAAAAACGCTGAATAACACAGAAAGCTTTGTGGGGGTATAGTTTTGCTAAAAAACCACTACAGCTGAAAAAAAGCTGTGAAACGCTACTGCAAAAAAGCTGAAAAACTCCTTCTAGAGCTACAGCTTTCTATTGGCGTTTTGATAATGTCCAGTGTGCATGAGGCCTTCTGGGGTTTTTTCCACCCAGAAAACGCCCCTGTCAAAAACTGCTGATAACAGCCTATGTGTGCATGGACGCATAGGATAACATGCTAGGGAGTTTACTGGCTGCAGAAAAAAATGTCTGATGCCCAAAACAGCTGCTGTAAAAACGTCCAGTGTGCATGAGGCCTAAAGATGACTTTCAGCTTTGTCCTAGAGCAAAACTGTACATGATTGGGAAAAGTTATAACAGAACTTCCCCTTCTTGCTCTCTGTCTCCAGTGACCACCTTGGATTACTTTGGTGTTTTACTACTCACAATATATATACAGCTAGGGAAAATAAATTCCCTCCTTAGATTTTTACATTCCAATGCAACAAGCAGTCCAACTGGCAGATAGAATACCAAAGTGTGTCAGTGAAGATTACGATACTCCACTGTAGAACAATTCTTACTATAGTCTGTTTTATGACTTAGAAATGCATAAGCCAGGTACACATGTAAAGTTTTTTTTTTTTTCCAGACTCATCTAATGTACTTAATAAGTCATCTGCCAGAAACGTAGGAGACTCATGAAACACGCCTAACAGTAGAGTACCAAGTGTGTCATTTAAAGACATTTATTTACACACATATAACTGTCACTAACATCACAAAAGAGAAATTTCAACCTCCGCTTTCTGAGATGATAAGGAAGGCAAAACAGGTAAAACCTAGGTTGAGATTGTTAGCAATGAGATTTTTCATTACAAGGGACTTATAGAGTGTTGCGGTATGGGAACAGGCCAGATCTCTGACTTTTAGCATGTTGACTTTTTGTGTAATTAGGTGCCTGAAATTTTAGAGCTCCCACCACAATTAATATTTTGAAAGCCAATCCTGGGTGCCTCCTTTAAATTCTTAAGGGCCATACACACTAAGATTTTCTAAAGACTTTTTCCTTCAGATTTACCTTTTCTATGTAGTGCAAGGGCCTGCCAGATTGCATACAAATTGAAAGTGTTTAGGTTTGACCTCATATTATCTGGTTTTGGTAAGTCTAAAGGAAAAAGTCTTCAGAAAATCTTATAGTGTGTATGACCCATTAGGGCCAATTCATTAAGACCTAATTAATTTAGGTTGATGTTCAAAACCTAATTCGGTCCATACACATTAACCTGGCTAGCGGTATCCCCGAGCGTGACTCGGGGTGGATTTTCTATGCTGTTATCGGTATCCCCGAGTCACGCTCGGGGTGGATGGGCAGAGCGCGCAGTGGTCTCTTACCTTCTCCTGGCGATCCAGCGATGATCTCCCATTGCTGTGATCGCCAGCCGTCTGAGATCCCCGCCACTTGTCCGTCCTCCGTCGGTATGATGACTTCCTAGTTCCGTTCCCTGCAGCAGCAATGCTGCATGGGAGCGGAACTAGGGAGGGAAATTCAAACATTGAACGTTGCACAAAACACAAACACACACATAACATTTATATTATATATATATATATATATATATATATATATATATATATATATATATATGTGTGTATGTATGTATGTATGTGTATATATATATATATATATATATATATATATATATATATATATATATATATATATATATACACACATATATATATACATATAATATATATATATATATATATATATATATATATATATATATATATATAAAACGCATGAATTATAATCTAATCAATAATATAATTTTATTATATATATATATATATATATATATATATATATATATATATATATATATATATATATTATATAATAAAATTATATTATTGATTAGATTATAATTCATGCGCTTGTGTTTCAAATTTATCACATCTGGGATGTCTACTAGAGTCTTGTTTTGGTCAGGTTTAAGTCAGTAATTACTAAGAATTGTAGGCCTATAATACATAACGCCAAATTTCCATGAAAAAAATTGTACTGCTTTTGGTACAGAATTCCTGACATCATACTGCCAGGAAGGTTAACACTTTCTATTGAAACCATGAAACCGTAGGTCTGGTTATGTTTAGAAAACGGAAAATTGATATCAAATACTTACCGTAATTTTCCTTTCCTGATGGACTCCATGGCAGCATACGTTCGGGTAGGCCCCGCCTCCTCTCCTACCTCATAGGACCCCACTCCCATAAATCTTTGCTCCCTTTCAGCATCAGTGTTCTGTAACTAGCCTACTCAGGAATTCGGAGGGGACTCCTGCTGCCATGGAGTCCATCAGGAAAGGAAAATTACGGTAAGTATTTGATATCAATTTTCCGTTTTCCTGACAGACTCCATGGCAGCATACGTTCGGGAAATAACTCGCTATACACTCCCGGGTGGGAAGATGCTGAACAAAGAAAACTTTAATTGGCACTGTCAACTGACAACACTTGAACGCCAAAATTAACGGAAGATAAAGCAGCAGGTTCAATACAATAATGGGAAAGGAAGGTATTGACAGATGACCAGGATGCTGCTTTGCAGATCACGTCAGGCGCGACGTGTTTGGAAGCTGCCCAAGACGTAGCGACGCTTCTTGTAGAGTGAGCTGTAATCGCCTCTGGAGGAGCCAAGCCCTTTGCTCTATATGCCCATTGGATAGCCTGAACAATCCACGCAGCCACTGCTCTAGAAGATGCACGCATACCCTTCTTTTTGCCATGGAGAAGAACGAAAAGGAAATCCGATTGGCGGAAGGAGGATGTGGCTTCTAAATATTGACTTAGAGTGTTGCCCACGTCTAGAGGATGGACTGGAGATTCCTCATCAGTTCTGAAGGTGGGAAGAACTATCTCAGCATTTTCGTGGAAGACACAGGTCACTTTTGGATTTGACCCCAGCATAGGGATTAGGACCACTCTGTCTTGAAAGAAGGTCAGAAAAGGCTCGTTGTAACCTAAATTGTGTATCTCAGAAACCCTCTTAGCGGAGGTAATGGCCACCAAAAATGCTGTCTTCAATGTAAGCTCCTTGATTGACATGGAGGCAACTTCCTTCGAAGAAAAAAAGTCCAAAACTAATGGAAGATCCCATTTTGGAAATCTCGGCCTTCTCTGAGGTCTGAGCCTGACTGCGCCCTTAAAAAATTGCTGAATCAGATGATGACTTGCCCACTGAATTCCGGTGAAGGCTGAAATGGCGGAAACTTGCACCCGGAGAGAACTAACTGAGAGGGACAGATCCAGACCAGATTGCAAGAAACTTAGAATCTGCTGAATAGTAGGTGTACCTACTGGACCTGACCTCTGGGCCTGATGACTCATGAACCTGGCCCATATCCTTTCATATACCCTGTTGGTGCTAGGTCTTCTTGAACTCATGAGAGTCGGGATCACCTCTTCTGGAAATCCGAGAGCTTCCAACCTCCCCCTCCTCAAGAACCAAGCCCTGAGGTGCAGACGTGCAGGGCATGGGTGCAGAGTAGGACCCTGAGATAGAAGGTCCGACCTGAGAGGTAGAGGGATTGGATCCCTGAAGCTGAGAAGGGTCAGCAAGGGAAACCATGGCCTGTTGGGCCAGAAGGGGATTATTGCCACGATCTCTACTTCCTCCATCTTCAGTCTCCGCAGGAATTGGAGTACTATTGGTACTGGTGGAAAGGCATAAGCAGACTGGAAGTTCCATCTGTCCGTGAGGGCATCCACTCCGAAGGCTTGAGGATCTCTGAACCTCGTGTAGTACTTCCGAAGCTTCTTGTTGCGTGGACTCGCAAACAGATCCACTTCTGGCGAAATCCCCAGGGACAGGACCCAGTTGAATACCTCCTGATGGAGGGACCACTCATTGTTGTCTAGTTGGAAACGGGATAGGAAGTCTGCTTCCACATTCAACACTCCCGGAACAAAGACAGCTGAAAGATTGGCCAGATGATGCTGGGCCCATGTCATAATCGGCTCTGTTTCTTGGAGGAGAGACATGCTGCGCGTTCCTCCCTGCTTCTTGACATAAGCCACTGCCGTGGTGTTGTCCATCCTTAGCAGCACTGAGGCCCCTTGCGTTAGATGGTGAAAAGCCTGAAGGGCTTTGAGGGCAGCTCGTAGTTCTAGAATGTTGGACACCACTCCGTGACCAGGAAAGTTCCATCTGCCTTGTGCCACTTCGGACAGACAGTGGGCTCCCCAGCCGGTACTGCTGGCATCGGAGGTTATCGTAATCCAGGAAATTGGAGCGATTGAGTGGCAGTTGGTCAGATTTGTACGGCGTAACCACCAGGGAAGGCATCCCTTCATGAATGGGGTCAGGTGAATAACTTGTGACAAGTTCTCCGTCGTCCACTGTTGGAGAAACCCCTTCTGGAAGGGTCTCAGCTTCCACATAGCCCACTTCACCATGGGTGAGGTGGCTACTAGCGTCCCTACTACCTTTAGACACTGACGAGCAGTGAGACGAGAGGCAGCGAGAGCTCGAGCCACCCTGCTCTGGACTACTGAAATTTTCTCTTCTGGTAGGGAAATGGAGCATTTCACCGTGTTGAACAGTGCCCCAAGAAACACCAGCGACTGCGTAGGCACCAGATGGCTCTTTTCTAGATTCAGAATCCAACCGAATTCCTGAAGCGTAAAGATCACCAGCTCCAGATGCAAGAGTAACTGACGTCTGTCCTGAGACAGAAGGAGGAGATCGTCCAGATAATGATGCAATCTGACGCCTCTTGTCCTGATGAGAGCCACAACTGCCAGCAAGGTCTTGGAGAACGTACGAGGCGAAGTTGAGAGCCCGAAGGGAAGACACGTAAATTGCATGTGAGCATGACCTACAGCAAACCGGAGGAACTGATGGTACTCTCTTGCCACAGGAACGTGGAAGTACGTGTCTTTTAGGTCGATCGATGCCAACCAATCTCCTGGGAGAATCGAATGCTGTATTGTGACTAGGGACTCCATTTTGAACCTTTCTTGATGGATAGACCTGTTGAGATATGTAAGGTCTATTACCGGGCGCCAGGTGCCGTTCTTCTTCTGGACAAGGAACAAAGGTGAATAGACTCCCAATCCTCGTTCTGTATTGGGAACTGGCACAACAGCTCGCTGAGCCAGTAAGGTGTCCACGTAAGCGAGAAGAACCTTCTTTTTCTCTGCCGAAGGAGGAAGTGAGGTTGCGACAAACCTGGTTTTGGGAACGTTGTCGAACGCCCACGAATGTCCCTGGGACACGATGTTTAACACCCAGGGATCCTGGATCGAGGCCGCCCAGACATCCCGAAATTGGAGCAACCTGGCCCCTACCGGGAAGGCCTGGACGGGCCCAACCTCAAAAGGATTTGGTGGCCTCCCGGTCACCAGACGAAGAGCCTTTTGAGCCTTTCTGGAAGGTGGATTGCCTTGACTTCCAACCTCTTCCATAGGACTTGCCTGGTTTGTAGCTGCGTGCTTCCCTGGAATGATTGGTGGTCTGTCTTCTCGGGAAAGAGCGCTTCTGAGCGCCTGGGCGTTTATCCTGAGGGAGGAACCCAGATTTTCCACCAGTGGCCCGAGATATGGCTGCATCCAATTTGTTCCCAAAGAGGGAAGAACCCTCAAAGGGAATCCGGCACCATGCCTGTTTGGAAGCAGCATCAGCAACCCAAGGCCTAAGCCACAGGGCGCGTTTAGCCGTAACAGAAGCCAGCATAACTTGAGCCAAAAGGCGAATGGAGTCTAGAGATGCCTCCCCCAGAAAACCCGCAGCCATCTTCAGCTCCTGGATTGGGGAGCTCTGGAGCACTTCTTCCGAAACTCCACCGAGAGTACCCTCGAGGGCATTAATCCAGACTTCCATGGCTTTAGAAATTGTAGCCAAAGCTGGCTTACAGGCCATGCCGGCCGAAAGATATGCTCGTTTAAGGTCAGCGTCGATCCTCCTATCTAACGGATCCCTAAAAGAGGCTGTATCCTCCATTGGAAGGGTGACATGTTTGACCAAACGCATCACAGCTGCATCCACACTTGGGGAAGATTCCAGGTACTTCACCTTTTCTTGTTTAAATGGATACAACTTCGCCATTTTTGTGGTCAGGGAATTTTTCCTTTCCACTTTGCTCCACTCTTCTGTAATTATATCTCCCAGCTCCCCTAGAAATGGAAAGTCCAAGCGCTCTTTGCATAGCTGCTTGAAATATTTTCGTTGTTTCGGGAAGGAGACAGCTGGTTCTTCCCATTCAAGGGCTTCTCTCACCGCCTTCACTAGAGGGGAGACAAGGCTGAACTCAAATCCTGAACCGGAGTCATCTGAATCAGATTCGGACTCTGACGGAAGGATAGAAGGATGGCTGGGTTGGGAGGACTCAAAAGGATCTTGAACCAGAAGATCTCTTTCCGGAGAGCAGGATGGCCCTGCAGAAGTACTTGGCTTCTGTAATTCAGCTAGAGAGTCTTTGAGGACTCTGCGCACCACCTCCTCAATATGATGGTCCGAATTCTCCCTTTCACCCGTGGCTTGGGTATAACAGGGTTTCCACAGAGAGGAGCCATCCGTTACCATGGTACCACATCCCCAGCATTTTTTCCCATGCGGGTACTCTGAACGGCCATGATGTGTTGAACCAGAAGATTTGCCATCACGTCCCCTACTATGGGGAGAGCTGCGCCTGGACCTAGACGAGGAGAGCCGGTGATGCGACTTAGAATGTCTGTCTTCGCTGCGTGCGCTAGGCTGGTGTTCAGACCTGGAAGAGCTGGAGACAGACACATGTAGCGATATAAAAGGGAAAAACACACAAATCCTCCCCCCCCCCCTCAATGCCCAGCACATACCTGGTATGAGCGGGCTGGCCACTAGGGGGTGGAGAAGCGTCCATATCGATGCAACAGAAGGGGCGAAGAAACTCTTCACAACTAAGCAAAAGGAATACACATAGAGCTAAGCTTAAACCCCAAGCAAAAAAACTGCCAATAAGCCTTTTAAAAATAGGATTCTTACCTCTCAGAACGACAGTCAGAGTCTGGGGGAGGCTGTATGTATGTGCCGACCTTCCCACCAGCTCTGACATACTGAGGGATTTAAATATGCCGCCTCGCGGCCGCCGATCGCTACCGCGCATGCGCACCAAATCTAGTGCCCGGCGGCTACTGCGCATGCGCAGAGACGCCGCGCAACCCGGAAGCGGCGGCCGCGGCGAGACCGGGAGCCACCGGACAATGCAGAAAAGGACACTACGGCAGACCAAACACCAGACAGTGAGTAAAAAAAAACGGCCTGACATATGCCTGAACAATAGCCACAGACTAGCACACAAATAGCACAGCAACAATAAGAATAAACAAATGAAAAAGGTCCCATAACAGGGCTTACCACCCTGCCCAAGCAGAGAAGGGTCCCAGAGGCACACCACCGGACTGTCTCTTCGGGCAAAATTAGGCCACCCGTGGCAGCTGGGCTCTCTCGGCCAGACCACAGAGCTCCTGCTGAGGGTCTCTTCTATTGCCCCCTCCATACCCTGCTAATAGCCAGGGCTTAGCGGAGGCTCCACGACCCATTCTTCTTCCATGTATAGGACTGAAACAGTAGGAACATAAAACCATATGTATGAGGAGGACGAAAAAAGAACACTGATGCTGAAAGGGAGCAAAGATTTATAGGAGTGGGGTCCTATGAGGTAGGAGAGGGAGCGGGGCCTACCCGAACGTATGCTGCCATGGAGTCTGTCAGGAAATATGGTTGACTTTGGTTTAAAAAAATGGCTGACAATTTCTGTGTCTATCGCCAGCAAAAGGGTTCTCATTTTCACAAGGTATTAATCATCCCAAAACTGCCACTACAGCAGGCTAAGAGGAATTATTTAGTTGCAAATGTGGTTATGGTTTAATTCTGAAATTTAAACTTTGTTTTTGCAAAGAAATTTGCACTTTATAATCCAGAAAGGAGTGATGGCTAGGACTGTAGGTCCAAGATTTCACCATGCAACCAGGTGTTTTAGATTTGCTTTGATGGTCATTCCTGTTATAGTGTAAGTTACCCAGGATCAGGGCAAAAGTAGAGTGAAGCGGTCTTCCACCCTTGTATTCCCAATTAGATCAAAGACCAGCCTATAACCCTATATCATCACTCACATTCAAGCTGGTATAATTGTGCTTTTCAGAGTGATATAGGAAAGCTAAACCACAAAGATTTATGTTTACTAAAAACACACATAAAACCATCCAACACACTGAAAATAATACATTTTAGCAAGTACCTTAAGCCACCAAGATGACTTTATAAAAAGATGTGGCGCAACGTTTTTCCAGTAATCCCTGCTGAGCTGAAATTTGCAGCCATTGTCCACAGCCCGGACACAATTAGTAGAAGACACTTTAATAGACATCTGTTACAACAGGAAAGCAGATGGCTGAATTTATTGAGTGGTTTGTCTACTGCTCTCCTGTACCTAAATATTTTGTTTGGAGTTTTCAAATTTGGTAGGACCTTGTGGCATAAAATAAGTGTGTTATTTAATCAGAGCCTGTGTCACTGTTGTAAATCAATGATTTTGAATGCTGTGACCAACACAGAAGGATGTAAAAAAAAATTCTTACTTTAGTTGTAACTAGAAATCTGAGGTCATATGACCTACTTTAGATTTATAAAATAATATGTAAATTCTAATTCGTTTTTAGTATTTATAGTATCATTCTTTGCTGTATACAGTTTTCTTTTTCTTAAGCAAATTACCTTTCTAAATCAGTTGCACGTTTTTTTGCATAGAGATCATGCCTGTGTCAACACTTTCTTCTATAGGCTGACAGTGCTTAGCTGTTGCTTTTTGATAAGAAGCAGCATTGTCAGCCTGCTGAGTGAGCTCCTTCGGTTTGCAGTGGAACTACTGATCTGACAGCCTGACAGCTAGTTGAAGGAGTGCACATGGTAGTCTGACAGCGCAGGCGCAAAGTTTGAAACCATGTCCCAGATACGTTGATAAAAGCAAGATTTTTTTTTATAGTACAGTCTATTCTCGTAAATTGTGTGTCTTGTAGATCAGTGCTGCTCCTTCACAAAAAAATGGAAAATGTAGGAAAAGACCCTTTAAGGTGTTGCCTAGAACTGCCAATCAGTTATCTAGGACATTTGCTTTTGGATTGTTTATGCCTTCAATCCCTTCATACCAGTCCCTTTTGTAAGCTAATGATTAGCACACCTTTTTATGTTTCTTTTTTCTATCTTTATACAAAGATGCTTCCAAAAAGGAGTGCTCCACTTTGCCAACCCTATTAATGCCTTTCTCACTCATAACTTCCTCCTGTGTACAGTTAAAAGAGTTTGAGTTCTGAGGCAACTCCTGATCTCTTGGGTTTTCTTCCCAATTGTTAGACTTTGCATCAGTTTTTAATTATTGAAATTCAGTTATGGTCATAGAACTAGATACTTGTTGTGCAGAGTTCCTGAGTAAGGCTGGCTACACACGGTATGAAAATCGGCCAAAAAAGGTTGGTTCGTCAGGAACAAGCCCACTTTCGGCTCATGTGTAAAGCTCCCTGTTCAACAGAAGCTGGTCTCACAACTGGCTTCTGTCGAACAGGCATGCTGGAAATCCAGCATCTGACCAGCACTCTTAGCCAATATCTGCAAGCAATGATCAAGTATTCTGGCAGGGGGGCAGTCCCCTTGTCCAAATACAATAGCTCAGCAGGAGAGATTGCTGAATTAACATCTTAGTGTGTACCCTGCATAAGACTGGCTATACATAGGTCAGTTTTTTTTTCTTCAAACAGTGGGTTGAAGAAAAAAAAAACTGAACCAATTCCCCATCCACACACGTGAGGTGGATGGGGGAATCTACCCCACTGCACTTTTGTATTCTGATAGCAGGGAGACCTCCCTGCTGCCAGAATAAACCAATCAGCACTTCAGCCTGGCTGATCGAATGGCTTTTATCTCACAAGGGGGTTGAACAGAAGTTAATCAGTGGATCGATTTCTGTTCAACTGCAGTGGCCACACTGCAATCAAAATTTGGGGAGTCCCTGATTAACTGGCTGAATTTTATTTTATGTTTGGCCAGGTTGCAACTTTTTGCAGTCAAAGAGTTAGAACCAGCACTCTCAATCTGCTCTTCTCTTCCTCTGTTATACAAGTCCAAGACCTTTGAAAGGAAGGGAATTTTAAAATAACCAGCTACAAAAATTATGCAAGTTACAGGACAATAAAGAGAAAAAAGTTGTAAGACTTCAGTTGAGCCTTAAAGCTTTCCCTCATAACGCTTCTAAGTCATTGATGAGTCCTTTCCATTATGCTTTCTACATGTGCATATTGTATATCACTGTAGTACTGAGAACTGACTGTATAATATATAGCCATCAGCTATTCATATATGTTCATTATGTCATGTTTCAGATTAGGTCTAAATTGTATTTGTGCTGTTTGCATTCTTAAGAACTACGCTAAACATATACACTATATTACCAAAAGTATTGTGACGCCTGCCTTTACACGCACATGACCTTTATTAGCCTCCCAGTCTTAGTATGTAGGGTTCAATATTGAGTTGGCCCACACTTTTCAGCTATAACAGCCTTGCTTTGCACACTGGTCCGAATCATTTGGTGGAAGAGGGATTATGGTGTGGGTTTGTTTTTCAGGGGTTGGGCTTGGCCCCTTAGTTCCAGTGAAGGGAACTCTTAAGGTGTCAGCATACCAAGACATTTAGGACAATTTCATGCTCCCAACTTTGTAGGAACAGTTTGTGGATGGCCCCCTTCCTGTTTCAACATGACTGCACACCATTGCACAAGGCAAGGTTCTTAAAGACATGGATGAGTGAGTTTGGGGTGGAGGAACTTGACTGGCCTGCAAAGAGTCCTGACCTCATCCCGATAGAAGACCTTTGGGATGAATGACAAAAACATAGAGAAAAGTGTTCTTCCAAATAGGAATCTTCACAGTCATTATCGAGTGCACTTTTAATTGGGGTAACCCCAAGACTTGTTCAAAACTCTAAATGATGCATTAACAAGGCACATTTCAGGCTAACTGTGCATTAAATGTCAGAGCAACTACAAATTGTGCTTCCAAGCTCAGGGCCAGCTCATAAACCATAACAGCTGGGGGATGCGCTTGTTAGTAACTAAATATGTTCATAGAAGAGGACCTATACCTCTAGGAAAAGGAAACAGCATCCCTCGTCACCCAGAAGCTGGTCTTCACTCTGAGTTAGTAGTGGCTTTTCTAGGTTTAGAGGGAATAGGTGAGAAGACCTAAGAGATAAAATAGCAAAGACAGAGAAGAGAGCAAGAGGAGAGGGGAGAAGTTGAGAGGGAAAGTAGGGTATGACCCCGCATGCCGAATCCCACCATTCTGAAACTGCTTTAATCGGGTATGGATCTTGGATCTCCAATAAGGTACTTGATCCATGGGTCCCAAACTTTCTCAAACATCCACATTTTATCATTCAAGATAGCTGACATGCACTTGTTAATCATAATTGGAAATTGGCAAATGTCGTGCCCATTCACAAGAAAGGTAGTAGGGAGGAATCGAGCAACTATAGACCAGTGAGTCTGACATCAATAGTAGGCAAATTAATGGAAACCCTATTAAAGGATAGGATTGTGGAACATCTTAAATCCCATGGATTGCAAGATGAAAAACAACATGGGTTTACTTCAGGGAGATCATGTCAAACAAATCTTATACATTTTTTTGACTGGGTGACTAAAATAATAGACGGTGGAGGTGCAGTAGACATTGCATATCTAGATTTTAGTAAGGCTTTTGACACTGTCCCACATAGAAGACTTATCAATAAACTGCAGTCCTTGAGCATGGACTCCCATATTGTTGAGTGGATTAGGCAGTGGCTGAGTGACAGACAACAGAGGGTTGTAGTCAATGGAGAACATTCAGAACAAGGTCATGTTACCAGTGGGGTACCTCAGGGATCTGTACTGGGACCAATTTTGTTTAATATCTTCATAAGTGATATTGCAAAAGGCCTCGATGGTAAGGTTTGTCTTTTTGCTGATGACACAAAGATATGTAACAGGGTTGATGTTCCTGGAGGGAAACGCCAAATGGAAAAGGATTTAGGAAAACTAGAAGAATGGTCAGAACTCTGGCAACTGAAATTTAATGTGGATAAGTGCAAGATAATGCACCTGGGGCGTAAAAACCCAAGGGCAGAATATAGAATATTTGACACAGTCCTGACCTCAGTATCTGAGGAAAGGGATTTAGGAATAATTATTTCAGAAGACTTAAAGGTGGGAAGACAATGTAATAGAGCAGCACGAAATGCCAGCAGAATGCTTGGATGTATAGGGAGAGGTATAAGCAGTAGAAAGAGAGAAGTGCTTATGCCGCTGTACAGAACACTGGTGAGACCTCACTTGGAGTATTGTGCGCAGTACTGGAGGCCATATCTCCAGAAGGATATAGATACTCTAGAGAGAGTTCAGAGAAGAGCTACTAAACTAGTACATGGATTGCAGGAAAAAACTTACCAGGAAAGGTTAAAGGACCTTAACATGTATAGCTTGGAAGAAAGAAGAGACAGAGGGGATATGATAGAAACTTTTAAATACATAAAGGGAATCAACTCGGTAAAGGAGGAGAGCATATTTAAAAGAAGAAAAACTACCACAAGAGGACACAGTTTTAAATTAGAGGGGCAAAGGTTTAAAAGTAATATGAGGAAGTATTACTTTACTGAGAGAGTAGTGGATGCATGGAATAACCTTCCTGCAGAAGTGGTAGCTGCAAATACAGTGAAGGAGTTTAAGCATGCATGGGATAGGCATAAGGCTATCCTTCATATAAGATAGGGCCAGGGACTATTCATAGGATTCAGATATATTGGGCAGACTAGATGGGCCAAATGGTTCTTATCTGCCAACACATTCTATGTTTCTATAATCCAGGAAAGTTTGGGCTTGAGTCGTTCGAATGGCAAGAGCCCCCATCAGCATTTAAACACAAACAAGCACCCACAATACTCACATCAATCACAATCTCTTTAATTTCCACACCGATTTTACTAGTTGGTTACTCATACTGGGAAACCATTTAAACTGTAGACAGTAGATTTCTATAAATAGTCCAGTGCCCTGCAGGTGTATTTTCAGTCAAAAGATGATGGAAAATGTCAACAACTGCCATAGCTATGGCCAGCATTAGGTGTCAGCAATTAGATTAATACATAAGGTCTACTGTATTTTGTATTTTCAAGTCTCTAAGAAAGCTTCTTTGAAAAGGGCCCTTGCCTGCAATTGTGCTCATTTATGAAAACTGGAGCAAAAATGAAGCCAATATCCCCAGCAACCAATCAAATTGCTTGTTCTGTTTTCTTGCTGCAATATGTCTATCAGAATGGATGGTTGTAGAACCTCAATAGCAATACTTGATGCCAGCGGTGGCTCCATAAAAAAAGACATGACCACAGGGCGCTTACCCAAGTTATGTTATATCCTAGTTGGAAGCAGGGGACTGCTGTAGGACAAAGACATGCATTCAGTGAACTCTCTTTCTTCTTTGTGACACTGAATCTGCCTCTTCCCATACACTAGAATCTATTGTTCTCCTTCCTACTTATTTTAATATTATAGTCTTGTTACGCGTTGCGACCGCTGTTCCCATTCAGCTCGGAGAGTGTCTTGACAGCTTAGAACTTCCTATTCTACCTTAAGGGCCATGACACTGGGAAATGGCACATTAAACAGTTGCTCTCACTTACCATTATTCTGTACTTTTTTAATTAATATTGTCATGACTCGGTTTGTGGAAATATTACACAGCAAGCTGATAGCTCTCAGTAGCAAGAGATGATTGTAGCTATAATATAAGATGCATAACAAACAGTTTTCTTTTTTTGTAGCAAAAAGAGATTTTCTGTTATCTATGTTTGCAGGCTCTCTGGCTCATATGCGGCAGGAATCCTTGCTGCAGGGTTATATTCATTTTCACGTCTAACATGGCAGTGGTCCATTGCAGCCGAGGTTTTCAGCCTAAACAATCTGTTTGTGGCGCTGCTCATAGCTCTAACAGTCGAGTTTAAGAAGGCGAAGACTGCAAGAGACAGATCAAAGGTAATCTTTGTTTAGCTGGGCAAATAACACAACGATGGGTAGCCTAAGAAAACAACCTCTATGTTTTACAGGGCAAATTAAAAATTATTTGGGCAAAAATGAAAATAATTTCAGTAGAATTCTAAGGGTTAAACATCATTGCCAGAGATGGCTGATTTACTTACCAAAGCTTTATTTTGTACCACAGTTCCACAGCTGTCAGTCATGGCTGTCCTCCCGCTAGGCTTGCAGTAAGTTAGAATACATTGTTGGGTCACAGGGACAGAAGGGGAAATCTGCAAGAAAAAGGTAAATCCCACTGGGCAGCCAATAGGGTGTGAGAAGGAATGAGATTCCATGCAGCTTGTTTATTTTGTTTGATTTTTTTCTAAACATAGTTGTACGCAGCCTATTGCATTTAGGGTCCTTTCACACGGCGGACTTAGTTTTGCTCAGCAGGGATCGATCCGCTGATCCCCGCTGAGCAGGCAGATGACAGATCCGCTTACTTTGCAGAGACAGACCTGTCAGATCCCCGCTCTCCTCAATGGGATGAAAACGGACCGCCTGTCCATTTAATCCGATCCTATCTGATCTGATCCTCAAGATGGATGGAAAATAGGGTTTCCATCTGTCTCGAATCGGATCGGATAGCAGCCTGTGTTAGTGGAGATTTCCCCGCTGACATTCGCTGCTCCATAGGGGTGCATAGAGCATCCGATCAGGTCTGCCTGAAAAACTGACAGGCGGACCTGATCGTAAAGCTGGTGTAAAAGGGGCCTAAGGTGTGTACCCCAAAGCTGAAACACGTGTGCCTTTCTCTGCAGCATCTCTAAGCTGCACTGGACAGTGAATGATAGGTCCCCAGGCTTTGTGAAGCCACATACATGATATTACCAGACTTGTATAAAGTACTCGAAATTTCTACTTGAGTAAAAGTACAAGTGCTCGATCAAAAAGTGACTTGAGTAGAAGTGGAAGTGCTCGCAGAAAAAGTTACTTAAGTAGAAGTACTAACCACTTGCCGACCGCCGCACGACTATCTACGGCGGCGGTCAGCCCCTCACAGGCAAAGTGACGTAGGTCTACGTCGCTCGCCTGTGAGGGTTTAGGGAGCGAGCGCGCGCCGCCGGAGGCGCGCTCCCGCTCCCGCGTGGTCACGGACCCCCCCGCGCGCGTGACCGGCGGACCCGATCGCCGCCGGCCACTCTGCGATCGGCGGGGGAGAGGGAGATAGTCAGGCAGCTTGTGTAAACAAGCTGCCTGTCATTCTCCTCTCTGTATGAGAGCTGATCACATGGATCTACTATGTAGATCCATTGATCACTCTGCATACAGTTGAAGCCACAGCCAATCACAGTTAGAATCACGCCCCTAGGGACACACACAGCCCCTCCCTCTCAAATAAAGTTAACCCCTTCACTACCAGTGCATTTTTACAGTAACAGTGCATATGTATAGCACTGATTACTGTAGAAATGTCACTGGTAACCCCAAAAGTGTCAAAAATGTCAGTCAAGGGTCCGATCTGTCCGCCGCAATGTCGCAGTACCGCAAAAAAAATCGCAGATCGCCGCCATTACGCGTTAAAAAAAAAAACAACAAAAATGACAAAAATCTTTCCCTTTGTTAGTAAACGCAATAACTTTTGCGCAAACCAATCAAAATACGCTTTTTGCGATTTTTTTTACCAAACATAGGTAGCATAAAACAAATTGGCCGAAAATATTAAAAAATTTTGATTTTTACATTTTTTTTGGGGGGAATTTCATATAAAAAAAAGGGAAAAATATTGTTATTTTTGCAAAATTTACGCTCTTTTTTTGTTTATAGCGCGTGATCAAAAAATCGCACAGGTGATCAAATACCACCAAAAGAAAGCTCTGTTTGTGGGAAAAAAAGGACGCCAAATTCGTTTCGGTACAGCGTCGCACGACTGCGCAATTGTCCGTTAAAGTCACGCAGTGCCGAATCGCAAAATGCCCTCTGGTCGTTTAGCAGCCAAATCCTCCGGGGCTTAAGTGGCTAAAGTATTCAACATTTTTTTTACTTAAGTATTGCAAGTAGTTTTTTCAAAAAATTTGCTACTTAAGTACTAAAAGTAAAAAGTACCAGTAGTTTTGAAAAAAAAATTCTACTCAAGTACTGAAAGTAGAAGTACAAGTACTGTGTTATGTAGTTATTAAAGAAAGAAGTCAAAAGTTTGAACATCATATTGTTTTTTATTATTTCAAATGATTTATTCAAATGATTAACCTGTGTTTGTTAGTAGTTTCTTGATGCACTTTAAGCACTGTAGCATCATTTATTTGTTTGTTTCATATTTTCTTTTTATTGGAAAGATTTGGTATAGCAGCTTTTATTATACACAGCCTTTATTTTCGTATGCGCTGATTTACAAATGACATTATACACATTTTTTGGAGCTTTATGCAACCTGCCATCTACTGTTCTGGCAGTGGTAATTTTTTTAAAAGTAACGAGTAACTATGCAGCACAAAAAAAAAATACTTGAGTAGAAGTATCAAAATCATCGAAAAAATGTAGTGAAGTAAAAGTAGAAGTAGGAGAAAAAAATTCTACTCTAGGAAAGTACAGATACCGCATTTCGGTACTTAAGTACAGTACTTAAGTAGTTCTACTTCGTTACTATACATCTCTGGATATTACCAAAATAATTGGGACACCTGCCTTTACACGCACATGAACTTTAATGTCATCCCAGTCTTAGTCCGTAGGGTTCAATAATGAATTGGCCCACCCTTTGTAGCTAGAACAGCTTCAATTCTTCTGGGAATTCTGTCCACAAGGTTTAGGAGTGTGTGTATGGGAATCCTTGACCATTCTTCCAGAGGCGCATTTGTGAGGTCAGGCACTGATGTTGGACAAGAAGGCCTGGCTCCCAGTCTCTGTTCGAATTCATCACAAAGGTGTTCTATCGGGTTGACGTCAGGACTCGCTCATCCATGTCTTTATGGACCTTGCTTTGTGCAATGGTCCAAATTATTTGGTGGAGGGGGGTTATGATATAGGGTTGTTTTTCAGGGGTTGTGCTTGGCCCCTTAGTTCCAGTGAAGGGAACTCTTAAGGTGTCAGCAAACCAAGACATTTTGGACAATTTCATGCACCCAACTTTATGGGAACAGTTTGGGGATGGCCCCTTCCTGTTCTAATATGACTGCGCACCAGTGCACAAATCAAGGTCTATAAAGACATGAGTTTGGGGTGGAGGAACTTGACTGGCCTGCACAGAGTCCTGACCTCAACCCGATAGAACACCTTTGGGATAAATGAGAGCCGAGACTATGAGCCAGGCCATCTCATCCAACATCCGTGCCTAACCTTGCAAATGCGCTTATGGAAGAATGGTCAAACATTCCCATAGACCCACTCTTAAACCTTGTGGACAGCCTTCCAAGAAGAGTTGAAGCTGTTCTAGCTGCAAAGGGTGGGCCAACTCAATATTTAACCCTACGGACTAAAGGCAAGTGTCCCAATACTTTTGGTAATATAGTGTAGTTACATAGTTATTCTTGTTTTAAAAAAAAGACACAAGTACATCCAGTTCAACCAAATGAATGGGAAGTGCTCTTTACTGTTCGGCTCCCTGTTGATTCACAAACTGAAGCACAATAAACACAGTTTACTATGCTTCAATTATGAATGAACACAGTGAGTGAGTGTGTTTACTAAGTTCAATTGGAAAATAAAAGGACTAGGAAATGACATATTAACTAGCTCCTTCCCCTGCTCTCCATCCTGGAACATCCCAGGATGTTCAGGAGAGGAGAGCAGGAAAGCCAGCAGCACTGGGGGGGGGGGGGGGGAAGTGCAACACGGGGGAAAGCCTGGGCAGCATAGAAAGCATAAAATAAAACTTTATTGGACATCAAAATACATAAAGCTTCTGAACTGTGTATGGTATGATGTGTCTGGGGTGTGGTCAGTATACATTCTGTGTACAGTACAGCTCCAGGTAGCCATATTGCATTGCATTTTCAGAAAATTACAACAGCTGCAGAATAAAAAGGAAAGGTAATTTTTATTAACATTTAATTACAATATGATTTGTGTTGCAATTGTATACGCTATATTGTTCTTTCTTTATTTGTTGATTTTTTTCCCCCACAAAAGTGGAGTTACCCTTTAATAATAGAGTATGCAGGTGTGTGGCCAGTAGAGATAGGCCAATCACCCCCCTGTTTGGTAGTTCTTCCCCGAACCGCAAAAGTAAATAAAAACAGTAAACATGTTTTGGACAATTCCTTTATTTAAAAAAAAAAAAAAACAATGTCTCCCGATGTAGATCCAACACCCAATTCCAACGCCGGATCCATAAAAAAAAAAAACAAACGCTCCGCCATCAATGAAGGCTGGCCACCTATGTAGGCTCTGCCGTTTCACAGTTCTTATATTGGCAAGGGACAGAGCCACCTGGCGATGTCACTTGGTGGCTCCACCCCGTTGTGATGTCACCGACCCAGCATGCACCACCCGCTGAACGCCCTGCAAATTCGGGTGTTCACTGAACTGGCGATAAGGCGATGTTTAGGCCAAACTTTTGCGGGCCGAACCGTTTGCACAACTCTAATGGCCAGCTACCTGCAAACTCTATTAACTGCCAGTCTGACAAGAACAGGTAAGGAATGGGTCATATGCAATTTTACTTGGTCTCTTTGTTTCACACATAGCCCAAGTCTATGTAAACTTCATTCAACTCTCAAATGGCAGAGTTTATACTGCCCACTTTAGCTCAAAGAATTTTGCCCATCCATGGGAAGTAGGTAGTTCCTCCTAAATGCCCCCATCCCCAGAATTTTATATTTACTTTCCTTGTGCTTCCTTGCTTCCTCACTGCTTAGTGTGAGTCCTTCCTTCCTGTAATGGAACAGGCTTCCAGGTATGGGGGAGGGGAAGCATTTAGCTCCTTCATGTACAGAACATATTACCTAAACAGCCTTTTTTATACAGCCAATACTGTCACATGTGCTATGACAATGACATTTTACACCGAATCAACCTCCAATACCAGAGTTTGCCTCAAAGTTGTGGGCTCTCAGGAGGCACTGAATGTTATTTTGGTTGTAAACAAGTATCCACACACATTGATATTGATTGATAAAAAATGGAGCAAAAATTTACAAGGTTGTAGTGACTAATTAGGTTTAGGTTTTCAAGTGAAACAAGCACTCTGGTTAGAGAATAGAAGATTGCATCTGGAAAAAGAACCCAAAGGCACCACACCCCAATTGTATAAACAGGAAAACCTCAACCACCCATGATTTATGTGAGGAAGAGAAAATTGGGTTGGGGATTTTTAAGGTGCCAATAAACAGATAAAAATTTTAAAATATACAAAATTTATTGTTCTATTTAAAATAAGAAAAACACAGATGTGAAAGACATATAATAATCATACAATATTAACCACTCTGCAACCGCTCACAGTAATACTACTGCGGCAGAGTGGTTCGTTATCGTCCAGTCACGTAGTATTAACGTGACTGGACTCCTCCCCTTCTGGGCGGCGCTTGCGCGCTGCCGGAGGCTCGCTCCCGCTGTTTTCATTCACAGCGGGAGTCGGGCCAGGGGAGGAGCAGCGGCGATCGCCGCTGCTCTTACCCGATCGTCGGGGATCGAGTCTGGAGATCCGCCCGCTGTGTGTAAACACAGCGGGCGGATCTCCATAGTGACAGGGAGTGACAGATCGGACTGTTCAGCATAGCTGGACATCCGATCTGTCCATGAATCACATAGTCACCTCCCCCCCTACACGTCAGTAAGCACCAGGCATACATTAACCCCTCCCTCTCCAATAAAATTAACCCCTTCCCTGCCAGTGTCATTTTTACAGTAACAGTGCATATATATAGCACTGATTACTGCAGTAATGTCACTGGTACCCCCAAAAGTGTCAAAAATGTCAGTCAGGGGTCCGGTCTGTCCGCCGCAATGTCGCAGTCCCGCAAAAAAAATCGCAGATCGCCGCCATTACGCGTTAAAAAAAAAACACCAAAAATGACAGAAATCTTTCCCTTTGTTAGTAAACGCAATAACTTTTGCGCAAACCAATCAAAATACGCTTATTGCGATTTTTTTTACCAAACATATGTAGCATAAAACAAATTGGCCAAAAACTTTTAAAAAAATTGGTTTTTACATCTTTTTTGGGGGGAATTTCATATAAAAAAATGTGAAAAATATTGTTATTTTTTCAAAATAAACGCTCTTTTTTTGTTTATAGCGCAAAAAGTAAAGATCGCACAGGTGATCAAATACCACCAAAAGAAAGCTCTGTTTGTGGGAAAAAAAGGACGTAAATTTCGTTTGGGTACGGCGTCGCACGACCGCGCAATTGTCAGTTGAAGTCGCACAGCGCCGAATCGCAAAAAGTGGCCTGGACGGAAGACAGCAAAATCCTCCGGTTGTAAAGTGGTTAAATTCAATTTATGAGCTGCATATACACTCAATTCATAAGCAAAATATATATGTATTGGTATTGCGGAGTAGCAATCCCGACATGTTTCACCAAAACCGTTTCCTCAGGGGACAATTTGTGAGCTACTTCTACAATAAGAGACACATATATAAGTAACAATATCACTTAACATTCTACCACATATGTCTTCCATTGTAATATACATATATGCAATCTTTAGATATACAAAAAATGAAAATACAAAAAGTAATCCAAAAAGGGGAAAATTATATTCAATTCAAAACAATGAGAGAAAAAAATATTTCTTTCCCAATTATGTTCTTCTGACCCAATGTTTAATACTCCTAGTAATATGGAAGACCTATGTGGTAGAATGTTAATTGATATTGTTACTTTTATATATGTGTCTCTTATTGTTACTTTTATATATGTGTCTCTAAGAGCCGGTTCACACTGCCGTGACCACTAAAAGTCGCCTCATAAAGGGCGTCTTCTAGCGCGACTTGTAGCGCAACTTCAGCGCGACTTTGCGCGACTTTGGCGCGCTTTGACGCCTAACGACTTTGTAGGACTTTGTATTTGGCCAATCAGAATATGATGTATTGTGACCTAATTTCCCTTTCCTTTTTTTTTTTTTTTTTTTGCTGGCATTTATCGGGCATTTTTTTGGCATCTCTGGAGGCAGGCATGACTTTTTTGGATTTAGTGTCTGGGGTGTCAAAAAAGTGTCCCTGTGAAGTTTCAGCTCTGTAGCATGTCCAGAACCCCAAAAAAATTATAATTTTTCTTATAATTTTTATTAGAACATTAATACGGCTTCTCTCCACCTGGCATTTTTTCTTGCAGGCATTTATCAGGCATTTTTTTAGGCAGGCATGACTTTTTTTGGATTTAGTGTCTGCGGGGTCTTAAAAGTGTATCTGTGAAGTTTCAGCTCTGTAGCATGTCCAGACTCCCATTGAAGTATATGGGACAAGTCGGATCACAGGTCGCCTCAAAGTAGTACAGGACCCTTTTCTGAAGTCGGAGCGACTTCAGTAGTGCCAATTAAGACGGCACTGATTGATTAACATTTCTTTTGTTATGTCAAGCGACCTGGGGCGACACAAGTCGCCTCATAAGTCGCCCTAGTGTGAATGGGCTCTTATTGAAGAAGTAGCTCACAAATTGTCCCCTGAGGAAACGGTTTTGGTGAAACATGTCGTGATTACTACTCCGTGATACCAATACATATATATTTTGCTTATGAATTGAGTGTATATGCAGCTTATAAATTGATTTTAATTTTGTATGTTTATTATGTCTTTCACATCTGTGTTTTTCTTAATTTAAATATAACAATAAATTTTGTATATTTTAAAATCTTTATCTGTTTATTGGCACCTTAAAAATCCCCAACCCAATTTTCTCTTCCTCCCATAAATCATGGGTGGTTGAGGTTTTCCTATTTAAGCACTCTGGTTAGTTTCTGTAAGCACATTTGTCTTTTTGGTCCAGTGAAAGTTTACTGACCTTAGACTATGTAAGGGGTCAGCAGGGTCAGTTGTAGGGATGCTTACCAATGATGTAGCCTTTCATCTGTTACTGACTCATCACTAAATATGAATCAGTCGTATGAATTGGTGAAATATTTCGTCTTTTCAGCCTATTGTGGAGTGTTTGATAGTACCTTTATTTATGTATATAAAAACTGAATTTCATCTGCTGTGTGTAATTATATTTTTCTTTTCAGGTTTCTCTGTATGGTGCTTTCTGCTGCGGAATTAGTCTGTGTAATCAGCACACTATTGTGCTGTACATTGTGTGCATAGTACTATGGGTTTTCTTTCAGCTGGTCTCTCATAAGGTAGGTCATTCTTGTATATGCACATACTCGTATAACTTTTTTGCTTTGTACAGCTTATAATGAGCTGTAAGATTTGGGCAGGATAAAATGTAGGGTCAGCGTTAAAAAAAAAATAGTGTTTAGAAACTAGGGAGGTTGTCAGAATAAGTATTAGAAACATGTGGCCTTAGTTATTAAAGTAAACACATCTATGAAGGTAAAGTAAAATTTTCACTTAGCTCCCCCCCCCCCCCAGTAGTAGACAGGAATTATTGCTAGCGGCTATAGCAGCCACTAGTGATAATTGCAGGTAAAACCAGCATGCTGGTTGTACCCAAGTTGATGGATCAACTTGGTACATTCAGCCTGCCCATACACAATTCAAATCTCTCCCGATTCCTGCCGAACCGGCCGAGATCCAAACTGTGTGTGGCCTGCCTAAGCCATCTGGGTATGAGCAAGCATGTGACTCACTCCCTTTTGAACATCATAGTGCTTGCTTCATGATTGTCCCAGAGTTGTCACATGGAGCCAGGAGAGGAGGCCTCTTTCTTGGTCCTTCTAGTTGAATGGAGCAGCGTGTAAGTAAGCAAAGGGCAGTATATGCTGCTGAGGTGGCTAAGCAAGAAAAGGTTCACTATAAAGAGTTTCTAAATCTTACAGGTTAGTTCTTAATTGTATGTATATAAATATCACTGATTGTGCTAAATTAATAGACGATATTGTGATCCTCTGCGCTTAGGAAATACAGGTAACACAAACCACCTGAAAAGATAACGCAAATTGCTGCTACTTAAATGAGTAAAATATAAAGATAAAATTCATCCAAAAGATCTGGCTCTTTCACTAGAATTTCAGTAGCGCAGGGATGGTGATAACCTCTTACCATATATATAAAATGATGCAAATATACCAAGATATGAATCAGATATAATACATAAATGCATAAAATCATAAATGCATAAAATCACATCAATAGGAGTCCATAAAAGTCCATTGGTATAAAATGCAAAGAGCAATATAAAGTGCATTCATGAAGGATCACTGGTGCGAATTATGGGGACGCCCCCCGGCTTGCCACCACCACAGAGTGCCGGCTTCGGAAATGACGGAACGCGTCGTGACGGGGCTATACGGCGTCCAATTTCTGTAATACAATCAAGGGAGAGGATCATCTGGAGACCGCTCGGTTCAGCATTCAGCATAGATCGTGCATACAGGTTACCAGCACCCTCATCCTTATTCATTGAGCAATGCTATGTACTTTATGTGAAAAAGTGAGTGTGATACTTTGTTTCTTAAATAAATGTTGATTTTTAAACGGTATCACGCTATGGAGGTTTCTCTGCTTTTGTCTTACACACACAATATCTAAGAGGAGTCTCTGCAGCACATGTCAGAGATCTGGGGGAAGCTTGATTTTACTATATGCTGTTGTTGCCTAGTCCATGAGAGTGGTTAGGCATGGGCTTCTGGTGAGTCTGTATTTCAGATACTTCTCCCGGCACTCTGTGGTGGTGGCAAGCAAGGGTGGTCCCCATAATTCGCACCAGTGATCCTTCATGAATGCACTTTATATTGCTCTTTGCATTTTATACCAATGGACTTTTATGGACTCCTATTGATGTGATTTTATGCATTTATGATTTTATGTATTATATCTGATTCATATACTTGGTATATTTGCATCATTTTATATATATGGTAAGAGGTTATCACCATCCCTGCGCTACTGAAATTCTAGTGAAAGAGCCAGTTCTTTTGGATGAATTTTATCTTTTATAGTTATTAATTGTGCAACCAAATCAGAATTCACTGATGTCACTAAGACAAGTAAAAGTTCAATTCTGATTGGTTGCCCTATGACTGCTTTAATTTAGGAAATGATAAATGGCTTGATCGTAATGTTTGTGAATTGACAAGATGTACTTTAAAATATACTACTAGCTTTTGGTTGGGGATGTGTTCTTTCAGTAGACATCTGTTGAGCAGAGCAGGAAAACTAACCATTTCAATGGTTAAATAGCAATTTCATGGGGACATAAAGGTTACAAACCTCACCAATATAACATTTTTAGGAAAAAATAGCTCTACTATCTTAGTGATCTAAGCCTACTTTATATAAAATGGATTTAAAAGATTTGTTTTCCAGGGATTCTTCCATAGAATGTTTATTTGTTTTTCATTACTTTACAATATCTTATTATTCAGAGGTGGGACTGAGCTCTATAATTTAATATTCTTATGAATTAAAAAAAAATCCTAAGAAAATGCCTTCATGGCTTTCTGTAAAACCAAATTATGTTCATGCAACAGATCTGCATACACATGCCGATGGAGGTACACAGATGTTGAGTTCTGCCCTAATTTTGTCAATGATTACCAGATATTATAGAAAATGCAATATCAGCCCTGTGCTAATATTTTCCAAGTGGGTTATCTCAACCTTGCAGCTCCTATGGATCTGGTGAAAATGATTTGAGAGGAGGCGATGCAGGTTATATGATACTTAGGAGCCCACGCTAATAATATTGGCTTCACTTACATTCTCACTATGCCATGCAAAAGAGATCAGTTTGAAGCAATTTCTAAATAATCCCCAAAGTCATGAGATTTGACAGCATTCACCAGGACTTGTTACAGATTGGGAAATTACCTTAGTGTAAATTACTATTAGATGTTTTCAAAACTTTTCTATCAGGGGGTCTAAAAGAAGGGATGGAGATAAGGAGAAATTATGATTTTGCCCCTAAAAACAAAAAAAAATAAAAAAACAGCTATCATTTTTAAAGCTGTTATACAGAATGGAACAGATTGGCTCTTTTGTGGTCACACTACCATTCTCTAAAGATGTCCATGGGCATTACAGTTTTGATTATTCAATCTATATATCATCTCATTTTGATTTGCCAACAACTATGTAATGTGCCTACCTAAACCAACCATTTCATTTATATTCAATCATCCAATCAGGTGGGTAGTTTATTTAAAGTAATTGGCAAGCCCAAAGGAGATGTTACATTCATATTGGCAGTTAATAATAGAGTATGCTGGTGTGTGGGCAGTAGAGATTGGCCAATCACCCCCCCCCCCCTGTTCGGGAGTTCTTCCCGAACCACGAAAATAAATAAAAAACAGTAAATATGTTTTGGACAATTCCATTATTAAAAAAAAAATTTTAAAAACAATGTCCCCCGATTTAGATTTGCCACCTGCTTCCACCGGAAGACCAAAAAAACATAAAAATATAACTAAAAACGCTCCCCCGTCAATGGAGGCTGACCACCTACTGCAGGCTCCACCATTTGACAGTTCTTATATTGGTAAGGGGCAGAGTCACCTGACGATTTCACCTGGTGCCACCCCCCCCCCACCGCTTGTGATGTCACCAACCCAGCGTGCAACATCCGCTGAACGCCCTGCAAATTCGGATGTTCACTGAACGGGCAATAAGGCGATGTTCGGGCTGAACTTTTGTGGGGACGATCCATTCTCGCAACTCTAGTGGCCAGCTACCTGCAAACTCTATTAACTGCCAGTTTGACAAGAACAAGAATGGGTCATATGCAATTTTACTTGGTGCTATTAGGCCTCTTTGTCCTTTGTTTCACACATAGTCCAAGTCTATGTAAAATTGTGCTTTGCCCATGCACTTCAACCTGCTTTAGATTAACTCCTTCAGTGCTTTATTCAGCTGTCAGGAGGAGCGATCGGAGTAAGAAACCTTGTGTAGACTCCACTTCTTTTTTCTTTTTTTTTTTTACAAAATTTGTATTATTTTACAAAAAGTTTAAAAATAAAAGAAAAAAAGTGAAAGAAGAATTTATTAACCATCACAGTAGTAACATCATAGGCATGTGACAGCAGATAAACAATGTTGAAGTAACTAAATCATCTCGAAAACATAGATGGGCTTTAAGCTGACACCGAGCTAAAGCTTTACTCCCTACCTTTATGTGCCAGCTCTGGGTGTCTGCATGGCCAATATCCAAGCATCGGAAGTGAGAGAATGTAAGTAAAAACTGCTGGTGGGGTTGTCAGTAATTGAACATGTTGCTTCGTCCACCATAAACAGTTGTATGTGATAAAGGGAAATAAGATGAATAAGCTTGCTATAGCCATTATGTACATAACCATACTCACACCCATACAGAAACTTAGATCAGGATTGCCAGCTGTCTAGAAAGTCACCATCAATGGACCTTTTAATAAATTACTCTTAATCCATGTTGAAATTATCTATAAAGACTGTTGCTGTAAATGCTGCTGCACCCCTGTCAATACTGTAGTTTTTTTCCAGCCCCTGTCACCATTGCAGTTTTTTGGCAACTAAGTTGGTAATAAATGTGGTGAAAAACAAAAATAATAACAGAAGGTGTAATGTGATTAAATGTGGTTTGTAACTATTTTATCTTAGGTACAGGGGTTCTTTAACATGGCCCATTTTTTATTTTGAAACGTGTGGATGTCTATTCCAATTTTGCAGAATAGTTCTGTAATAAAGGCTGTCTGGCATTAACAGACACTATTTCCTGTGTAGGAATTGTCCTTGAAACATTTACTGAAGTTAGCTGCATGCTTCGCCGGGGGACTCTTACCGTATTTGTACCTCATTGTCTCCTCGTACTTCAATCAAGCGCAGTGGACCTGGGGAGACCAGACATCCATTCAAGGGCTCCTGACTCATTTACTTCGAGAGGAGTACGGGACATTCAGTCTGGTAATAACGTCTCTCTTGTTTTGTCTCCTTTAAAGTTCAGGAGAACTTTTAATTGCAATATTATTCCTTCATCCTTAAGAAATTCCTTTCATTTTCTTTTTCAAGTGGTTAATCTGGCATTTAGCCGAATACAGTGACTGGAAATAAATCCCTACCTCTGATTAATAGTCAGGGCAGGTTAAAGCACAGGAGTGCCTCTCTTTATTGTTCCAATGGTAGTGCTTTACTAAGCACCCCTGAACATAATACAGATAAGACAGTGTAAGTATGCTGGTGGACTAACATAATGGTATGTAGCCAATGGGTGACAGGAATCTTCTTTTTTTCTTGTTTCCCATTGGTTGTATCATTTTCTACACTCTGTAAATGTATTTGTTGAGAAGTTCTTCCTATAGATAAACATTACATTGCAGTCAAGCAGGGTTTTTAAGCAGACTCTAGAGTCTAGACAGAAAGCCAGCTCATGAGTGGCTATCATTGTCATCCAGAGACTCACCAGCAAGATGCCTTCTTTCTAAATACCTACTGTATGTTGTTGGTATTTCTATCTTCCAAACAAGCCTGAATCTTAGCCTTTGAAAAATGAAGGAGAGCATCTTTACCTACCTTTCCTATATACAGTAAACCCCCCTCCATTGCGGGGGTTACGTTCCGGACCCACCCGCGAAAAGTGAAAATCCGCAAAATAGAAAAATCCTATTAAAATGCATTGTAGGCATGTTTTTTTTTACTGTCACTGTATGTGTAAAAGCATTTTAAAGTCTTCAAACACACTTTTAAAACAATAAAAACTAATTTAAACACATAAAAGATACTGAGAGACATAGCAAGAGCTATGGAAAACACAAAAATATTTCATTTTTAATGATTTATATAGTAAAATAACATTACAAAAAAAAACGCAATATACCGGGACCGCAAAAACTGAACGGCGATGGAGCAGGGGTTTACTGTATTTGCACTACCAGGTGGATGCATATGAGGTTAATATTGTTTCTGTTGAGCTTTCTAAAGCTAAAAACTCTAAAATGGTCAGAAACCTGGCCTTGCCCTTGACTGCCCCTTCAACATTTCAATATTTGCCCATCACTGTGATGGGTGGCCTCAGTGGTCAACTGTGCGGTACATGGAAGGAGAGGCAATGCTTTCAAATTGAATTGCTGCTCATATTTAACATTGTGAATAATGCGCTCCATGGGCATTAAGTAGGAGCAAAAAGCTGATGTACTGGTCACCCATGGGGTGCCAGTATTACATGTTTAAATTCCTCCACATTTGCCACGATTTTGATTCCCTTTAAAGAGTACCCGTGATCCAATGTGTTGCTAAATTGTGGTTGATAACCTGGTCCCTTCTTGCTTATCACAGTGATGGGCCAATAGTAAGATGCAGTAGTATGCAGAGGCAAGAATTAAACCCATGGAATCTGCTTTTTGCATAACAGAGCAGATTAGTTTGCAATGTTCCCAAAACACTTTAGAAGGTAAGTGAGCTGATAAGCAGGAATCTAGATATATTTGCTACATAATGGAAGTGGCAGTTTAATTACATAATGAGGACTACACATTTTTGATAAAGAGCAGATGTGATTTTTTTTTTTTTTTTGTCTTAATAGAAGTTCAAGGTACTCTTGGCTTATATATGCAGTTCATCCTGTTAGACCACTTTGTAAGTTTTGTTATTAAATTAATTTATGTGCTTTTTTTTGCCTAGGCTAAGTCGGAAACAGGATCCAGCATGAAAGAAATTCTGATGTAAGGGTTGGTTTTTAGCTTCTTTAAAATTATGCTAATATACAGTATAGAGTCCTTAAAACTAATAGACTATTGTATAGCATAAATAACCTCTCAAACTAATAATCGTGAATAGCATTTTTCTAATGCAATATATTTTGGCTATCACAAGTCTTCAGCGTCAATTGAAGCTCCCCACTCCCTATAAAGTTTTTTTTTTTTTGTTTTTTTTTAATGAATTTGATACATTGATCTTGTACAAAAAAAATGTCTAACGTAACTTCATTGCTGAATGTGCCTGCAATTACCTCTGTCACTGTTCAAATCAATTCCTGTCTTCCTGTGAAGCCATTTCCATTGCCCAGGCCAATTTTCACCTTTTAGCGCTGTCGCACTTTGAATAACAAATGCACGGTCATGCAGCGTTGTACCAAAACAAAATTTCTATCATTTTTTTGAGACCCATAGAGCTTTCTTTTGGTTGTATTTAATCACCACATGGTTTTTTTTTTTTTTGCTAAATAATTTAAAAAAAGACAGAGAATTATAAAAAAAAAAAAGGTTTTTCATAGTTTGTTATAAAAATGTGCAGTTCATTTTAATCCTTCAATGATGTGCACTCATGAGGCTGCACTGATGGGCACTGATAGGCTGTTCTGATGGACAATGATGAGGTGGCACTGATGGGCACTGATAAGCAGAACTGATGGACACTGAGGCGGCACTCATGAGGCTGCACTGATAGGTGGCACTGATGGGCACTGATAGGCAGCCCTGATAGGTGGCACTGGTAGGCAGCACTGATAGGCAGCACTCATCATAGGTGACACTGATGAGGAGGCACTGGTTTGCAGCACTGATTGTTAGCACTGGTGGGCATTGATTGGTAGCACTGGTGGACACAGTTGAGACTGCACTAATAATTAGGACAACGATTATGCCCTGATTATCAGTGTAGATGTCCCTTTTACACAAGCTGTTTATCGGTTCTCCTCTCCTTCCTCACACTGTCAGCGTGAGGAAAGGAATGGCGATAACCAGCTTGTGTTTACATCGTGATCTGCTGTGATTGGCCCTTTACCCCGATATGTGAACAGCCGTGTCCTAGTGACACAGCGATCACAGAGTGCACTGTCACAGAAGGAACTCATATGACGCTCTCCCAGAACTGGAACGGTCGCCAAGTGGTTAAACAGGGGCTCAGTCTCTATTCAGGTCAATATTAAGCTCAACATACATCTGTCAAATACCAGTTCAATTGCAGGTTATAAAGGTTCTAGCATTTAACAATTAAATTATGGGGTGTGGGGCAAAGGACAGGAATTGGGTTAGGACTGCAATACTACCCCTCAACCCCTTGTTCTTCATATCTATAACATGAGAGGAGGACAGTGAACAATGCTAAATGGGAAGAGTCAACACAAGCAGAGAGCTTAGGAAGCTATTAGCTCACAAGATTTCTGGCAGTATTAACATTTCTTTTGCACTTGCATTAAGCAGATATAACAAAATGCTTTTTAATGGTATATTTAGCTGACCGAAAGGTAGCAAATAAGAGACATGTATCCTGCAGGTGTACATACACTTGAAATAATAATATTCATTCTTTTTATGTAGGTTCCAAATAAGTCACATGTTCGAAGAGGTCACTCCCCTGGCTCCAGCCTTAGCTATTCTAGCACTGATACTCTGTGTTATAAATCGGTAGGTGGTTTCCTTTAATAGTTTTTTACTCTTCCTTTATATATTCATGCCTCAGCAATATTCAGCATGGTCTGTTCCTGTCTTGTAAAATGTGAGCATTTGATGTTTAGATGTGGACTTTTATCCATTTTCCCATATGCTCACGGTTTCTGTAACTAAAAGAAGCTGAATTCATGTCAAGGCCCTGTTACGACGCATAATACTTGGCATCCCATTGATTTAAATGGGCCTGGTTTACATACATGTGTTGCATTGTGGCACATGCTGAAAATAGTTCAGGTATGTTTTTTAATCTGTCTGTGTACATTTTGGGGCACATAGATGTCATTTAGAATGCACTGAAGCACAGGATACATGCATTTTCCTGCATTGCTAATGCATGGCTACTGAGCCCTGCTCCCAGCAACATGCCAAGTTCTCTTGGCATAGCTACATTTGGAAAAGGACAGGTTCTTCTCACACCTCCTGTGATACTGAGCACTTACTTGTAGAAAACATAGCACCATATGTACATGTTTAAACAAACTCTGAAAAAGGCACATGAAAACACATGTTGAAATACGCATGAAAACAGAAATGCATCAGTGTTAGGCCAGCATAAATATTATGGTGAATCAGCATTTCTCCAGATATACCCCCACCCCATCTATTGATTATCTAATCTGTTTCTAAAATTTGGAAGGGCCGGTGAATTGGAAATTATGGTTAAATTAGATTGTTGAGCTGAACAATGATGTCACGAAACGCGTCAAACACAATAGATGCATCATTTTATTTTGTGCGTTGCACATGTTGTTTTTGCTCATTGCCATGTATCCTATATCAACGGGATTTACTCATAATCAGCTCACGATGGCTACTCCCATGCCAGTGGGCTATGACCTTACTTATGGACTTATGGTTTTATGTTCTTAATTTTTATTTTTACATGGCTCCAGCTATGATATATTCTACATGTTTCTAATCTGTGACTAATGTCTTTGTACCGTTCTTACCATGATGTCTTACCACTGTTTTACAATATGTATTACCTATATTTATAACTTGTTATTGATTTTTCAATAAATATTTGGCTTTATACATATTTTTCTGTCTTTGGCAGTCAAACATACATGTTATATGTTACCAACCAGTATAGTGACACACCTCATTTAAAGTCCCAATTTTCCTCCCCCCCTCTTTCCCTTTATATTCATATGATTAGGGATGGAGGCACACGGCATCATGTGCCTCATTCAAAGTCCCACCAATTTTTATTCTCTTCTTTTTGGAAATTATTGTATTTCCTAAACCAAACATCGGTCATTATGTTTGTTAAAATTCTATTCCATTCCGTTACTTTATATTCTCTATTGCTCTCCTTTATTAAAGGCTAACACAGCACAGTAATCTTCTGCTCTTTTTATTTAAAAAATTCTGTTCCAGAAGCACAAACATGTCAGAGGTTGGTCTTTTGGCCACAATGCTGCTTGGCTATTCCTTGTTTTTCTCCTGGAGGGCAAATTTAGACATTGCTAAGCCTTTGTTCATGGGAGTGGTAAGTTACATAAATAAAAGTATGTATAGGCTATATGTGTGTGTGTATTTTGCAATTCATACATCGTACTCTACCAAATATTTTAGTTCTGGAACGAATGGGTTCCACCTGACCCCTGGGAAGATTTACCCCCCTTCATGACCAGGCCACTTTTTGCAATACAACACTGCATTTTTTCTGAAAGCAAAGAAACAAAAAAGGGCGCACCGACCTAGCGCATTATCCTCAATAGAAGGCTTTATTAAAGTAACATTAAAAAATGGCTACTCACAGACGTAGATAAAATAAATCATATCAAGCTCAATTGCTCAAACGTCCGGGTGTAGTCCATACAATCGTTCATAACTGATGAGTTGACGGCTGACGCGTTTCGAGGCCCAGCCTCTTCCTCAGAGCCCTGGCTTACTGCATTTTTTCTAACTGACAATTGCGCGGTCATGCAATGCTGTACCCAAATAAAATTGATCTCATTTTTTTTACCACAAGGCTTAATGCACACTGGACATTTTTACAGCTGCTTTTTTTGGCCTCAGATGTTTTTTCTGCAGCCAGTAATCTCCTCAGAAAAATGCTGAAAAACACTACTGCAAAAAAGCTGAAAAACATCTCCTACAGCTACAGCTTTCTAATGACATTTTGATAGCATCCAGTGTGCATGAGGCCTAAATAGAGCTTTCTTTTGGTGGTATTTGATCACCACTGCTGTAAAGCGTATCCAATCCAATCCAACCAAAAAAAAATTGAATTTCTTCAAAAATGTAGGCAAATTTATATTCCGCTACATGTTTTTGGTAAAAGAAAATCCCAATAAGCATATTTTGATTGGTTTACGTGAACTTTATAGCGCCTACAAACTATGGGATATATACTGGAATTTTTATTATTATTTTGTTTTATATATTAGTAATGGCGGCGATCAGCGACTTATAGCGGGACTTCAATCTTGGGGCGGACGACCAGACACTAACTGACACTTTTGACACTTTGCTGGAGCCAGTGACACTAATGCAGTGATCAGTGCTAAAAATATGCACTGTCACTGTACTAATGACCCTGGCTGGGAAGGGGTTAAATGTGTGACTAGCCAGTGTTTGTGTTTACTATGTGTGCTGCTTTTACCAGGGGAAGAGATGTATTTGAGTCTCTGCTTTGCAGGAACACAGAATACATCCCTTTCACCCTGTCAGAATGGAACTCTGCATATTTTTTATAAAGCACATACAGCGCTGTACATACAGCACATACAGCGGGGCACATAACTTATTCTAACATAGGGGATTCTAGGAATAAGACACAGTTATTTTAGCATGATTTAGTATCATAGCAGCAGGAGGAGCGGGGCGGTGATCAGATCGGCACAGATGCTAGCTGACGGGGAGGGAGGGGGGGAGAGGAGAGACAGCGGGCTGACAGAGGCACGTAAATTGACCACAGTATCATGGATGTATATGTGCTTTATAAAAAATATGCCGCTTCATACCTTATTTCAGAGCGCCACTTGGCGCTCACATGACTGCTTGCCGCTCTCCTCCTCTCCTCCCGGCTGATGTCAGTGGGGGAATCTCAGCCACTCCTGCTGTAGTTCTCCGGTCAGGGGAGTAGGGCGGCGGGCAGTAACATGAGCATAGAGTGGCACTCTGAAAAAAGGTATAAAGGTGCATATTTTTTATAAAGCACATACACTAGGGCACATAACTTAATCTAACATAGGGGAAACCAGGAATAAGACAAAAAGGCTTTACAAACATTTTAAACTAGCTGATTGGTTACGATGCACAGCTGCACCAGATTCTGTGTGCGCCAGTATTAGTAAATCCCCCCATTGAGTCTACTTGTTCCATGTGCAAAGCAAATTAGTCCACAGCAACTAATTCCTAATGTTTTCTACAGGTGGAGAGATTTTGGATGCAGAGCAATATTGTGGTGTGTGTGTTAGCAGGCCTCGGCCTAGCTTCCTTAGCACACAGCGTTTCTGCAAAGTTGACCAACAAGCACTGGATCTTCTACACAGAATGGATTTTCTCTGTTGTTTTAGTTGCTCGTCAGATAAGTGTTAACTATAGGTAAGCCTTTGTTTCATTGTCTCTACATATAGATGTTCCTGGGTCTAGTAGGGCGTGTTTATTTTGGAAACTGTGGTCTGGAAACAGATTACTGTACTTGTACCTTGATCAGACTGCTGAATTCCAGAACTCTTTTAAGCACAGAATACTTGCCAACTCAGCACCAAAGTTCACTAAATAAATTAAAGTATTAAAACAGCTGCGAGATGTATCCTTTTAATCTTTTGTTTGTACCATACCTGGCGAATGCCCCTAGAAGCTGGAATCCACTGAAGTACAGTGCCTTGCGAAAGTATTCTGCCCCCTTGAACTTTTCGACCTTTAGCCACATTTCAGGCTTCAAACATAAAGATATAAAACTGTAATTTTTTGTGAAGAATCAACAACAAGTGGGACACAATCATGAAGTGGAACAAAATTTATTGGATATTTCAAACTTTTTTAACAAATAAAAACTGAAAAATTGGGCGTGCAAAATGATTCAGCCCCCTTAAGTTAATACTTTGTAGCGCCACCTTTTGCTGCGATTATAGCTGTAAGTCGCTTGGGGTATGTCTCTATCAGTTTGGCACATCGAGAGACTGAAATTTTTGCCAATTTCTCCTTGCAAAACAGCTCGAGATTAGTGAGGTTGGATGGAGAGCGTTTGTGAACAGCAATTTTCAGTTCTTTCCACAGATTCTCGATTGGATTCAGGTCTGGACTTTGACTTGGCCATTCTAACACCTGGATATGTTTATTTGTGAACCATTCCATTGTAGATTTTGCTTTATGTTTTGGATTATTGTCTTGTTGGAAGACAAATCTCCATCCCAGTCTCAGGTCTTTTGCAGACTCCATCAGGTTTTCTTCCAGAATAGTCCTGTATTTGGCTCCATCCATCTTCCCATCAATTTTAACCATCTTCCCTGTCCCTGCTGAAGAAAAGCAGGCCCAAACCATGATGCTGCCACCACCATGTTTGACAGAGGGGATGGTGTGTTCAGGGTGGTGAGCTGTGTTGCTTTTACGCCAAACATAACCTTTTGCATTGTTGCCAAAAAGTTTGATTTTGGTTTCATCTGACCAGAGCACCTTCTTCCACATGTTTGGTGTGTCTCCCGGGTGGCTTGTGGCAAACTTTAAACGACACTTTTTATGGATATCTTTAAGAAATGGCTTTCTTCTTGCCACTCTTCCATAAAGGCCAAATTTGTGCAGTATACGACTGATTGTTGTCTTATGGACAGAGTCTCCCACCTCAGCTGTAGATCTCTGCAGTTCATCCAGAGTGATCATGGGCCTCTTGGCTGCATCTCTGATCAGTCTTCTCCTTGTATGAGCTGAAAGTTTACAGGGACGGCCAGGTCTTCGAAGATTTGCAGTGATCTGATACTCCTTAAAATTTTAATATTATCGCTTGCACATTGCTCCTTGGGATGTTTAAAGCTTGGAAAATCTTTTTGTATCCAAATCCAGCTTTAAACTTCTCCACAACAGTATCTCGGACCTGCCTGGTGTGTTCCTTGTTCTTCATGATGCTCTCTGCGCTTTAAACGGACCTCTGAGACTATCACAGTGCAGGTGCATTTATACGGAGACTTGACTACACACAGGTGGATTCTATTTATCATCATTAGTCATTTAGGTCAACATTGGATCATTCAGAGATCCTCACTGAACTTCTGGAGAGAGTTTGCTGCACTGAAAGTAAAGGGGCTGAATAATTTTGAACGCCCAATTTTTCAGTTTTTTATTTGTTAAAAAAGTTTGAAATATCCAATAAATTTCATTCCACTTCATGATTGTGTCCCACTTGTTGTTGATTCCTCACAAAAAATTACAGTTTTATATCTTTATGTTTGAAGCCTGAAATGTGGCAAAAGGTCGAAAAGTTCAAGGGGGCAGAATACTTTCGCAAGGCACTGTAGATAGCACTACTCCTGTGATCTTCACTAGCTTCCGAGTTCCATACTGAGTGGCTGGCCTGCTGTATTCTGGACACAAGTGGTTGGCTACTCAGCATGGGTGTCATTCAGGGAATGCTTCAATTTCTCTAAATGAATGCAAAGCATTCTCTTATTGGATGAGGTGGAGAATATGATGTCACCTCCCACCCCCCCCCCCCCACACCCATCTATTCACCTTGACCAGACAAAGAATGCTTAGCATTCATTTTAATAATGCAAAGCACTCTTTAAATGGCACCCATGCTGAGCAGCCGACCTCCTGTGTTCAGCATATAGCAGGCAAGCCAATTAGCACAGGACCCATAAGCAAGTGCAGATGACTGGAGCAGAGGTGTCTGCGTAAATTATATCCAGCTTCCAAATGTGGTGTATATGTGGGGGTTGATTTACAAATACAGTATACTGTGCACGGCAAGTGCATTTGTTCTATAAACCTGAAATGAGGGGAAGCTCTGTTGATTTCTATAATTCAATCACATACAAGCTAAAATACCATTTTTTTTTATTTTTTATTTCATTTAATTAAAGTGGTTGTAAAGTCAGAAGGTTTTTTTTATCCTAATACATTCTATGCATTAAGATAGAAAACCTTCTGCCCATCTAATGCTTACCTGAGCCCCATCTGGATCCATCGATGTGCATTACTGTCTCAGCCATACGGGACTCTCCTCCTCATTGGCTCAAACACAGCAACGGTGCCAGCTCCCGCTGCTGTCAATCAAAGTCAGTTAGCCGATGAGGAGAGAGAGGGGGTGGGGCCGAACTGCAGCGCCGTGTCTGAATGGATACATGGAGCTGCAGCTCAGCTCGGGTGCCCTCATAGCAAGAGAGGACCCGAGAAGAGGAGGTTAAAAAACGAAAATTTACAATCAGTTTAAGTATTCTTTGCAAAGTGAAGCTTTACCTCATTTAGTAAGCTCTGGAGCAAATGCACTTGCAGTGTGCAGTATATTTGCCTTTAGTAAATCAACCGCCTAGTTACATTGATCCAAGCAGGACCAATATAACTATGTAAAAATATACCATACCTGGGTTTATTTTTTTAAGGCTAAGTCAACCTTTTGCAAAAATAAAAAAATAAAAATAATAAATGCTCCCATATTTGCAGCAAAAAATGTACATTTAATTATATTTTTGCAAGCGAGCCAACAAAGCAGTGCACCTGCGATCCGTGAATCACTGGTGTAATTCACAGGCCTCTGCAAACTTTTTCTCCAGCTCCTTGTCTGTGCTAAGGTACAGACTTTCAGTTACTGAGCTGGAGGAAGCGTCAATGGACTACCAGTGTGGTGATCTCTGTACTTGTTCATCTGCTATGGTGCAGCCATGCTGCTTGCAACTGTGATGCATGTTAGACTCTAAATATGGGTGTAATATGGTATAAAAGGTGAAGTTAGCCTTTAAACTACATGTATGGCTGCTGGAGGGGGACTTAAACTGGTTCTAAAGCCTGAAGTTTTTTTTTTTCAACTTGTGCAACTTGTGCAATGCATTCTCTGCCCCAACCCACTTATACTTACCTGAGCCCAATCTCAATCCAGCAATGTGCGTGATAGCAGAAGCTCCCTCGTCTCTCTCCCTCCTCATAGGCTAAGAGACAGCAACGAGAGCCATTGCCTCCTGCTTCTGTCAATCACAGCCAGTGAGGAGGCAGTGGGGGATGGTGCCAAGCAACTCTTTGTGTGTCTATGGACACACAGAGCCAGCTCAGGAGTGTGCAAGCAT
The DNA here is from genome assembly GCF_965119305.1 of Pelophylax lessonae. Lineage (NCBI taxonomy): Eukaryota > Metazoa > Chordata > Amphibia > Anura > Ranidae > Pelophylax > Pelophylax lessonae. The sequence continues at coordinate 141,063,321 of NC_138780.1, read as the reverse complement.
TAATGCCCCCATAGCAAACTGCTTGCTACGGGGGCACTCGGCAGGGGGAATAAGCCAGGAATACCGGTGGGGGCCTGAGAAGGGCAGGAATGGGGCTGCTCTGTGCAAGACCATTGGCAGGTAAGTATGACATTTTTGTTATTTAAAAAAAAGAAAGGGTTTACAATCACTTTACGCTAACAATACATTTTTTTTTTTAATTTTCTAATGATTAAGGCCCAGTTTTTACTGGTGCGACAAGCTCTTCGCCTTTGAGAGCACAAGTCGCATTACATGTAAAAATTAACGGGGTTAATTTACTAAAGGCAAATAGTTTGTGCATTGCAAGTGAACCCGCAAATGCACCTACAAATGCACTTCAAGTGCAGTTGTTCTAGATCTGAAAGCAACATGCAAGGAACACTGTATTTTTGCTTGCACTTGATTGGATGATAGAAATCAGCAGAGCTTCGCCTCATTTCAGAGCTTTCCCTTAGATCCAGAGCAACTGCACTTGCAGTGCACAGTATATTTGCTTTTAATAAATCAACCTCTATGTTTCCCTATGGAAGCTATCTTAACTGGTTCGACTTTTGAAAAGGTTAATGCACTACTTTGATCCAACTTGAGTCTGATTTCAGCCCATGGAATTTAATTGAAGTTCTGTCTTCGCTGACAGAATGGTGGGGGCCAGAGTCGGAGGAGAAGCTTTTTTTTCTTGATTGTCAGTGGGTTGGCGGCAGCCGCGAAAGACATTGGGGTTGATTTACTAAAGGAAAATCCACTGTGCACTACAGCTGCACTTGGAAGTGCAGTTGCTGTAGATCTGAGAGGAAGATCTTAAATGAGGGGAAGTTCTGCTGATTTCTATCATCCAATCATGTGCAAGCAAAAATGCTGTTTTTTATTTGCCTTGTATGTCCCACTCAGATCTAGAGTGACTGCACTTCCAAGTGCACATGTAGTGCACAGTGGATTTGCCTTTAGTAAAAAAAAAACCCACTGTAAATGATGTCATTTACAGTGGGTTTTTTTTTTTACTAAAGGCATTTTTAATAAAGGACTTGTCTAAAACAGACTCATGCTTTTCTTACACTACGCAACTTTAGCCCATATAGGAGTGGGGGGGGGGTGGGGACTGGGGGCCCCCTTCCAGATCCTGATAAGCCCCCTGCCCACACACTTCCACAACCACAGCCCAGCCTTGTGAGGAAAAGGCCCTTGTCCCCATCAAAGCACCCCCCTCTCCCCATGTTAATGGCATGTGGCCTAGTATGCTAGGATGGTTCAGGGGGGGCTCCCTCAACACCCCCCTCCCCCTTATCTGGCCTGCCAGGCTGCATGCTCGGATAAGGGTCTGGTATAGATTTTGAAGAGGACACCATGCCATTTTTTTTTTATATTTTGGCATGGGGTTTCCCCTCAAAATCCATACCAGACCCAAAGGTCCTGATACAGATTTTGGGGGGGACCCCATGCCGTTTTGTTTTTATTTTCTTAAAGTCAGATCCCATTTATTAAAGTAGCATGAAAGTCGGATTGATGTGGGACCGAAGTTGCAGAGCAAAGTCAGATTGACAGTCGCATGACTTTCATGTTGCACCAGTGTGAACCGGGCCTAATGAGGACAATTTGACAATTCTATTTAACCTTATTGATGAGAAAAGGCGAAGGATGGAAAAAATGATATTTTCCTATCCGGAGGAAAGAAATTCTGACTGTGTATGTGCATTCTGTTCAGGACAAATCGTACTTATCACAATGTGCATGTTGTAGATAAAGTTTGATCCGTAAGTTGAGCATCCGTTGTCTGTCACAAACATTGGTTTGTTTAATGTATAGTTTATATTGTATGTGGTAGAATCATAGGCATAAACATTACATTACTTCCATGCATCTTGAACTTAAACATTTAAATTCAAGCCATTGACATGGCAATCAAACACAATTTAAATGCTTTCTAACAATATGTGTTGAGTCACTGTCGATAATATTGCATGCTCTGACAAATCATTTTTCAGAATTTCTGTGCAAACGTTCAAATTAACCACTTTACAACCGGAGGATTTTGCTGTCTTCCGTCCAGGCCACTTTTTGCGATTCGGCGCTGTGCGACTTCAACTGACAATTGCGCGGTCGTGCGACGCCGTACCCAAACGAAATTTACGTCCTTTTTCTCCCACAAACAGAGCTTTCTTTTGGTGGTATTTGATCACCTGTGCGATTTTTACTTTTTGCGCTATAAACAAAAAAAGAGCGTTTATTTTGAAAAAATAACAATATTTTTCACATTTTTTTATATGAAATTCCCCCCAAAAAAGATGTAAAAAACAATTTTTTTAAAAGTTTTTGGCCAATTTGTTTTATGCTACATATGTTTGGTAAAAAAAATCGCAATAAGCGTATTTTGATTGGTTTGCGCAAAAGTTATTGCGTTTACTAACAAAGGGAAAGATTTCTGTCATTTTTGGTGTTTTTTTTTTTAACGCGTAATGGCGGCGATCTGCGATTTTTTTTGCGGGACTGCGACATTGCGGCGGACAGACCGGACCCCTGACTGACATTTTTGACACTTTTGGGGGTACCAGTGACATTACTGCAGTAATCAGTGCTATATATATGCACTGTTACTGTAAAAATGACACTGGCAGGTAAGGGGTTAATTTTATTGGAGAGGGAGGGGTTAATGTATGCCTGGTGCTTACTGACGTGTAGGGGGGGAGGTGACTATGTGATTCATGGACAGATCGGATGTCCAGCTATGCTGAACAGTCCGATCTGTCACTCCCTGTCACTATGGAGATCCGCCCGCTGTGTTTACACACAGCGGGCGGATCTCCAGACTCGATCCCCGACGATCGGGTAAGAGCAGCGGCGATCGCCGCTGCTCCTCCCCTGGCCCGACTCCCGCTGTGAATGAAAACAGCGGGAGCGAGCCTCCGGCGGCGCGCAAGCGCCGCCCAGAAGGGGAGGAGTCCAGTCACGTTAATACTACGTGACTGGACGGGAACGAGCCACTCTGCCGCAGTACTATTACCGTGAGCGGTAGTAGAGTGGTTAAATTCTGCCCTTGTATGACTGTCCTTAGTATGACTATTTTAATAAGTATGAAAGTGACTAACAATGCTGACAGGGTCACTTTAAAATGTAAAAGAACAAACTACGCACATTCATAACATTATTTCTCATATCTGTTCTTTTTTAGCATTTGTGACCAAAGCAGCAATTACGTGGTAGACACGTTCGGAAGGAACATTTTGTCCTCCTTCCCATTAAACTCCATCATTTTGCTGAGAGGTGATTTGCCAGGAAACTCATTGCGTTATCTTCATTACTGTGAAGGACTTCGTCCTGACCTATCCTTAGTGGATCAAGAGGTGAGAGGAGATAATTGTCCGTCACAGCCCTTGCACTGAAATTCTAAAGGTCTCTTTTTTGTTTTTTCAAAGTGCACTTCTTTTCTCTTGAATCAATGCTGTCTTAGCTTTTCATGGAAGAGACTCTTCTAAGAACCTGTGCAAGAGTCAGATCACATTAAACAAGTCATGTCTTAAGGGTTGTCAAAAAATCCTTGTGTGACTGCTCCTAAATAATCATTGTGCCACCTCTGCTTTTACCAGACTGGAAGACAGGAAGTGTTCATTGTGTTCTAGAGAATGGGCTAATGTGGGAATAGACTGGCTGCTGCATCAATTGCTGCATACCTATACAAATTTAGAAGTTGTTCTAATAAAATAGCTTTCATTAGTATTTATGGGTAATTGGGTATAAAGCTTCTAGAGCTTTATTGTAGCATTGGTGAGAGGATGGGCAGTATTTTACCATTTCATTTTAATTTTACAGCTACTTATGGTATCAACTAAAGCTGTGAATTCTCACTTTTAGGCCTTATCCACACAGCTGCTTTTAGGATCGTCTGCCATTTTCATTTTTGCAGCTTACAAACACCCCTCCATGTTATGCTATGGCCTCATGCATGCACAGGCTTTTAGGAGCTGTAAGTGGCATAGGAGTTTTTAAGCTGTAAAAAAACCCAGTGCCAGCGCGTTCTGGAGCAGCAGCGTTAAGCTGTAAAAACGTCTGACTCTGCTAAAGGCTGCTTAACGCCGCATACAGCGTTAGGCCACGTCAGACGTTTTTAAGCTGTAGTAGTTGGATTTGAGGTTGGAAGAGGGCAGAGAAAGGCTGCTAAACGCTAACGCTGCTAAACGTGGCAAAAACATGCATTAACGTCAATACTAAACACTTCTAAACACGCGTTTTTTACAACTGCTTTTTCCTGGCGTCAGAACTGGCTTAGCAGCTCGTTTTTTCAAACCCACTGTGTGATGAGGCTTTAAAGCCCAGTTTCAGGCTCCTTATGCACTCTCTCTCATATATATATATATATATATATATATATATATATATATATATATATATAAATATATATAATCTGTAACACCCTCACTGTAGCTAGAATAGGTAAATTTAATTTGACTCCCCTCTAGGCAGAGTAGCATGGGGGGTCAGTGCTTCAAAGGCTGTGGCTCTGTTACCTCCCCCTGTTTTCTGGAACTTTCTGGATTTCTCCAGAGTCTAGTGGGTGGAGGAGCAGAGGTTGCAGCCCAAATATTTATGGAGTTTCCAACAGTCCCTGGGGAGGCAAGGCCCAGAAGGTTGGAAAATAACCCACAAATACTCAGGAGCCTTGCAGACTGGGAGGAGAGATTGAGGTCCAGTCGTCTGGAGGAGATCCCTGTGTTGGGGGCTCTGCCCTTGGGGCAGAAGAAAGGCAGAGAGAGAAAGTGGGAAGCTTCAAGCATTCATTCAGCCCAGTCTCAGCTAGGCTTAGCAGCAGACATCAGTAAAAAACAGTATCAGCCTGTGCAGCAGAGAGGCCAGTGCAACAGTTTTCTTGATTCTAGGAGCTACTTAAAGTGAGTACATACCAGCCAACACACCCAAAGCTACAGAGAGGTCAGTGAAGTGCAATATCCAACATATCTGGGACCAGGGAGTTAGATTTAGTGCAAGTGCAATACAGCCAGGAGCACCCCAATATCTTTAGTTTTGGTCAAGAGCAGGCAGGTGCCATGCAATACAGCCATGTGCTGCATGTGCAACTTTAACTTTTGGAACTTTTATTCATTATGCCAAATGCACCACCACTCCCACTGGTTTGCAACTCAGTATAGAGTCCGTTCATAGCAACCAGAGACTTTAAGAGGTCCTCAACTGTTTGTTTGAAGTTTGAAGTTATTCAGTTCTGGTCATCTCATCTATCCCTAATCCCTATCCAAGTTCAACGTTCTGCAATAAACCTTAAAAACCAAGTCCCCTGGGCTGGTTATTGGGCAATTGGAAAGAGTGTGGAAAGTCCCTTTTGCCTGGCTGTGGAAGCTGTGTGGGGGAAAAAGGCCAAAAATTCAGTGGCCCTTTCAGGGTAATGTGTGTGTATATATACAGTATCTCACAAAAGTGAGTACACCCCTCATTTTGTAAATATTTTATTTTATCTGTTCATGACAACACTGAAGAAATGACACTTTGCTACTATGTAAAGTAGTGAGCATACAGCTTGTATAACAGTATAAGTTTGCTGTCCCCTCAAAATAACTAAGCACACAGCCATTAATGTCTAAACCGCTGGCAACAAAAGTGAGTACACCCCTAGGTGAAAATGTTCAAATTGTGCCCAAAGTGTCAATATTTTGTGTGGCCACCATTATTTTCCAGCACTGCCTTAACCCTCATGGGCATGGAGTTCATCAGAGCTTCACAGGTTGCCTCTGGAGTCCTCTTCCACTCCTCCATGACAACATCATGGAGCTGGTGGATGTTAGAGACCTTGCGCTCCTCCACCTTCCGTTTGAGCATGCCTTACAGATGCTCAATAGGGTTTAGGCCTGGAGACATTCTTGCCAGTCCATCACCTTTACCCTCAGCTTTTTTAGCAAGGCAGTGGTCATCTTGGAGGTGTGTTTGGGGTCGTTATCATTTTGGAATACTGCCCTGCGGCCCAGTTCCCGGAGAGAGGGGATCATGCTCTGCCTCAGTATGTCACAGTACATGTTGGCATTCATGGTTCCCTCAATGAACTGTAGTTCCCTAGTGCCGACAGCACTCATGCAGTCCCAGACCATGACACTCCCACCACCATGCTTGACTGTAGGCAAGACACACTTGTACTTCTCACCTGGTTGCCGTCACAAACGCTTGACACCATCTGAACCAAATAAGTTTATCTTTGTCTCATCAGACCACAGGACATGGTTCCAGTAATCCATATCCTTAGTCTGCTTGCCTTCAGCAAACTGTGTGCAGGCTTTCTTGTGTATCATCTTTAGAAGAGGCTTTTCTTTTTGGGAAGACAGCCATGCAGACCAATTTGATGCAGTGTGCGGCGTATGGTCTGAGCACTGACAGGCTGAACCCCCACCCCTTCAACCACTGCAGCAATGTTGGCAGCACTCATACGTCTATTTCCCAAAGACAACCTCTGGATATGATGCTGAGCATGTGCACTCAACTTCTTTGGTCAACCATGGCGTGGTCTGTTCTGAGTGGAACCTGTCCTGTTAAACAACTGTATGGTCTTGGCCACCGTGCTGCAGCTCAGTTTCAGGGTCTTGGCACTCTTCGTTTAGCCTAGGCCATCTTTATGTAGGGCAACAATTCTTTTTTTCAGATCCTCAGAGAGCTCTTTGCCATGAGGTGCCATGTTGATCTTCCAGTGACCAGTATGAGAGAATGAAAGCGATAACACCAAATTTAACACACCTGCTCATCATTGACACCTGAAACCTTGTAACACTAACAAGTCACATGACACCGGGGAGGGAAAATTGGGCCCAATTTTGACTTTTTCACTTATGGGTGTACTTACTTTTGTTGCCAGCGGTTTGGACATTAATGGCCGTGTGTTGAGTTATTTTGAGGGGACAGCAAATGTACACTGTTATACAAGCTGTACACTCACTACTCTACATTGTAACAAAGTGTAATTTCTTCAGTGTTGTCACATGAAAAGATATAATAAAATATTTACAAAAATGTGAGTGGTGTACTCACTTTTGTGAGAAACTGTAGGTGTAGATATATATGATATACACACTGCTCAAAAAAATTAAAGGGACACTTTTTAATCAGAGTATAGCATCAAGTCAATGAAACTCTTGGGATATTGATCTGGTCAGGTAAGTAGGGGGTTGTTAATCAGTTTCAGCTGCTTTGGTGTTAATGAAATTAACAACCGGTGCACTAGATGGGCAACAATGAGACAACCTCCAAAACAGGAATAGTTTTTGCAGGTGGAGGCCACTGACATTTTTTTTCCCTACTCATCTTTCTGACTGTTTTTCACTAGTTTTGCATTTGGCTAGGGTCAGTGTCACTACTGGTAGCATGAGGCGAAACCTGGACCCTATAGAGGTTGCACAGGCAGTCCAATAGAATTCAACAGCACATCAATATGTGCCATTGTCAGAAGGTTTGCTGTGTCTCCCAGCACAGTCTGAGAAGAATAAAGGAGAATCCAGGAGACAGGCAGTCACTCTAGGAGAGCTGGACAGGGCCATAGAAGGTCCCTTACCCATCAGCAGGACCAGTCATTGCTCCTTGCTTGTGCAAGGAGGAACAGGATGTGCACTGCCAGAGCCCTACAAAATGGCCTCCAGCAGGCAACTGGTGTGAATGTCCCTGACCAAACAATCAGAAACAGACTTCATGAGGGTGGCCTGAGGGCCTGATGTCCTCTAGTGGGCCCTGTGCTCACTGCCCAGCACAATAGAGCTCGATTGGCATTTTCCATTGAACACCAGAATTAATAGGTCTGCCACTGGCGCCCTGTACTTTTCACAGATGAGAGCAGGTTCACCCTGAGCACATGTGACAGACGTGAAAGGGTCTGGAGAAGCCGTGGAGAAAGTTATGCTGCCTGTAACATCGTTCAGCATGACTGGTTTGATAGTGGATCAATGATGGTCTTGGGAGACATATCCATGGAGGAATGCACAGACCTCTACAGGCTAGACAATGGCATCCTGGCTGCCATTAGGTCTCGGGATGAAATCCTTGGACCCATTGTTAGTCCCTTTGCTGATACAGTGGGTCCTGGGTTCCTCCAGTGCACGACAATGCCTGGCCTCATGTGGTGAGAGTATGCAGCCAGTTCCTGGAGGATGAAGGAATTGATACCATTGAAAGTTCTCATTAGGAGCATGCCCTGGCATTGTCAGGCATGCATAAAAGCATGTAGGGACCATACAAACTACTGAGTACCATTTTGAGTTACTGCAATGAAATTTCAGCAAAATGGACTAACCTGCTGCATAATTTTTTTCACTTTGATTTTCAGGTAATTTTCAATTCAGCCCTCTGTAGGTTGATAATTATAATTTCCATCAAACGATGTGGCATCTATTCATTCCTAACACATTACCCAGTCCATATCAGTATAGATATCCAGCATATGTTTCCCCCATTTAGATCTGATGTGTTTTCAAAGTGTTCCTTTAATTTTTTTGAGCTGTGTATACACAGTGGGGAGAACAAGTATTTGATACACTGCCGATTTTGCAGGTTTTCCTACTTTCAAAGCATGTAGAGGTCTGTAATTTTTATCATAGGTACTCTTCAACTGTGAGACATGGAATCTAAAACAAAAATCCAGAAAATCACATTGTATGATTTTTAAGTTATTAATTTGCATTTTATTGCATGACATAAGTATTTGATACATCAGAAAAGCAGAACTTAATATTTGGTACAGAAACCTTTGTTTGCAATTATGGAGATCATATGTTACCTTTAGTTCTTTATCAGCTTTGCATACACTGCAGCTGGGATTTTGGCTCACTCCTCCATACAGAGCTTCTCCAGATCCTTCAGGTTTCGAGGCTGATGCTGGGCAATACAGACTTTCAGCTCCCTCCAAAGATTTTCTATTGGGTTCAGGTCTGGAGACTGGCTAGGTCACCGCAGGACCTTGAGATGCTTTTTACGGAGCCACTCCTTAGTTGCCCTGGCTGTTTGTTCAGGGTCGTTGTCATGCTGGAATACCCAGCCACGGCCCATCTTCAATGCTCTTACTGAGGGAAGGAGGTTGTTGGCTAGGATCTCACGATACTTATGGTATCATATGGTTGCAAGAATAGGGCTGCCAACACACTGCCCGTCCACCTCAGACCCGGATGGGGATACATCCTAGGAGCCAACGCAAGTCCACTGGGGCTACCATGTGTAAGACAGTGCAGCCACCTGCTCCCATCTTGATGTCAGCCATCAGTCTTTCCTAAACTGATGACTCAGATGATGGCCCAAAAGTGTCTGAGCAGCAAAGTACAAAATACTCAATATATTCCTCCTGCATGATGGCTTTAAGAGAAGGTGGGCATGTTTTGGAGATGGTGCGTTAAACAAGGGTGCTGTCTGTGCTTTCTTGGGTTACACAAAAGGATACCCTGCTGCTGGATAATATCAATAAATGAGCCATTTCATTTTTATTACAATATGTACTGGCCATTTACATCAAGAAATATAATCCTAATGTGGAACTAAGTCCTCCTATCCTTAACAGCCAAGTAAGCTGCCATATTAGCCCATGTTTGATCTGCAGTTACCATGGTGCTGTACATGTGATCAGTTATGACATCAGCCATTTGTTGGCTTAAGAGCACAAGCACTTGTGACATTTATCATTTACAGCATGCCTTGAATGTAACTGTTCTTGGAAACTATTAATTCAATGCATTTAGTTCCACTTTGAGAAAAGCTACGTTTTACTGTTTTTATGTCAGGAATGCTGATTTTTTCATTGCTTCATTATAGATGATGACCTATGAATGGTATGTACCAAAGACTGCAAAACACTTACCAAATGTTCATTTTCCTGGCAATCGATGGAACCCAGCAGAATCAAAGCTTCCAGATGGAACAGTGACTTTCAGCCTCCTCCGTTTTCTCAAAGTAAATGAACAGTAAGCATTTCTGCGTACTAAGCTTGTGGTTCCGTGGTCAATATGTGGTAATACAATCGGGGCTTTTTTCTTAGAGAATAGGTGCAGTTACTCCCCCCCATTTGAGTCACTCCTTGTCTCAGCCCTTACTCATCCCCGATAACTGTCCCTTGGCACCACCCCTACCCACCTCCCAGTACCACCCATTTTAGAGAATATAGCACCAAGTATCATTTTGTGGTGCTAAGTAATTCGTACGGAATGTGTTAATAACAAGAAAAGCCGTAAAATAGATTTCCTGAAGCCAGCAACGATAGACCCCCCAGCAGCAATATATTCACCCCAGCAACAACAGACCCCCCTTCCCTGTAGTAACTTAAGATCCCCCATCAGCCAGCAACATTAGACTCCCCCTTCAACAAGTAGATCACTCCCAGGTAAAATTGACCCTTTGCAACAATAGATCCCTCACCAGCAACAATAGACATATCCAGCAACAATAGACCCCTCACAACAATAGATCCCCCACCAGCTACAATAGATCCCCCAGCAGCCAGCAACAGCACACCCTAGCACCCTTTGCCATTATATACATAAATTAAGTGCTTGAGGGCCAGAACTATGTTCCCTTGCGTTCCCACTGAAAAAAATCCCTAAAACCATAATCTATTATTAGAGCCAGTTCACACCACATGCAGTCCAGTGCATTTTGTTTCTACATCAGAAAGGCATAGATAGTATGTTATATGGTTTCCAATGGCATAGTTCACAAGAGTGCGGTCAGTTCCAGAAAAAAAAGTAGAACATGCTGCATTTTCCTGCACTGAACTGTACTGAAACATGGTAAAACGCATCAAAAGCGCACCGGAACGCACATGTCCCCATTGAAGGGGAAGAAAAAAAGGGGAAAAATGCACTGGTAGGCATCAAAAACGCACCGGAAACACATAAAAAAATGCGTATGCGGATATGCATCTGGACTGCATTTCTATGGTGTGAAAGAAAATCCTATACATCTATTAGCTAGAGTATGTTATGGTGAATTTGTGTTACTACTTTGTTTTTCTTCTCTTTCCCAATTTTCAATTGCAAGAAAGAGTAAGGACTGGCTTGAGAGGGATCTAGTTTAAGCAGTTGTTCAGCTTAAACCTGTATTGCATTGTATACAAACTAAAAATCCCTGAATTTTAAGCAAATGTTTGCTATAAAAATGTAAGATTTTAACATGTGATTACGCCTCTTCTGTTGTACACATGGATATTATAAATTACGGGCACAGAAGATGATCAAAGTGCTTCCTATGGCATCACATTGCTTTAATTCCCATAATGTTGTGCAGACACCAGATTGGCTCTGGCAGCAAAGTGTCCTAACTTGCGGCGGCACTTCATGCACAAAGTTGGATAGAGCTGACAATGTATATGGAATAGAAAATATATGGCCACCTTATTGTCACACCTATATAAACTTGTTGGATATCCAATTCCAAAACCATGGGAATTAAGGAAAGTTGTCTCTCCCTTTCTGGATAGAATAGCAATTGGAGTTGATTTACTAAAACTGGACAATGCAAAATGTGGTGCAGCCATGCATCGTAGCCAATCAGCTTCTAACTTCAGCTTGTTCAATTAAGCTTTGAAAAAAAAAAAAAACCTGGAAGCTGATTGGTTTCTATGCAGAGCTGCACTCTCACGTTTTAGTAAATAAACCCCATACTGTATGTGATTTTCCAAAAGATTGTACAGTGTATGTAAGAATTTATGCCCATTCAACCAAAATGAATTGCCAAGTTCTGTGATGGGGACCCTTAAAGCGGTAGTATCCCGCTTTTTTTTTACTTTTACCTACAGGTAAGCCTATAATAAGGCTTACCTGTAGGTACAATTAATATCTCCTAAACCGGCACGGTTTAGGAGATATTTGCAGTGCATGCAGCCGCTCACGAGAGCGGCACATGCGCTCTGAAGGTCTGGCGGACCTTCAGCTTCCCTTGCCGGGAGCTTGCCGGAAAATCACTCCCGCGCGCATGCGCGGGAGTGACGTCATCGCGGCTCCGGCCAATCACAGCGCCGGAGTCGCCGAACCCGGAAGAGACAGCGAGGGATCATGGCAGCGCCCGCAGCGATGTCCGGGGGTCCGTGTCGGGGCTTCGTTCTAAGGTAAGTAATACATAATGAGCTAGTATGCGATGCATACTAGCTCATTATGCCTTTGTCTTGCAGGTTTTTTTTTTTTTTTTTTTTGTGTTTTTGGGTTTACAACCGCTTTAAAAAAGGCCGCAGGTGGTGCATAGTTAGTTGTAATGTTGCCATTACATTCAGGCCCAAAACCAACCAAAATATTTTAGTGTGTTTTGAACAGAGACTGAAAGGATTAGAACCTCTGTTAAGTTTTTATTGCTGTCTTTGTCCCTTTTGGGTGATTCTCCTCACTTTCTAAGTGCATTATTGCTTTCTGTGCCTTTCTGTTACCCCAGACAACTGCAGCCCCCTCCATTTCTTGTACAGGTGTCACAGGGCCAGGGAGTAGGAGAAAAGCTTCCAAATGGGGTCACAGACAGAAATACTGTGAAACTATTCAATGCCTTATCCAAAATAACTTTATGAAAAGTTCTGTATAATACGTGAGCTGGTTGCACTGGGAACTATTCTGTTTTGGATTTCATTTTTTGTCCTAATATGTTTCACTTATCTGCCTGCAGCAGGGAAATATTTGTATGTATTGGACTGAATGAAGGCGATCCAACATGGAGGAAAAGCTACTCGTTGTGGCCATGGGGATCCTGTGAAAAGTTTGTCCCAATAAATACACCTTTGGATGCAGAGGAATGGATCACACTCACCACCAACCTGTATAACTGGACAGAGGAGTATGGAAAGTATGTGTGATGGTTTGGAATACAGCTTGGTGTTTTGTGGTCACTGGATGTACTATCATGGTATTCTTACACATTTGTTTTTCTTTGTTACATTAGGAAGACAGGGAAGCCACCGGCATTGGATCACACTCAAACAATATAGCAGAACTTTACCCATAACTACTTGATAAAAATAATGTTCTTTAACAAGGAACATACATTCCACATTAATAATTATGCCACCAAAATTAGAGTGTGCTGTAAATTGCCTCCAGGATTGTTCCTGTTTCTTCTTGTTGAGGCTTCCATTTTGTTGAAGCCAAGAGCCTCTGAGCAGAAGTAAATCATGAAGCGTAATTAAACCCATCGATTTAACGGTTTCAAAAGCCATTGCTAACTGTCACATTTGCTTGTGTCCTCAATCAAACTTTCAAACCATCAAATGGCTGGTGTCACCACTGATCACATGGCAAGCACCATGGCAGTTGCAGATCAAACAGAAGCAGCTTTCTTGGCTGTAAAGGATAGGAGGGTTTGTCATTATTATAATGAGGGTTTAATTCCTCTTTAAGGCTGTCAGCAGATCAGCCTCTACAAATTTGTCAGTGCCTAAAAATAGAGAGCAACTGACCATGTGCAGAGCAGGGTTAGACAGTATTACTGGATTTTAACTACATGCCCACTGGGCACTTTTACTCCCTTGAATGGCAATGCGCGGTAATGCAACTCTGTACCCAAACAACATTTTTATCATTTTTTTGAGACAGATAGAGCTTTCTTTTGGTGGTATTTATTCACCACTGGGTTTTTATTTTTTGCTAAAAAAAAAAAAAAAAGAAAAAATACCAAAAATGTTGAAAAGTTTTTCTTAGTTTGTTATAAAATTTTGTAAATAAGTAATTTTTCACCTTCACTGATGTGCACTGATGAGGCTGCACTGATTGACACTAATAGGCTGCACTGATTGGCACTAATGGGCAGCACTGATAGGTTACACTGTGATGGGCATGGATGAGACAACACTGATGAGGTGGCACTGATGAGGAAGCACTAATATGCAGCACTGATGGGCACTGATAGGCAACACTTATGGGCACTAATAGGCAGCACTGATGGGCAGCACTAATGGGTACTGATTGGTGGCACTGATAGGTGGCAATGATGGGCAGCACTGATGAGCAGGCACTGATTGGCATTGAACAGCAGCAATGACTGGCATCGCAGCTGAGCATTGGTTGGCATAATTTCTGGGCACTGACTGACATCACTGCTAGGCACTGATTGGCATCACTGCTGGGCACTGTTGGGGTTGCACTGATAATCAGTGCCCTGATTATCTGTACAGTTCTCCCTTGTGAGGAAATGCGGCTGATTGGCTCTCCTCTCCTCACTCTGTCAGTGTGAGGAAAGGCATGCCGATAACCAGCATTTCCTTGTTTACATGTGATTAGCTTTGATTGGACAAAGCTGATCACATGGGTAAAGAGCCTCATCATTGACTCTTTACTGAGATCTCCCAGGGACAGAGTGCACCACCAATCGCCACGCTGCGTGTGCCACCGCAGGCGTGCAAGTGTGAGAGTAGGACAACATTATATGACGTCCCAGAATGAGAGAGACATGCCCACCCGTGATTGGACAATACGGCGGGCCGGAGGTGGTTAAACAGTATAGACACTTATTTTTAATGTTTTTACATAGCTATACCTGCAAAAGGGGCTAGCCTGAAGTGATCTAGTAGTACTTCATTTTCTGACTAAAGTTTCACTTTAACTATTTATAAGGGCCAGTGTCTAACTGTGAAAGCCAAACTTTAGGCAAACAGATAAATGCACAAATCAAATACATTTAAGCTAGCTGTTTTACTCCAATGGATTTGTATTTCTGACCATTCAGTACTGAGATTTACAAAGCTCTGTCACACCACAGAGCCCTGAACAGCAGGGCAGGAGACCTACCTTTTTTCTGCTGCAGTTTAGTAACACTTCTAGGGCTTGTTCTAGGTCAAGGAGAGGCAGCAACCCCAGTGAGCTCATCTCTCTGCCACTCTGCTCTGTCCTTCTATTAGCATCCTCCTTTCACTGTAGCAGATCTGATTGGCTATTTGTGCTGCCCCCTCCCTCATTTCTGAGCTCTGCTGTATATATGTTGAAGGAAAAAAAAATCTTCCATTCCAGAGTATTTCTTTAATTTGGTGAAATGTGGCAGAGTTTGATCTACCACCAGATTTTAACTGCTGTGCTCTAACGTATAGGAGTGACGTCTTTGAACATGTAAAAAGCTGGTTGGTCTTTTTTTTTTTTTGCACATTCTGTAGGTTTAAATTTAAAACAATCTATGGCCTCAATATAGGAAGCCTGTCAGATGAGCTGCTTTAAAGGTTAATAGACTGATGTTACATTTTATACATAACCTATTTCTTTCCTTTAAGGTTTGAACAGTCATCCTGGGAAGCAGTGGCCAATGGAGAAATGTGGGAAGCAAGGTACTGTATAGTTTTTTGAATGCAGTGTAATTGGGAAGTCTGATAATTTTTGCAGCAAGGTGTGCAAATGTTTAACGAGCAGCAATTGTCATCCTTTTTTTGTACATTGGAGGCTGTATAGGAATCTGTGATTTTACCTTTGACTTTTGTCTTCTTTCCAGAGTTAAAACTGCCTTCTTTATCTTTGATCTGGCTGAGTCTGCTCACTTATCTGCAGCAGTCAAGAATCAACTCTACTTCTATTCTTACAAGGTAACTTTCATTCATCATAGAATTTAGCCTAGCACACAGAATCAGAAAATCAGACGAAAAATACAGCTTTGAAGCGATCGTATGATGATCTGATCAGTAGTACACCGCTTTCGAGAGTCGATCACAATAGTTTGTCCAAAAATATGTGAAGGGACAAACCTGAAAATTGTTCTCGTACAATACCAGATCGTACAATTTTAATTTAATCAGTACAGTTTTTGTTCCAAAAAATTAGAAGAACAAGACTATACATGCTTGGATACGAAAGAATACGTTACTATACTTCTGAACAGTGGCGGCCCGTCCATTGGGGGTGCAGGGGCGCCACCCCCCCATCCATGCGTCCAGCCCCCTAATCTACATGCAGGACGCATGGATTCCAATTTTTTTTTGTTTTTTTTCTGAAGCACGTGATTAGAGCCAGAGGCTCTTATAGGCTTCAAAAAACGGAGGGCTCGGGGCGCAGAGCACTGTGCCCTGAGCCCACCCAGTTGTGTGACAATAGCGAATGAAAATTCGCTATCATCACACTGATTCTCCTCCCAGCCAATCAGGAAGCGGGTCCTGAGACCCGTATTCCGATTGGCCGAAAGACCATGCTATTGGCTGAGGAGAAGGAGGGAGGAGACGCAGGGGAAGCCGCTGTCACTGCCGGGGTTCGTCTGTCGCCCCCCCCCCCCCCCCCGGCCCATGAAGCACCAGCCGCCACTGCTTCCGAGGTTGTATTCTGTCATACAAGTATTTTCCTAAGTTGAGAAACCTCTTAATTTTCGATATGAGACAAGCATGCAAAAAAAAAAAGCGTACAATAAATCGTCCAATAATCTCGTCGTGTGTACGAGGCATTAATGATATTTTCTTGTAACTGATTGTATTGACAATGTCTCTTAAGCTGGCCATACAGTAGATGATTAGATTTCCTTTCCTGCAACCTGTGGATTCCCCAACCAACAGGGTCAATGTGGAAGGGGGATTCCCCCCCCCCCACCCCACTGTGTTCTCCCAGAAGGGGGGTTATTAATAGGTGATTATTGCCAGCGGTTATAGCCACTTGCAATAGTCACATGATACATTTGACAGGCTGGTTGTACCTAAGTTGGAACAATCAGCTTGCCCATATATGGTTTGAATCTTGGCCGGTCCCTGTTGAACCGGCTGAGATTCAAAATGTCTATGCCCAGCTTTAGTAATTTTTTTGCTTCTTTTTTTTTTTTTTTGCAGCTAATAACCATGTTCACAAATCAATTCCTTAGCATTTAGAATACAGGAGTTTTCACACAAGGTAGTTGGATTACATTGTTTCAACGTGTGTAATCTGTGCGAGGTTACCTTTAATCTGGGGAACAAAAGGAGCTAATCAGAAATGAGCTGCCAATTTTAGAAATAAACCCGGGCACAACTAGCACACAGTAAACATAACATGCCATGATGACATAAGATAATTGCAGTTTTTATGTTTTCTGCAGTATGTTGTGTTACAAGATTTGGTGTAATTATGGTATCTTTGCTTGCATCTTCCAAGTCTGGAGACCTGCCTTTCCAGGAAAGCAACTGTAGTGCACTCCGATGGGTCTTCAAACTTCTAGTTTCTAATGTAGAACTTTGTCTCAGCTATGGCCCCCACACTGTGATAGACAACATTCTGTTATGGTCGTTAAAGAGCAGAGCGTCTATCAAGCTAATAATCCCTACCGCAGACCTTCCCTGAAAATGAAAGTAGCTCCAAACCTACTAGGAGATAGTTCAGAGGATGCCAGGTACATCAGTGGGATGTGGCATAGCCCTGCCATTATTGCACTCTCCTGAAGAGGCTTTAAAAAAAAAAAAAAAAAACTTTAAATAGGCTTGGTGCACTATCATAAAAGCCCAATCATATGAGTTGATTTACTAAAGACAATCAGACTGTGAAATTTGTAAAATACAGTTGCTCCAGAGCTTATTGAACGAGGTAAAGCTTCACTTTGCAAAGAATACCCAATCACATGCAAGGAAAAAAAAAAACACATTTTTCTCTGTCGCTCATTGACAGACGTAGTCCTCCTTGATTAATATCAACTCGGGTTATACTGCCCTCTACAGGAGTAGGACTAGACAGGAAAGAAAACGTTCTGGCCACACCTTAGGGGCAGTCCCAGAGGGTATATCCTCTCACTTCCTGCTACAGGATATCAGTTTTTTTCTGTCTAGTTAGGAGTAAGGACCTAAGTTCCTTGCTGGGATCTTTGGTCCTGGCAAGATTTTTTAGAAATACTTTTTTAGGCAGCTTTTCTTCTCCAGTGTTCCTGTGAGATCTTCAAGCAAATACGCTGAAACTGGGCGACGGGCTGGGTGTTGAGATCCAGTGGTCACCCTCAGCCTACGAGCGCGTGCAGGCCATAGCTCCGCGCTGGGTCGGCCGCGACATAGTCCCACTGGACGGGGACTGACCCTGCGAGTTAAACGTCTCACCTGGACGCCAATGACCAGTTGTAAACGGCGTCCGTATTGGTCGACAGCCCCCCCACCCTAGTGGAGAGGGGTTCTGTCAGGAGTTGGCGCCCGCCTGGTTCCGGTATGGTGAGTAAAATGTTCCCCCTCTCCCCCTGTCGGGTTTGTTGGTGGACGCGGGCCCCTCTCTGGGATGGATGGACGTGATCCTAGCAGGTGTCATTGATCCCCCTGAGCTTGGTTTGGGAGCTGACTATCTATAGTCACTATATGACACGATAAGGGAGATGACTGAAGTCAGTGGCAGACTGCTAAAAGGCATTACTATTAAGGTATAGAGGTATCCTACCTGACATAATGTGTATACAGGCCGATGCCTATGCCTGGATTACCGCATCCGCAGGTCGCCATCCTTCCATAAAGCCGGTCACCTCCGCAGGCCGCACAGCCTCCCGCAGGCCGCACAGGCCGAGGACTACCTCCCGCAGGCTGCACAGGACGAGCGCACACTCCCGCAGGCCGCACAGGCCGAGGACTACCTCCCGCAGGCCGCACAGGCCGAGCGTACACTCCCGCAGGCCGCACAGGCCGAGCGCACACTCCCGCAGGCCGCACAGGCCGAGCGCACACTCCCGCAGGCCGCTGCTACTTTGCTCAAGCCGCCGCTCTCCTCCACAGGCCGCCGCCATTTTCCTGCAGATCGCACGAGGCCGCCATATTGGCGTAGCCTCGTGTCTCCAGCATGGGGGCGGCCATGTTTGAGGTGACCAAACACCTCGAGGAGTAATTGGGAGGCGCCCGAAGGCGTGTAAAGGGGCGGAGCCGCCTCCTCGGCCCGGGAAAGCAAGCCAAAGACTTCCTGTCTGTAACAGACAGTGCTGGAAGCAGGTTGATAAGAAACTTCTGTGCATCAGGTGAGCCTTGGGGTCTCTCTCTCTCTCTGAGGGGTCCAAGCAGGTACACTGAGGGGCGCTATTGTGCTGGGGGACTAAGTAAAAAAAAAAAATGTTTTTTCTTGCAATTAATTTTTTGTGTTTGCTGGCAAGTGTCTTGTTAATCATGAACCCTGCCACACATGTATCCCCACCTGATCCCCTCGAGGTGGCCGCAGGACCCTCCAGTACCCCACTTGTGATGATGCATTATCAGCAGTTTTGGAGTCTTTGGTATCCCGGGTGGAGGTAGCCTGGGTGGAGGTAGCCTATCAGGGACGGGGGTCAAGAAAAGTGACCCCCGCCTACCCCTATTTCATCTGATACTTCAGATACGGTTTCTGAGCTGGTCATTGCAGCCCTTTTTCTGGGGTTGTTGTCTCAGGTACGGTCTCCTCAGACAGTGAGGAGGACGCTTCTGCCTCCGCCATAGCACAAGAAGCGTTGGTGGAGGCACTAGTTGTGTCTGTCCGGGAAACCTTAAATCTTGAGATTACACCGGCAGAGGTAGCTGAGACTGATATTCCTTTTTTGGTACTAGCAAGCCTACCAAAATGGCGAAAGGGTTTCCCTTGCCCAAAGGGGGTCGTCCGAAAACGAACCCCTGCTATTTCCAAACGCATTGCTAGGCGCTATCAGTTTGAGGTATTATAAGATGGACGGTACCACCAATAGTGGACTCACCGATTTCCAGACTAAATAAAGCCACTGTTTCCCGTTGGATTGACAGTATGGGCCCCCACCCATCTCTAGGGTGGGGGGACGTCTTCACCGGTTTCAGGATCCATGGCTTTCCAGAATCCCGGATAAAGGGGTTCACGAGGTCATACGGTCGGGATACAAGATCGAGTTTCGATCACTTTCACCGGTGCGATTCTTCCCTTCCAATATTCCACATCCCCGGGTCGCTTAAAGAGCTTTGCGGGGGACAGCTTGATGCAACAGGGAGTGGTAGTTCCCATTCCTTGGACAGTTTCAGTTTCTAGTCGAACCTGTTCACAATGCCCAGGAAAAAGGGCTAGGTGCGTCCAACTCTGGTCTTGGGAGAGATGGAGTCCATCCGAACAGTGGTGGCCTCCCTGCATCAGGGGGATCTCCTGGCGTCCATAGACATTTAGGATGCCTATCTTCATATCCCCATCTTCACAGGCTGGTTCCCACCAGGACACTGAACTATCTGGGCCTAATTTTGGATACATCCTTGGCAAGAGTGTTTCTCCATGCGGAGAAACTCCAGAAGATTCAGTCAATGATTCGGATGTTGCTGTCCGTCAACTGGCTGGGACTGATGGTCGCCTCCTTAGAGGCAGTACCGTTTGCCCAGTCTCATACCCGAATTCTCCGAGAGGAGATTCTTCTCAAATGGAATCGGAATCCCGATTCCCTGGACAATCGGATCCGATTGAGCGAGCGGACCAGGGAGGCTCTGGTCTGGTGGCTTCGGTCTCCGATGCTCAGCCAGGGGAAGTCATTTCTTCTGATAAATTCCAGGTTACCGATAAATGTGTTGGAACTGGGAGCGATCAGACTTTGTCCGATTTACTGGACCGAGCAGCTCCAGGGCAGCCCGGTTCGGATCCAATCGGACTATGCCACGGTCATGACTTATGTCAATCACCAAGGGGCACCAAGAGTGCCCTGGCAGCCATAGAAGTGGCCAACATTCTTTATTGGGCGGAACAGTTGTTCCAGCTCTCTCCGCGATATTCATCCCGGGGGTGGACAGGCAGATTATCTCAGCCGTCAGATTCTGGATCAAGAGGAATAGTCTCTTCATCCAGAGGTATTTCACCAGCTGTCCCTTCATTGGGGCACCCTGGATATGGATCTGTTGGCATGTCGGCTCAACAGGGCTCGCGCCTGCGATCCTCTAGCGGACGCAGCAGACGCGCTGAGTGCCCTGTAGGGGCAGTATCAGCTACTGTATGTCTTCCCCCCTCTCAAGTTACTGCTGAGATTTCTCCGCAGGATAGAGGTGGAGGGAACTCCAGTTATCCTGGTAATTCCGGGCTGGCCTCGTCAAGCCGGGTACGCCGACTTGGGCAGACTAGTCGCGGACGCTCCTTGGAGACTTCTTCTCAGGGAGGATCTGCGGTCTCAAGGACCGATCTTCCATCGTGCTTTACAGTTGCTGGCTTTAACGGCCTGGCCATTGAGACCCAGGTACTGAAGGACAGAGGATTGTCAGCTTCAGTTATTCCTACTCTAATTAAAGCAAGGAAAGCGACTTCCAGCAAAGTCTATTATCGCACATGGAAGGCTTATATTGCGTGGTGTGAATCGTTGGGTTTTTCCCCATGTACCTATTCGGTGACCCGAATCTTGGCTTTTCTGCAAAAGGGGGTTGAGCAGAAACTATCCTTGAGCAATATCAAGGGTCAGGTTTCAGCGTTAGCAATCTTCTTCCAGAAGCCTCTGGCTACTCATTCCTTGGTGCGGAATTTCATCCAGGGGGTGCGGCACTTGGCTCCGCCAGTGCGCGCGCCCTTACCACCCTGGGATCTTAATTTGATGTTGTCGGTTTTTCAGAAACCTCCTTTTGAAAATATCAGGGAGATTCTCTTGCTTACATTATCCCAGAAGGTGGCCTTCTTGGTGGCCATTACTTCTGCACGCAGGGTGTCAGAACCGGCCGCATTATCTTGTTGTTCCCCATATCTGGTGGTTCATAGGGATAAGGTGGTTCTTCGTCCGAATCCATCCTTCCTTCCTAAAGTGGTTTCAGAGTTTCATCTGAATAAGAATATTGGGTTACCTTCCCTGTGCCCTAAGCCTAGCCATCCTTGGGAGGTTGCATTACACTCCTTGGATGTGGTTCGGACAATCAGGGGACACTTGACTACTACGAACTCGTTTCGTAAAACGGATTCACTTTTCGTGATCACGGATGACCCTAGAAAGGGGCTGCCTGTTTCTGCCGCGACCATGTCTAGATGGATCAGACAGACGGTGGTACAGGCTTATTCTATTAAGGGGCGGGATCCCCCGTTCCCTGTTTAAGGCGCACTCTATTCAGGCGCTTAAGTGTTTCCTGGGCCTTCCACCATCAGGCGTCAGGGGTCCAGGTTTTCAAGGCGATTACTTGATCGTCGGTTCATACCTTTACAAAATTTTATAAAGTTGATGTGATGGCATCGTCGGATGCCTCATTTGGCCGCAAGGTTTTGCAGGCCGCAATTTGAGGAGACCGTTGATCTACCTCGAGGGTTTGTTGGGTTTTTTCACTTAGGTCTCATCTTTTTGCTCAATGAGTCCTTGATGCTTCTGGTTGGCTCCGGTTGGGCCTTCTGGATTTTGATTTCTGTTATTCCACCCCTCATTTGTGGCACTGCTTTGGGACGTCCCGAGTTGATATTAATCAAGGAGGACTACGTCTGTCAATGAGCGACAGAGAAAAATGGATTTTTGTAAGATCTTACCGTAAAATCCTTTTCTCTTAAGCTCATTGACAGACGTAGTACCCGCCCCTCTGTTTTTGAGTTGGGTTGGGTTAAATTCTCTAAACACTGCTTTGTGACATAACTGATATCCTGTAGCAGGAAGTTATGCCCTGTACACACTATCAGATTATCTGAAGACTTTTGTCTTCAGATTTACCTTTTCTATGTAGTGCAAGGGCCTGCCGGATTGCATACAAATTGTAAGTGTTTAGGTTTGACCTCATATTATATGGTTTTGGTAAGTCTGCAGACAAAAGTCTTCAGATAATCTGATAGTGTGTACAGGGCATAAGAGGATATACCCTCTGGGACTGCCCCTAAGGTGTGGCCAGAACATTTTTCTTTCCTGTCTAGTCCTACTCCTGTAGAGGGCAGTATAACCCGAGTTGATATTAATCAAGGAGGACTACGTCTGTCAATGAGCTTAAGAGAAAAGGATTTTACGGTAAGATCTTACAAAAATCCATTTTTTCTTGCAGGTGATTGGATGATGGAAGTCAGCAGAGCTTCTGCTCATTTACTAAGCTCTGGAGCAGAAGCACTTGCAGAGTGCAACTGCACTTTGCGAAGTGCACAGTCTATTTGCCTTTAGTAAATCAACCCCATAGTCTCACATCCTTTTTTTCTGCAAAGTGTTGGTTTTTACCGGTTTTACTTAAAAATGCCTTAAAATGCCTTTTCCTAGAGTGAAAATGTGCTTGCTGATCTCCCATTCAGTGTTTTATGTTATGGTATGTATGGCATAGAATACAGCAACACCCCTCATTATTGCTGTCCATACACAGACTTGTATTTCAGAGCATGAGAGGGAGTGGGGTGTATTTGCTAAAACTGGAGAGCGCAAAATCTGGTGCAGCTCTGCATAGAAACCAATCAACCTCCAGGTTTTATTGGCAAAGCTTAATTGAACAAGCTGAAGTTAGAAGCTGATTTGGTACCATGTACAGCTGCACCAGATTCTGAGTGCTCCAGTTTTATTAAATCTACCCCCTGTGGACTAGTACGTGTGGTCATACGTACCTATTGGGCTGTCTATTAGTGGTACAATTGCCTCAACTGCAAAGTAAAGGCAAGACTATGAAATAGATTGTTGTTAGTACATTGTCTAACTGGTTGAATATTTTGTGAGCCAAAGAAAAACTCTGGCCAGAAGTTTAAAATGCTTGGTAAAGCCCCCAGAAGGACCTATTGTACACCATACTTTGTAACGTTCAATTCCGTGAAGTGAAGGGATATTTTTTACCAGTGCTGGCTGTAGCTCCTCCGCAGGCTGAGGCCCAAATTATGGGCATTCCCGTATGGGGGTACAGGTGCACTCCGTCATGCCCCCTCTCCTCTCCTCTGTGTACTCTTAGTTTGAGCTAAGAATAGATCCCATCTCCCTCATCCAGCATGGTCAGATAGCTATGAGCAAAGCTAATCTCATCATCTAACCTTGCTGCTCAGTACACACTGCATGGATTTCAATGGAACCAAGTGCGAAGTGCACTGGGTCCCCTGAGGATCGGCCAAAAATGTTAAACCTCTGGTGAGACTTCTACTTTAAATCTCTGTTGAATGTGTATACTGCCTCTGTGTTTTATAAATGGAATTTGAATCAGGTTTGAAGTTTGATGATTAGAAGAAGCACATGAACAGTAAAACATGGGAATTGTCAATGTTGTAAAGATAAAGGAAGGGTCTTTTCTATCATGTTTCAGTTGTACAAAGAAGTTATTAACAAACAAGAGAATCACCCCATCACTTGGCACAAAAACTATGCCATCGCTTGTGAACGAATGCTACGCCAACAAAGACGTGACATCGACCCGGGAATGCTTTTGGATGATGCCATCAGACATTTTTCTGCCTACGCCAGCAAGGCAAAAGATGATAATCAAAGGGATGCAATATTACACGCTGTTCAATACTTCAAAGAGGAGCGCCTGCGACTTAAACACAGTCTGAAAGCAAACACGTAATGTATCTTCAGGGTCTTCCAAGAAATCGCTGCAATGAAAAAGACCTACTGACTTTAGGCTCTTGGGCCAGCCATTTTGACGCTGCTGATTTTCCAGTAAAAAAAAAATGATGTAAGAGAAGCACAGTGAAGATTATATTTTGGGTGTAAAAATACATAGAAGTCTGGTTCATCAGTTTAATAAGGACTTCGCAAAAGTAAAGCTGAGGTGTTTTTTTGGCAACTCAACCAGTGCGGCCTGTCAGGTTATTGGTTTCCAGTGACCTGTCTGAGGCACAGTGAAGGCAGCCATTTTGTGAGGTGCTAAAAATGTCTGTGTAATTTGTAGTAATAATGGCTTCTTCTGTATGAAGGTTCACAGTCTTTTCTAACTGCTTATATGATGTGAAGTTTCAACTTTTTTGATTACAAAGCATTACATTTAAGTGGGCTTTTTAGCAGCATTGCATGTTTAAACACATAAATGTGTGTCAAGGTCTTGAAAACCTTCTTTCCTTGTATAATATGTAATTATGTGTCCATGGAACCGGCCTTTTTGCACATTACATACTCTTACAAGCTCTGCTTGCTGCTTTGCAGTGCTACACAATGGTTGTGCTTTACTGCTCCTTTCCACAATGCAAATCTATGGGTCACTTGACTAATTAAAAACAATGCGTGCCCTGTGTCTATCTTGTCTCAACAGCATTTAAAGTAGTTGTAAAGACAGAAGGATAAATGCATTAGGATAAAAAGCATTCTGTGTGTAGCAGCCGTCCCAGCACCCCCTAATACGTACCTGAGCCCCATCTCTATCCAGCGATTTCCACACAAGTCCCTCGGACGTCCGGGACTCTCCCTCCTGATTGGCTGAGACACAACAGCGGCGCCATTGGCTCCTGTGGCTGCCAATCAAAGTCAGTTAGCCAACCAGGAGAGAGACGGGTGGGGCCGAATGGCAGCTCCAAATCTGAATTGACTCACAGAGCTGAAGCTCGGCTCGGGTGCGCCTATAGCAGGAGCAGCGACGAGGGACCCGAGAAGAGGAGGATCCGGGCTGCCCTGTGCAAAACCAACTTCATAGAAGAGGTAAGTATAATATGTTTGTTAAAAAAAAACAAAACACAAGACTTTACAATCACTTTAGGAGAGAGACAGAGTGAATGCACTGCACCATTAAGAACTCTCTTTAGTCACTAAACTACAAATCATTATAGTTAAAACAAAAATATTCAGCAAGCATGTAAAAATATTGGATATCATATCAAATATGTACCCTTTAGTACAGTTGTCCTTTATTTATTGCCCCCACCCTCATACTTACCTTCCTACCTGCTCAAGTGATATTTACTATGCGGACCTGCCTGGCACTGCACAGCTTTTGCTCTGAAAACTTCCCCACCAGATCCTCTTCTTTCTGCACATGTGCACCGCAGCCTTATTTATTCCTTTGGGTAAGTCATACTACACTGGATGGTTGGAGGGTGCTATGGTTACGGCTCGCCTATAGGAATTAATTGGGCAACAGTGCCCAAGGGCTATGTGGTACTAGGCAGGAATGCACATTTAGATCCCTTTCACACTTGTCCAACTTGTCCTGCAACTTGAGACTGCAAAGTCACATGACAAGTTGTACTCCATGATTTCCAATGAGTACCATTCATATC
This sequence comes from Pelophylax lessonae, assembly GCF_965119305.1. NCBI lineage: Eukaryota > Metazoa > Chordata > Amphibia > Anura > Ranidae > Pelophylax > Pelophylax lessonae. Next base: position 141,037,405 of record NC_138780.1, on the reverse strand, counting down.
TGTGCAACTTCAAAGTAGTCCCTGCACTACTTTGGTCTGACTTAGATGTGACTTGAGGTCCATAGACCTCAAGATTGCACAGGCATTGCTTCATGTTGCGTCAAAGTCGCACAGTGAAGTTGCGTTAAAGTCACGTGCCTTTTAGGTCATACAAGTGTGCAGGGGGCCTAAATATTGTGAGAATTGAAAGGAAGGTATGTGCTTTACACCACAGGCTGCACTCAAGGGGGTGGGGACATTCATTTAAAGTGGTATTAAAGGCTAATGATAAATGTTAGGACTGTTGCCCCCCCCCCCCCATGCTGTATTGCCTTTATAAAAGAGACTTGTGGAAATATCATTTTTTAAATCTGCTTCAGTGTGGTCAAATGATTAAGAAGATCTGGCTCCCCATTGTCAGGGAGTGCTTGTCAACGGCTCTGAATTCCCGGAGTCATGACATCACCCACTGGCGCCCGTTGCCTCCCGCTGTCGCTGCTCCCCCCTTCAACAGCAGGCACTCACTGACATGAAGGAGCCAGAAGTTCCAACCAGAGCGGATTAAAAATAAAAGGTATTTCCACAGACCTCTTTTAAACACTATGCATCATAGGTAGGAAGAGGGGGGAGGCAACATTTTTGTACTATTGCTTCCTATTTCTGACACGGAGATAATGTGCAGTGACACTGCAAAGGGCTATTAAATCTTCTTTGTGATTCACAACTCCATGTTTTAGTGGCAACTACAACTCTACAAGCAGATTCCACAATGGCAGCTTCCATTGACACAGGGCAAGTGCAGGAAAGGGGACCACTGTAGTGAGGAGTCTCCACCAGAGTTCTAGTTCTCTTTTATACACAAAATTCTCCTAATTCAGAATTACAGGGTCACCTTAACGTCTGAGTAATGCTTTCTTTGTTTTTTTTTCTCTGGTATGTGTTTTTATTGTTAACCTACATCCACATTATTGTAATTATACCATACATACAAGCCAAATGCATTTTACATTTTGTTTTAGTAAATACATATTGTAAATTGTTATTGTAATGTTTACCTTAGAAGTAGTTTTGGATTTGACTTTCAGGTCTTTACCATCATGTTGTGCCGTATTTCCATGATTGTATTGAAGGGAAAAATGTATATAGATTTGCAGATTTTCCATCTAGTGGCTGTGTATCTGTCTTTATTCCACTACAGTCATTTGACTTCCATGGTTAAAGTGCATGAAATGCTAAATCCGTATTTTAGTATGTTTTGGTCACACTGTACAAAGTTTTCTTAAATAAATAATTTTTTGATGAATCTGTTGTAAAGTTTCTTACCTGGAAATCTTCCAATATCAGCAATTCCTGTTGCAGGCTGATGCTAAGGCGCAATTTTTTTTTTCCTGCAACAAATTTGCACGATTCCCCCATGAACACTAACAGGGGAATCCCTCCTGCTGAGCAATTGTCGGGCGGGGGAAGCCATCCCCGCCGGGAGAAGACAGGGATTATCCCTAGCGGCTATAACAACTGCTAGCGATAATGGTAGGAGAATCCGGCAGGGTGGTTGTACCCAAGTTGATCGACCGACCATATTGGTATATTCAGCCTGCCCATTAACCGCTTGCCGACCACCGCACGACTATTTACTGCGGCGGTCAGCCCCTCACAGGCAGAGCGACGTACTACTACGTCGCTAGCCTGTGAGGGTCTAGGGAGCGAGCGCGCGCCCCCGGAGGCGCGCTCCCGCGCGGTCACGGACACCTCTGCGCGTGTGACCGGCTGACCCAATGTCCGCCGGTCACTCGGCGATCGTCGGTGCAGAGGGAGAAAGGCAGGCGGCTGATGTAAACAAGCCGCCTGTCATTCTCCCCTGTGTAGAAACAGTGATCATACGGTTCTACTATGTAGGACCGTTGATCACTGTTCCTACAGCTCAAGCCACAGCCAATCACAGTTAGAGTCACGCCCCTAGGGACACACACCACCCCTCCCTCTCAAAAAAAGTTAACCCCTTCACTGCCAGTGTCGTTTTACAGTAACAGTGCATATGTATAGCACTGATTACAGTAGTAATGTCACTGGTAACCCCAAAAGTGTCAAAAATGTCAGTCAAGGGCCCGATCTGTCCGCCGCAATGTCGCAAAAAAAAACGCAGATCGCCGCCATTACGCGTTAAAAAAAAAACAATGAAAATGACAAAAATCTTTCCCTTTGTTAGTAAACGCGATAACTTTTGAGCAAACCAATCAAAATACGCTTTTTGCGATTTTTTTTTTTTTTACCAAACGTATGTAGCATAAAACAAATTGGCCGAAAATTTTAAAAAATTTTGATTTTTACATTTTTTTGGGGGGGAATTTCATATAAAAAAAATGTGAAAAATATTGTTATTTTTGCAAAATTGACGCTCTTTTTTTGTTTATGGCGCATGATCAAAAAATCACACAGGTGATCAAATACCACCAAAAGAAAGCTCTGTTTGTGGGGAAAAAAAGGACGTCAAATTCGTTTAGGTACAGCGTCGCACGACCGTGCAATTGTCCGTTAAAGTCACGCAGTGCCGAATCGCAAAAAAACCCCTGGTCGGAATGGGGGTAAAATCTTCCAGGGCTTAAGTGGTTAATGGTTCGAATTGTGGCTGGTTCCTGCTGAACCGACAGAGATTTAAACTGTGTATGGCCAGCCTTAGCCCCTGACTCACAATAAGCAGGAATGTTGTCAGCCTGCCATATGCACTCCTTCTGTTGGCTGCTGGGCTGCCTTTATAATAGATGTGAATGAAGAAGAAAGTGGCACTTCCAGACCCAGGAACTTGGAAACTTGAGTTTATTTCTTCAAATCATAGGTACAACATCAGACAAGACCACAAGACAGACTGGACAGCAGACGCATTTCACACCTTGTGCTTATTCATTGCTAAGCAATGAATAAGCACAAGGTGTGAAATGCGTCTGCTGTCCAGTCTGTCTTGTGGTCTTGTCTGATGTTGTACCTATGATTTGAAGAAATAAACTCAAGTTTCCAAGTTCCTGGGTCTGGAAGTGCCACTTTCTTCTTCATTCACATGGATTCCTCAGGTCACGGACCTTGGTGAGCACCCATTCCTACAGGACTGCCACAACTGCTCGGGGTCCATCTGGCTCAGCTGATTGTTTTCAGAGCGGTGATTTGTTTCTTTTTGGCTGCCTTTATAATAGGCCCAATAGGCAGGATGCATGTGCAGCTCCGTTTACGAGGCCAGGTTGCATGCGCAGCTCAGTTTACAGTGCCATAGATGTCAGTAAGCAGGCAAGTAGGGGCATTTTATAGCAGAACAGACCGTGCATGCTTCTGCAATATAAGCCTGCCTGCTCGTTGTTTATTACAGCGGAACTTCAGTTCCGCTTTAACCGATAAAGTTACAGTATGTGTGACAAAATTTTCTTTATAAGCCTTAAAGTGTATGTATTGACAACATTTTTTTCTTTAGTTTTGAACGGTGTACTGAACAACAAAAATCTATATCAGGCCTTTATTGCGATCTGTGTACCAGCTAGGAAAATTCACCCTCTCTGTGTGTCCTGATGACTAGTGATCGACCGATATCGTTTTTTTAGTGCCGATACCGACATTTTGGTCGGATATCGGTATCGGCCGATATTTTCGGACTTTTAAAAAAATGTTTATTTTTTATTTTTCACAGGTACTATTGTGGAGGGATCTGTGGGTCTAAAAGACCCCAAACACCTCCTCTGCACTTAAAAGCATATAAATTGCCAAGTTTGGCTGTTTTTAAATGCCTGCATTTTTTTTAATTTGCCACAGAGTACCTGGAAGTAATGTCACTCATGACATCACTTCTGGGTTTTTTACATGGAGACCCAATCAGAGCCGAATGCGGCTTTGATCGGGTCTTCTCTTCGGCGGCCGTGCAGGTAGGGTGCACGGATCTCTCGGTGGGACGGGAGACCCGGGGCGAGCCGCGGAAGGCGGCGGGAGGGGGCAGACACCCCCTCCCGCTCCTTGTAATGACAGCCGAGCGGCTTCTCAGCCGCATCAATTGTCATTACAGGACAGCCGACCATCGGCTATGCATGCCGATACCGGGGTGATGCCTCTAGCGGTAGAGCACTTTCCCGAAATATCAGCAATATCGGTAACTTCAGAGGCCAATTCCGATGTATCGGGGAAAGTGCATATCGGCCCCCGATATATCGGCACTGCCGATAATTGGTCGATCCCTACTGATGACCATTATCACTGAGACAGAAAGTGATTGAGAATGCAGATGTTAGTTGCCAATAGAAAAAATCTTCCTATAGGAACACCTGTTCAAGTGATAACTGTGTAAGAAGGGATTTTAGAATGAATGACACCACAATGCATTTCTCTATGCATGGTGCACCAATGCATATCACAGTAACACATAACAAGAGGTAGCATACTATAAGAAAGTTACATTTTTGTTTTTGCTCTTTTGCAGGCAGATAGAGCCCTAAAATACATCATGAAATATCACCATTGACAACTATGTGAATCCAGTTCATGGTTAGTCAAATAGTGCTTTTAAAGCTCATGAAAACTGGAACTTTAATTAAAAGGAATGTTCTGAACACTGTCCAGATTCTTTCCCCTTAAAAACTGAAAATAGATATGTATCAGCAACATAACACTTTACCAAACCTCTGTGTTAACTGCCTAGGTGGTGCCCCCTGGTGTTACCAAAATACCCAAATCCACTTTTGTCTTTTACCTGGCTTTAAAAACTTGTTGCCAAGTAAACTAGATCCTATATTTTACTTTTTACATTTTGTTAATTACTTTCATATTTATACTTTCAACATTTGTTCTCCTGTTGATCTATTTCTAATAATTAGCTGGCTCCTGCTGCCACTGTGTAAAAGGAGACTTCAGAGGCTACTTTCTGAATGAATGTCTGTTTCAGGCATCTTTTATATGTATTTGCCAAAGAGCGCGTACAAGAGAAAATGCAAATCATTGTTCTTTATTTTCTTATGACAGTTAATTAATGGCAACCTTGTTTCTACTTCCTAAGTAGAAGGCAGAATCTGTAGGGATGCTTTTTCTTCCAATTGTATAGCTTGTAGACTCCGAGAACTGTATAGACCCCTGTATAGAAGAGCTCACTAATGAAGAGGGAGGGCTAGAAGCTTGTCTGCATTCATAGATCACCAGTGAGTCATTCGGCAAGAAAGGGCCCCTTACCGGGCATAGTCACAGTTCCGTGGCATTGTGCTAGCAAAAAGACCCGATCAAAGGTCTCCTGTGGAGCTTGCATGGTTCCCTTTCATTCTACGACCATAATTAAAACCACTAATTCTCTTTTAAAATGCTGCAGGATGCCATGTAGGCATCTGTCTCGGGTGTCCTTTGTGATGTCATAAGCTGTTAAGGACCAGTGCCGAAGGGCTTTTGAACGAAATGCCGGTCGTGAAGGTGATTCAAGACAAGGGTGCGTCTAAAGGCTTGACAAGGCTTTGACTGCACAATTCGATCTGAATTTGCCCCTTGTCAGCTGCCAGTAAATAAATCTTAAAAGGGAGAAAGCTGAAGTTTCATTACCTGATCCATGGTCCTTTGTTGGTTCTGGCATCACACAGGGTGAAGCTCTTGCCTTGCTTTTCTCTAAATTTGAAGATGGCCAGTGGAGCCTGCAGTGTCTGGACAAGGTTCAGAGTCGAACCTTTTGATGAGTGTCAATAGTTGTAACAGTTCAGTTGTTCACAAGACAAATACATGGAGGAGCTCATTAATTCCCCTTTTGGCTTTGGCTGCCTTTTGCCCTTTTATCACAAAATTATTAGGCTCCTACTCATCTTGGAGAAGAAAAAAAAAAGATTGGATAGAAGTTGTTGAGTGCTAATTGGCTAAGACTTGAATTGAAAGGCCAGAGACTTTAACTGGCTTGAAAGTAACTTCCCTGCAGGGGAGAGGAAAAAATATGGTCCCCCCCTAAAACAAAAGCATTGATGGTCGGATGGGGTGTACATATTTTTCTTTTCTTTCCTGGATCCATTTAAGAACTGGTCTGCACAAAATATATGTCCCCTATGATACAGGAAATGAAAGAAAAGAAAATTCTTGGTTGGAAAACGGAGGTTCCTGCTGGCAGGTTGTTGTGTATTTTATCACAGCAGCTGAGAACCAGCTGCTACCTTAGTACGGAGACCATTGTGAATTTAATTATTTCCTGCCCTTTTATTTGGGGAGGGGGGGAATGCTTAAATGTGGTCACGTGATCAAAAGATTTTTGTATAAATACAACTAGGCGACATAAACAGACAGCACCACTGCAGTCTATTGATTTACATCTTGAAAGGATAAAGATATGCATCGGTGATGGATTTTCTTGCATCACGATACATTAATGTCCTCTGCGTTCTACAGCTTTTAAAAAAAAATGTATACATTTTAAAAATTGCACTAATGGACATAGGTTTCATTTAGAAGCCTCTGGTTCAACAGTAGAGCTCTTATATACAAATCATAAGCTAAATCTTTGTTACCTTACCTTTCTAACATAAAACAATTTCCAGGATACTGTTCTGTGCTGATTACAGGTATGTAACTAAGCCCAAGCATTTACTCCCATATTCGTTTCTAATCGGACAGCTAACCCCCACCCCTTCAGCGCAAACCTTATGACAAAATGCCTCGGCTTTTTTCAACACATAATCAGCACAGGAAGGAACCTGGGGCATTTTTTTGTTTTTTTTTTCTGGGAAGGTAAATAGGCCAGACCTATTCGGTTTTTATTTATTCATCAGAGCAAGACTCTTTTCCACAACAGTACAAAGCAAAGCCTGCCCGGGGCACTTTGTAGCTGCTGTATGTTTTGGCCATTGCTCACCTTTGGTCCACATATATCTAAAAACTGCTTGCATATGCCAGGAAGTTCTTTAGAACTTCCATTGCAGGTGAATCATTGCCATGCAAACAATATGGTCAGTTGATGTGCTATGAGTAAATTAATGGCTGTTGGACACTTACAGGATCCAAAGGGCTGCACACTTGGAAACTGCTTCTTTATTATCTGCACTTTATTGATAATCTTTAAAACGTCAAATAAAGCAACAGAAGACACTGTGAGAGCAAGGAAACACAATCAACATGTTTCGTCCTACTAGAGCTTATTCATGAATAAGTGCTGGCAGGGAAAAAACGTGTTGACTGTGTCTCCTTGCTCTCACACCATTTACTGTATATGGCATTTTAAAGATTATCAATAAAATGGATGTAGTTTTCAAGTGTGGAGCCCTTTTGATCCTTTTGCAATTGTCCATATGGTTGTATTAACTGAAGGTGAAAGGGACTGTGTGTCGGACCCACTTGAAGCATGAGCATACACACTGTTAGACATTTGCAGTTGGGGGTTTTAAAAACAGGTGATCTGCATTTTTAACGCCCCCTTTTAGCTGCAAAAGCAGTCGGATGGGGTTGCATACTTGCAGCTGCTGCAATGTTTTGCTTCTCGGCATGGCAAGATATATGCTGCCAATCACCTTTGGTAGGTGGTAAGTGACCAATTCAAATTAATTGGGCTGCATCACAACCATGTGCAGTTGTTGCACAGTGGTGTGGGTTCTAAGGGGTTAAAACAGCCATTAAGGAGTCCATATTTTACCTCTCAGCAGCCTTTCAAACACCTTCTGAAAAGGTGCTGTTCCAATGCAGCATATGGTAACCTTTCCTTCTTTTTTGTGGGTTCTGCTCTGGGTCCAGCCCACTAATCTTGTGGTATATAAGTATGGGACAATGGTCCGGTAGAGGGAGAACCCAGGAGTCTGATACGAGAGTTGGCCCCCAGAGAAGTTCCGTCCGGGGGACAAAGAGTGCAGAGATTCTTCCCCGTGGAGAGCTTAGGGGAAAGGGATAGCTGTATCCGGGGCCCGTAAGGGAGAGATACGGAAAATGAAACCCGTGAGGAGCAGAAAGAAGTTAACTATCACTGCTGGGATATAAAGCCAACTGAACCTGGGGTTCACCTGGAAGACACCAACACTGGAGCATGCACTGAGAGACTTTCATCTGGGAGAGTGCCTTTGAAGGACTGTAATTGCTTGGACTTCATCTTTGCATGTATGCTGGGGCAGCACCAGCCTGTAGGTAGGAGTAGAAACGTAGGAATAACCTTGCACTTGTATGTTGGACTTTGGAATGTTAATTTTGCACTTTTCTTAAAGCAGAACTCCACCCACCTCCGCTTGTTGGCACCCCCCCCCCCCCCACTGCCACATTTGGCACTTTTTAGGGGGGAACGGGTACCTGTTTTTGACAGGTAACCGCTCCCACTTCCGCGTACAGCGATCTAAGACATGACTGGCTCCTCCTTCCCCTTGCTGACTTCTGGGACACACACAAGTCCGAGAAGATTTCAGGACCATTCAGAAAGTGCAGCGCAATGTCGACGCCTGCACCCGAAGCCGATTGATGAATCAGCTAGGGGTGCCAACATTGTGGGATCCCTGCACAGGTAAGAGTTATTATATTAAAAGTAAGTAATTGTAGCTGCTGACTTTTAATTTTTTATTTTTACAGGCTGGAAAGTATTGAAATGTTGTCCTTGCCTGGTTTGAAGTTACTAAAGAGCTGTATTGCAAGTTACTGGCATACACATAATTCACCAGGTGGGTCTTAACACAATGGAGTGTGGAGTGAAGTAGTATGAAGACAGAAGTGGTTGTCAAGAGTAGCGGAAGTTTAATAAGCAGCCTGTCAGAAGCGTGCACCTGTTAATTGTGGAGTAGCCTCTAGCAGCGAGGAAGATGTTGTCGGCACTCCTTCCGCCAGCGGTCTGTCTCCCAGAGGAACAGGAAGGGATTCACCCTGCAGAGGTTCCCATCCTGTACAACGGTGCGGAGGTTCAAGAGGTAAATTATACTAAACAAAATTATAAACGCAACACTGGTTTTTGCCCCTATTTTTCATGAGCTGAACTCAAAGATCTAAGAAAACCTGGATTCATCCGTGAAGAGAACACCTCTCCAAAGTGTCAGACGCCATCGACTGTGAGCATTTGCCACTCAAGTTGGTTGATAACGAACTGCAGTCAGGTCGAGACCCCAATGGGGACGACGAGAATGCAGATGAGCTACCTTGAGACGGTTTTTGACAGTTTGTGCAGAAATTCTTTGGTTATGCAAACCAATTGTTGCAGCAGCTGTCCGGGTGGCTGGTCTCAGACGATCTTGGAGGTGAAGATGCTGGATGTGGAGCTTGTGGGCTGGTGTGGTTATACATGGTCTGCAGTTGTGAGGTCGGTTGGATGTACTGCCAAATTCTCTGAAATGTCTTTGGAGATGGTTTATGGTAGAGAAATGAACATTCAATTCCCGGGCAACAGTTCTGGTAGACATTCCTGCAGTCAGCTTGCCAATTGCACTCTCCCTCAAAACTTGCGACATCTGTGGCATTGCGCTGTGTGATAAAACTGCACTTTTTATAGCGGCCTTTTATTGTGGCCAGCCTAAGGACAACCTGTGCAATAATCATGCTGTCTAATCAGCATCTTGATATGCCACACCTGTGAGGTGGATGGATTACCTTGGCAAAGGAGAAGTGCTCACTAACACAGATTTGGACAGATTTGTGAACAATATTTGAGAGAAATAGGACTTTTGTGTACATAGAAAAAGTCTTATATATTTGAGTTCAGCTCATGAAAAATGGGGGCAAAAACAAAAGTGTTGCGTTTATAATATTGTTCAGTGTAAGTGCATTTGTGGAGCCCGCGCAGAGTGCATGGCGGGGCCCACTCCACCACTGGGGAGTAGTGGTGGAAAACTCTGGAGAGGTGGATGTGGACAGAGCTCCACATGTCCTTCGTAAATGTAGATTACAGAGAATGTGTACCATGTCATGAGGAACTGAGGGTTAACTGGAGAACAAATGCAGTACATGGTGTACGTTCATCTCTAAGAGTAGATGCCTGCTTTAGGTCGAGTATTCCCTCACTTCAACCTCAGCCTTGTCCCATTATTAAGACAGCACAACGCAAAGGTATCTCATGTGTGTAGTAAAGTGACCCTGTAAAAAGTGCCTATTATAGCCCAGAAAAACCCACCCTGGAGTAGAGCCCTTAAAGAGGAAGCAAACCCTCCTCTACAGCTTGTACCTATAGATAAGCCTATATTAAGGCTTACCTATAGGTAAGCATACATACAGATAAGCCTATATTAAGGCTTACCTATAGGTAAGCATACATATATATAATGAGCATACAAGCTCATTATGTGTTTTTCTTTCAGGTGTCAGTTTAAAAAAAAAAAAATCTGAGGTTTACAACCTCTTTAATGTGACGCTTGCTTGGTGCCCAAAAAGGAGGGAAACGTGGAGGACATGACAAACAATCACTACCCTACCCTTACATGCTGGAAACAAAGAAAATAACTCATACTGTATTTCCGGGTATGGAGGAGCATGTGACTCAATGCTGGTGATTGCCTCAGCAACGTCCAGTGGAAGTGTGGAGACAGTTCTCAGCTCTGTGGAAGCTCTAGCTAGAGAGGCTTGGAGCTTCTACAGACTTCTTTTCCTAACTCCTGCCAGCTGAATAGGGATTTTGGGGGGGAAGCAAAGAAAAGTAGAGTATATGTTCATGGGGAGAAAGACCTTGACCCCTGTAGCTATGCCTGGCATGGATTCCTGGACGAGATCCTGTAGAAACTGCCTATATAAAATGAAGCAAAAACAGAGTATTTTTTGAGCTTCAAGCAGAAGGTAGGCCATGGATAGCTATTGTGGGAGATTGGCTTTCTAATCTTCACAATTACTTGGCAATAAGTGGCCATAAACAAAAGCTAAAACTGACATATCTTCAAATGATCCTGGCAATTAAAGTGGAAGTTCAGCCTAAGACCAACTATGTCTAAATCTATTGGCAGCCACATTCTAAGACTGATCTATCTAACCCTGTAAAGCAAAAATCGCTATACGTACCTTTTCTGAAGCCGATCTGGCCTGGTCTCCAGCAGCGGATGTTGTGTGCAATAGACTGCTGGGAAATGCCTGGGAAGTGACATCACCCATAGAGTTACTATGGGGCTTCTGTTGTCCGCTATCTCCTCTGCATACTCTCCCACACAGAAGCCGCCACTGACAGCACAGCGTGGGACCAGACCAGATCGGCTTCAGAAAAGATATGTATAGCGATTTTTGCTTTACAGGGTTAGATAGGTTAGTCTCAGAATGTGGCTAAGTTGGTTAGTTTTAAGCTGAGCTCCTACTTTGAAGAACACCTTTTTCTGGTGCAAACAATTGGCTGCCGATCCTTTTCTTTTTTGTATAATCGGTATTTATTAAATTTTCAAAACATCGTAAGATGGATAAAGACAAGAAAAAAATAACATGAAAAGGTAGAAATCCCGATTAGGTTCCATCTGCTGTCCAGACATCACATCTGGCCAATAAAGTTAGCAGTAGTACAGTACACCCTATAAACAAGAACAAAACAATCATAGATACAGTATATTGTACATTTGTTTATATATTCAAAAATTTGCTGCCCTCTAGTTTATCTACAATTAGATTCTTACCCAGCAGCCAGCAACATTAGTCATATCATGGTGGAGCAAAGCACATAGATAAGTATGCATCTACATATAATGCTTCTAGGCTTATGCTAACTGAGCAGAGTGTGTGTTCCCCTGACCTCGGCAGGAGATCAGACACCTGAGGAACCATCCAGAAAAAAGAAAGAGGGAGAAAAGAGGAAGAAGATTAACAAAAGAAGGATGGGAAAGAAAGGGGTAAGAAAAAAAAAAAACCCTAACAAAACAAGCACAACTCTCCATGACACCTGTGAACTCAAAAATGAGAAAAAACAGCTATTCACGTGTCCCAACTGATGGTTGGGTCTCAAATCAAGCCACCATATTAGTGAATGACTAATTACAGTTGACCCCAAAGGTGACCCTAAATGAACAATGATACCCTCTTAGTCTACTAGTCAGTGGTATGACCCTAGCCATGGCCCCCCATATACAAGAGCTAATAATCACTAGTATCCGTTTCCGTAGAGCAGTGATGGCGAACCTTGGCACCCCAGATGTTTTGGAACTATATTTCCCATGATGCTCAACTACACTGCAGAGTGCTTTAGCATCATTGGAAACGTGGTTCCAAAAAATCTGGGGTGCCGCGGTTTGCCATCACTGCCGTAGAGTAATACATCCACCTAGTGACCCAGACCAAATGTTGAGAAACTGCTGTTCTTTTTTCTTGCCTATATAAACTCTCTCTGCGTCCATAACCTTCTCATAACCAATCCTCTAGAGTAAGGCAAATATTTCGCACCTAGGAATAAGGCATTTAGCTGCATTCAGGAGATGAGGGGTAATGCTGCGTTTATAGGCCTTTAGAGAGGAGGGCTTGCCATGAAACAGATAACGAAGAGGAGTACATTGGATGGGCCTGAGATTCGTTTTCTGTATTCAGGGGGAAATATCTTGCCAACATGTTTGTGTCTTGGGGCAGGTCCACCATAGGTGCAGATATGAGCCCAATCCTTTTTTTCTGCAAAAGCTAGTTGTCTGGCTGCCATGCACACCCTCTGATTTTGGTATATTAAGTCTCTAACCAAGTAACCTTGTTTCATATCAATGACTCAAGCCTTCAGGTCAACATAACACTCAGGAAACTATAGAAGAAAGTCATCAATGAAAGCTTCCATACATCTCTAGGAAAATGTTATCTGAACTCCAACAGTTAAGTACACAGATGAAGTGCATCCATCCAGTCCTCAGATTTATAGGAGACCTTATTTTACTCTGCCTAAAGTGGTTATAAACCCTTACATCAACCCAGTGAAGTAACTGGCCTCAGGGGACACATAGAGATAAAACCAGTCCTCCTAAATACTTTGTACCTGTCTATCTGCAACCTTCTCTTCTATACAGCCTTTCAAAATGCTGAATTTTAAAGCTTTTCTTAGAGTTCAGAAAAAGCGGGCGTAAAGTTACACTCTGCAGAGCTCTGACAGCCGATTGGAGGGAAGGGACACACCCCCCTCCACACAGCAACAGGGCTAAGCCTGTCAATCAGCTGGAGGTCCCTCCGCTGTCACCTTTTTTCTCTTGGTGTCAGGAAAACTTGTCAGAAGTGATTTATGCTGATAGCAGAGGAACGAAGCAGCAGACAAAAGTTACACTTAAGCCCGTACACATGTACCGATCGTCGGCCGAACGATCGGCCGTCTTTTGTCCAGGGCTGTCCTGTCCGCTGAAAAGTGCAAAAGACTGCACACGAATTTTGTCGGCCAACAACAGCCGACTGCAGAAGTGATGTCATGTGATGGTTAACTTTCCGTGTCTTTTTTCTTCTCTGAACATGCCCAGTCTTGCAAATCTGCTGATTGTCGGCCGAAATCTGTACTGACTGATGCACAATCGGCCGCTCAGTTGTCGGCGTACAAAAATTTTAATGCCTGCAGGACAGATTCTGTTCAGCCAAAAATGCGCTGTCGGCTGTCGGAAGCATCATACTAACAAGCCGACAATCGGCCGATCGTTCGGCGGCCGAATATTTGCGGCCGACAATCGGTACGTGTGTACGGGGCTTAAGTGCTCTTAATTGAGAAAAGTACACACTATAGAGAGATATGCTTTGTTCGTATTTCATGTCTGAGGTTTACAACCACTTTAAGTTCCGTAGCATTTAGGCTTCACAGATACTGGCCTACATTTGCTGCGGGAAACCGCAAAACGCTGCAAAATCACAACGTAATTCTTCCGCAATTAGGAGGTTTAAACTCACCTAAACAAAAAAACGCCAAAAGCTGTCAGTGCAGACTAGTGCACATAAAGCCTTACAGTTCTTGTCTCTTCAACCTGTGAATGGGCAGTGAAAAGGGCAGCACAGTGATGGACTCATTTCTCCATCACTCTGTTATCTCCCCCCCACCACCATCACCATGCCCCTTACTAGTGCTTGATCACTGCACCACAACTGATTATCTCCTTGTGCTGCTTCTCCCTCTTCCAATCTGAGCTCTGCTGTACAGGGGATTGTAAGGGGTCGATACCAGGTCAAATTCAGGTACTTACATTGCTTGCATTGCTTGTCATGACATCACGTCTGGGTTTTTACATGGAGACCCGATCAGAGCCGAATGCGGCTTTGATCGGGTCTTCTCTTTTCGGCGGCCGTGCAGGATGGTTGCCCGGGTCTCCCGGTGGGACGGGAGACCCAGGCGAGCCGCGGAAGGCAGGGGGGCGTCTATCCCGCTCCTTGTAATGACAGCCAAGCAGCTTCTCAGCCGCATCGGTTGTCATTACAAGGCAGCCGACCTTCGGCTATGGACACCGGTACCGGGGTGATGCCTCTAGCTGCAGGCATCTCTCCGGTACAAGCACTTTCCTAAAATATCGGTAACCTCAGGGGCCAATTCCGATCTATCAGGGAAAGTGCAGATCAGCCCTCGATATATCGGCTTTGTCGATAATCGGTCGATCTCTACTGCAAAGGCTCTGTACTATCAGGGGATGGATTAGGGACAGTGGAAGAAGGGGAGGATCAGAGAAGACAGGATCAAACAGCCTTTTCCACATTGTGTAGAGTTAACCCCTTTGGTTCCACCATAGGTGTGCGCAGCCTATTAAATTAGGGTGTGCACCCCAAAGCTCAAACATACATGTTTGTGTGTGTCTACATATATATGACCCCGGCACATTTATCTTCCTACCAGCACATTGAAAGGCAAGTGCCTAAAGACTTCGCTTATGGCAAAGCCAGTAAGAGAGAGATTTTCTCCCATCTTCCAACCAGCACAAAAAGTGATAATGTTAAGCCCCGTACACACGTACAGATTGTTGGCCATAAATTGTAGGCCAACGTCCGATCTGCCGATTGTAGGCTTGTTAGTATGATGCTTCCGACAACCAACTGCGAATTTTTGGCCGAAAAAAATCTGGTGTGCATGCTATAAAATTTTTGTTGGCCAACAAAGAACGGCCGATTGTTCCACAGTCAGTACAGATTTCGGCAGACAAAAATCAGATGAGCAAGACTGGGCATGCTCAGAGAAGAAAAAACACACGGAAAGTCAACCATCACATGACATCACTTCTGAAGTTGGTTTTTGTTGGCCAACAAAAGTCCAGTGCAAGTCTAGAGCACATTTCAACCAACAAACAACACTGGACAAAAGTTGGCCGATCAGTTGGCCAACAATCTGTGTGTGTGTACGGGGCTTTAATGTACATGGGGTGATTAGAGAGTGCCCAGGCACACCTGGCACACCCTGTGCGCACACCTATGGGTTCCACAGTGAGTATAACAAGCATGCTTTACAGCACATACACACTGATTTTACTGCTGTGGGTTTAGTAACACTTTAAATATACGTTTTATACATTTAAAAAAATGTAATTAGAAAGTTGATAGAGGGAGAAAGGAAGAACCAGGGAGAGCGAAATATAAGCAGACTAAACTCCAGCTTTAAAGGAATAGGGCCTCAAAGAATGTAGTCATTTCTTTCACAGAAAGGATCAGAGTCTTCTAAAATTATAATGGTATGTGACCATTCAACAAAAAGCAAAGTTTTTTTTTTTTTTAAATAAATACATTGTACAAATACATAAAAAAAATAATCCTTAAAATTATAATAACGTGCCTTTCAACTAACTAAGCTGTAAAACTGATGAACTCGCAACAATATATAAAGCCTGGTGTTTATTAACTAACCCCGCTTGTAACAAAACGTGTAACCTGATGTTTACATTGAAAACCTTAATAAAGAACAAGAACTCCCCTGATATTACTGTGAACAATAATCACGCTAAGTAGATCTTAATGAAATCCCCAGAGGCCATGTACCTTGCAGAAAGTGCCTGTGGCTCTCGCCAGCACCTGCGACCCTTGCAAGGCTCAGGCCTATTCACCAAGCCCCTGTAACCAGGCTGCACCTGACTCTTTTCATTCCAAGCTGTCCGAATTCAACATTTTCCTATTTTCGCAGTCCTGTTTGTTTTCCTTGCATGAAACTTTTTTTTTCCTCTTTGCCCGATTCCGGTGTTTTTTTTTTTTTTTTTGTGTTTGTTTTATCGGGCCGTGCGTTTGTTGCTCGTGTCACTAAGGAATTATTGCTTCATTAGCATCTGCGCTGTAAAATACATTTAAAGTGGTATTATGCTAAGTAATTACTCCTACAGGATGAAAAATTAAAAATTCTTGCACAGCATGGAATCATTCTTGGCAAGCGCAGACTTTGGTAGCAGATTTTCAATAGGACCACTTAACAAGTATGCATGGCAAGGAAACCATTACCAAAGGCAAATCCTTAGAGCAATATACACTTTTTGGCTGCATGAAATATTAAACCTGCTACAACAATTTTCATGCTTTGCATTCCTAAAGCAGATGCAGTGCAACGATGCCAGCATTTAATTGGAAATAATCGGACTTGCCTTGTGTACTGTACCCAGCAGAGGGCATAACAGTTAAATGCTGAGTGTGTGCCTTATGAGACACTGATAAGGTTTGTCTGTTATTATAAATAAAATATCTCTGCATTGTGTGTTCTCATATATTTCGAAAACGCTCTTTGAAAATGAGTTTAAAGCAAAACATCATTTATAAATGGGGCCAGCGTTCAAATGTTAGATGTCTTGTTGAGTTGGTTAAATAAAGGTTATCAGACGCTGCTACTGAGAATGGTTGCCTCACTGGCCTGCCCTCTTCTGCCATCTCCAGCATTCACCAATTGTATTACAACTCTCATATAATGCATCGCCCTCGTTGAATGGAAGAGGAGCAGTTGGATGACAGGATCGCTTCTGCCCATTTACAGAATGTGATGCATCTGTTTGAGATACTTCCACACATATTAGCATGCAGCAAAAGCCCTGAAGAAGGGGAATGTTTGTTCCCCTGAAACGCGTTGACTTGTCATATTTGTTGCAATTTCTAATAAACATCTTCAAACTCACCTTCCATTTTGCATGTACTAGACACCAGGCTCTCCGTTCTATCTACTCTTCATAGTTCATTTAGATTTTTTTTTTGAAAAGTAGCCACACCCTGAGTAGAAAAGCCTGTCTCCTTCCAGCATACTGTACAGAAGGATCCTTGTTTTCTGTGTGGAAGCAGTGGTCTCTCTGCAGAAGTCCACCACCACACTCTCTGCTTGAGTGTGCTACACTGCTATTTGGAGAGCTCTGGCTCAGCAATGGGAAATGTCAGACCTCTGCAGAAAGGCCACTGCTGAGGCCAACATCAGTATCTGAAGTTGCAAAAACCCTTTTAGATGAATGGGCGCATGATTCCACACACACATGCTCCAAAATCTTGTGTTAAACCTTCCTAGAAGAGTGGATGCTGTTTTAGCTGCAAATGGTTTGGGCGGAGTAAAAGTCCATATTAATGTCCACATTTTTAGAATGCTCATATTGGTATGCTGGCCAGGTGTCCACAAACCTTAGCTCATACAATGTTACAGTGTAACACATAGACAATGAGATCATTGGCTTTAAATGGCAGTTTCCGTCTGTCTATCTTCAAACAGATCAGAGGACGATCTAAGATCTACGGGACACTGCTGTCCAAGGCTTGTTGGAGGAAGAAATCATCTGGCAATTTGAAAAACCTCGCCTTATCACTCTTGTTTTCCCACTGAAGCTGGCTCTGTAGGTATCTGCAATACTTCTACTCTACCTTTATAGCAGAAATATACCTAAATGGCTGCACTAACTGGTCAGTTAGTCAGTCCTAAGGACAGTTTATTCCTGTGCTTGTGACCACCCTTAAGTGCAGCCTTTCTCAACCAGGATTCCCTTGGGTTCCTCCAGAGGTTGCTAGGGGTTCCATGAGCAATGAGCAACTTCTGCCTCTTAGATGAGTAACCACTGACACCAATGATCTTTTTAGGTATCTGTAAGTGGTGGTGGGGATGCTTCTGACCACAAATGTAAAAAGCAGTCTTCTCAGTGGGTATCACACTAATGTAGTTATTTTGGCAGGGGCTCCCTGAGCTTTGAAAGTTATTTTGATGGTTCTTCGGGTTAAAAAGGCTAGTGTCTTTAACCACCTGCTCTAGTGTCTTTAACCACATTTAGGGCTCATTAGCACTTTCAGTTTGGGGGTAGGGTGGCAGAAATAACACACAGTTGATCAATGTTTTTACTGCCTCCTCCAAGGGCCCCCCTAAAGTGATTGTAAAGTCTCTTTCTTGTTTCAATAAAAATAACAAACATGTTAAACTTACCCCTTCTGTGCAGTTGGTATTGCAGCTCCTCTTCTTGGGTGCCTCTTCGGCACTCCTGGCCCCTCCCTCCCTTTGAGTGCCCCACAGCAAGCAGCTTGGTATGGGGGCACCCTAACCGAGTCACAGATCCATGTATCCATTCAGAGACGGAGCTGCGGTTTGGCCCCACCCCCTTTCTCTCCTCATTGACTAACTGACTTTGATTGACAGCAGTGGGAGCCAATGGCGCAGCTGCTGTGTCTTAGCCAATAAGGAGGGGAAGTCCCGGATGGCTGAGACAGTCCTGAACATCGCTGGATTGAGATGGGGCTCAGGTAAACATTAGAGGGGGCTGCTACACACACAAGATTTTATGTCTCAATGCATAGAATGACTTTAAAACCACTTTTTTTAAGCTACAAAGCTGTACCCAAGCCATGGTCGAGATGCTTTGCTTTGTGCCCACTGCAAGAATTAGACCTCCTATTGCGTTGGGCGGGCAATGGCACCTGTCTTCCGGGACTCATTCACTCTACAATGCAGGAGGTGTAGGCTTTTA
Organism: Pelophylax lessonae; assembly: GCF_965119305.1. NCBI lineage: Eukaryota > Metazoa > Chordata > Amphibia > Anura > Ranidae > Pelophylax > Pelophylax lessonae. The sequence continues at coordinate 141,018,701 of NC_138780.1, read as the reverse complement.
AGGGGTTAAAACGGGTGTTGAAGAGGAGGCTACGTCAAAAACCCTCTGAAAAGAGTTCCACTACGAATCGCACTTCAGTTTAAATTTTTTTTGGCTTACAGCATCTCACAAAAGTGAGTACACCCCTCACATTTTTGTAAATATTTTATTATATCTTTTCATGTGACAACACTGAAGAAATGATACTTTGCTACAATGTAAAGTAGTGAGTGTACAACTTGTATAACAGTGTAAATTTGCTGTCCCCTTAAAATAACTCCACACACAGCCATTAATGTCTAAACCGCTGGCAACAAAAGTGAGTATATCCCTAAGTGAAAACATCCAAATTGGGCCCAAAGTGTCAATATTTTGTGTGGCCACCTTTTTTTTCCATCACTGCCTTAACCCTCTTGGACATGGAGTTCACCAGAGCTTCACAGGTTGCCACTGGAGTCCTCTTCCACTCCTCCATGGCGACATCACAGAGCTGGTGGATGTTAGAGATCTTGCGCTCCTCCACCTTCCATTTGAGGATGCCTCACAGATGCTAAATAGGGTTTAGGTCTGGAGACATGCTTGGCCAGTCCATCACCTTTACCCTCAGCTTCTTTAGGAAGGCAGAGGTCATCTTGGAGGTGTGTTTGGGGTCAGATTCATGTTGAAATACTACCCTGTGGCCCAGTCTCTGAAGGGAGGGGATCGTGCTCTGCTTCAGTATGTCACAGTACATGTTGGCATTAATGGTTTCCTCATTGAACTGTAGCTCCCCAGTGCCGGCAGCACTCATGCAGCCCCAGACCATGACACTCCCACCACCATGCTTGACTGTAGCAAGAAACACTTGTCTTTGTACTCCCCACCTGGCTGCTGCCACACACGCTTGACACCATCTTAACCAAATAGGTTTATCTTGGTCTCATCAGACCACAGGACATGGTTCCAGTAATCCATGTCCTTAGTCTGCTTGTCCTTAGCAGACTGTTTGCAGGCTTTCTTGTGCATCATCTTTAGAAGAGGCTTCCTTGTGGTCTGAGCACTGACAGGCTGACCCCCCACCCCTTCAACCTCTGCAGCAATGCTGGCAGCACTCATACATCTATTTCCCAAAGACATCCTCTGGATATGACGCTGAGCACGTGCACTCAACTTCTTTGGTCAACCATGGAAAAGCTTGTTCTGAGTGGAACCTGTCCTGTTAAACCGCTGTATGGTCTTGGCCACCGTGCTGAAGCTCAGTTTTAGGGTCTTGGAAATGTTCTTATAGCCTTTATGTAGAGCAACAATTCTTTTTTTTTTAGATCCTCAGAGAGTTCTTTGCCATGAGGTGCTATGTTGAACTTCCAGTGACCAGTATGAGAGAGTGAGAGCGATAACACCAAATTTAACACACCTGCTCCCCATTAAAACCTGAGACCTTGTAACACTAACGAGTCACATGACACTGGGGAGGGAAAATGGATAATTGGGCACAATTTGGACTTTTTCACTTAGGGGTGTACTCACTTTTGTTGCCAGCGGTTTAGACATTAATGGCTGTGTGTTGAGTTATTTTGAGGGGACAGCAAATGTACACTGTTATACAAGCTGTACACTCACTACATTGTAGCAAAGTGTAATTTCTTCAGTGTTATCACATGAAAAGATATAATAAAATATTTACAAAAATGTGAGGGGTGTACTCACTTTTGTGAGATACTGTATATAGCAGATCCTCTAAATGTTTTTATTATACACCTTCCTAAAGACAGTTTTCTTGTCCTTGCATCTCCTCTACGTCTGTGCCTTCCACCTTTTTCATGTCTGGCCACACCTGCTCCTCTGGATTATTAGGCCAGTGTGTAATTTTTCCCCTGCTGCACAGCGTATTGATTATTGGCTGTAGGGAGGAAAGCACTTTCTATGTTCTGCTTCCATCCCATAAGCAGGATATAAGATTCGTAAAAAATAGCTTTATTTCCTGTTTGAAAATGAAGTTTCTGACTGTTATGTATGCCAGCTTCTCTTTTCAATTTGCGTTACATGGCGATTATTTTTCTTTTCTATTTTTTTTCTAATCCATTTGCATGGCCACTTTAATCTTGATGCGACAGGCTTTACCTAGCGGTGTAATGTATGTCAAGGACATTGGTGCTGCGTATTCATCTGCTGTGACTTCAGCCATCAGACAAAATGATTCTGTATCACTAGTTTACCACTGAGCTTGAGGATGGAGGGAAGGGGGGGGGGGGGGGGGTTTAATAAATGTATGTTTGTTTGGAGCTGCAGTTTAAAAAAAGCAGAACACTGTTTTAAGTTGAGCTGCTAGAAATGCACCAATGATTATTATTGTATCTATTTTATCTAATGGCAGAGCAGCAGGCGACCATGGCCAGTGGAACAACATGTGATAAAAAAAGCCAGAACAGTACAGAGTTGTCACCAGATCAGGAAGTGAAGCGAAACCTTTCAATGTGTGATACTTGTTCCAGTGACAGCAAATTTCAAATCCGCCCAGTGGGTCAAAAGACGGCAATATAAATCTGACAGCACTTCCAACCATTCTCGACTCTGTCCAAAACTAAAACAGCAATTTAAAGCTATATACCTGTATACACTTTAACCACTTGACCTCTGGAAGATTTACCCCCCTTAAAAGCAGGCAAATTTTTTGCTATTCAGAGCCGCGATAATTTAACTGAAAATTGCACGGTCATGCGACGCTGTACCCAAAGAAAATTGATTTCCTTTTTTGTCCATGAATAAAGCTTTCTTTTGGTGGTATTTGATCACCTCTGCGGTTTTTATTTTTAGCGCTATAAAGAAAAAAAAGAAAAAACATTTTTTACTTTCTGCTATAAAACATATCCAAGAAAAAAGTGAAGAAATCTAATTTCTTCATAAATATTGGCCAATATGTATTCTGCTACATATTTTTGGAAAAAAAAAGTCCCAATAAGTGTATATCGATTGGTTTCCGCAAAAGTTATAGCGTCTACAAACTATGGAATATTTTTTTTTCTTTTTACACGTAATGACAGTGAACAGCGACTTGGGACTGCATTACTGCAATGGACATTCTGACACTAATTGACACTTTTTGAGGACCAATGACACTAATACAGTGATCAGTGGTAAAAAAATTTGCACTGTCACTGTACTAATGACACTGGTTGGGAAGGGGTTAACATCAGGGGTGATCAAAGAGTTAACTGTGTGCCTACCAGCTATGTCCAAACTATGGCCCTCCAGCTGTTCAGGAACTATAATTCCCATCATGCCTAGTTATGTCTGTGAATGGTCAGAGATTTACAATGCCTCATGGGAATTGTAGTTCCTGAACAGCTGGAGGGCCATAGTTTGGACACCCCTGTGGGCCAGTGTTTCTGTGTACTATGGGAGGTGCTTTCACTAAGGGAAGACATGGGTCCATGTCTCTGCTTTGCAGGAACACAGGATCCATGCCTTCCCTACTGACAGAATGGCAATCTGCTTTGTTTACATAGGCAGGCTGCCGTTCTGCCTGTGTAATGAATGATTGGTGGTACCCGCCGCTGAGCATCTCCCGCTGTGGATAATCACAGCAGAAGTAAAACGCCAGCGGCGCACTTGCATTACCCAGAAGAGCCAGATCACCTGTATATACGTGATCCCACGCACAGCTGTCACCCTGTAGCAGTAAAACTGCTATGGGGCGGATAGCAAGTGATTAAGAGCAATCTAGTGCCTAACAGCCTTTCTAACTTTGGGGGAGATTTACTAAAACTGGAGCATTCAGAATCTGGTGCAGCGGTACATGGTAGCCAATCAGCTTCTAATTTAAGCTTGTGCAATTAAAGTAGAACTATAGGCAAAACTTTTTTCATTTTGAATAGAGAGAGGGAGGGTTATAACCTCTGCCAGATTTTTTTTTCGTCCCATTGCGTGCCCCATTGCGGAGATTTCCCTTTACTTCCTGTCCCATAGCCAAACAGGAAGTGAGTGGAAATCCCTACAAATTAAGGAAATTTCCCTGAGACCTCCAGGTCACCAGAACTAGTGTCCCCATTCGAAGCTTTCTCAACTGTTACTTTTCTGGGGACAACCCAAAATTATGGATTTTCTTTTACTTTTAATTATAATGGTAAACAGGACAAAGAGAGAGGGTGAATTTCCTTAATGGAGGTAAAGACAGCAAAAAAAAAAAAACTGGCAAGCATTCTAATCCCTCTCCACTCATTCCAAAACTAAAAAAAAAAAACAAAATTGAATATAGTTATACTTTAAGCTTTGACAAAAATACCTGGAAGCTATACCGTGTTCTTTTTCCTAAATAAAGTTCTTGGGATAATAGCAAAAGAACAAAAAACAAAACAAAAAAAATGTAATAATTATACCATTCAGAAATAAAAAAAAACTATGGAACATTTATTGTACCACATCATAAAAACCACATTAAAACATACGTAACCCTGGTTTGGATAGACAAAAAAAAACTGGAACTGCACCAGATTTTACACGCTCCAATGTTAGTAAATCTCCCCCTTTGTGTCACCTGGTTCACTGTATTGTGTAATGTATGTGTATTGGTTTTGTACATGGGTTCCTTATTTACAATGGACAGGACATAACATTTTTTTTCTAGTTTAGGTAAAAATGAATTGTTGAATTTTAATATAGTTACATAGTAATTGAGGTTGAATAAAGACAATAGTCCATCCAGTTCAACCTGTGTAGGTGTGTATGGCCATAATCATCTCTCATACCCCTGAATGTTCTGATCCTTGAGATGTACGTCCAAGAGTCTTTTGAAAGTAGCCATACTTCCTGCAGAAACTACCTCTTGTGGTAGAGAATTCCACAATCTTGTTGCCCTAACAGTAAAGAACCCCCCACGTTGCCTGAGGTTAAAACGCTTCTCCTTTTAATCGCATTGTATGCCCTCGCGTCCTCAAGCAATCCTTGCGACTGAATAGCTTTTTTTCTATGCTGAGATCACCATTGAGGTATTTGTAAATTGCTATCATGTCCCCTCTCAGGCGTCTCTTCTCCAGGGAGAGTAAATTAAGCGATTGTAGACGCTCTGCATAATTTAGGTCCTCCAATCCCCTAATTAGTTTAGTTGCCCTTCTCTGGACTCTCTCCAGCTCCAATACATCCCTCCTGAGGACTGGTGACCAGAACTGGACAGAATACTCCAGATGCGGTCAGACCAGAGTTTTATAAAGTAGTAGAATTATAGTTTTATCTCTGGAATACATCCCCTTCTTTATGCATGCTAATATTCTGCCAGCTTTGGCAGCTGCCACCTCACATTGCATGCTATTGCCTGGTCTATCCTTTACCAAGACTCACAGATCTTTTGCCATTTTTGATTCCCCCAAAGGTTCCCCCCTTAAGTGTATTGTGCTTTTATGTTTTTAGTCCCCAAGTGCAAAACCTTACACTTATCCACATTAAACTTCATTTGCCATGTCGTTGCCCACTCTGTTATTTTGTTCAGGTCATTCTGTAGGATATCTGCCTCAAGCTGTGTAGTTATGGCCCTGCCCAATTTTGTGTCATCTGCAAAAACTGATATAGAACTAATGATCCCGTCCTCAATGCTGTTTATGAATAAATTGAACAAGGTTGGTCCCGGGACCGAGCCTTGGGGGACCCCACTTACCACCAGTCTGAGTATGCGCTATTTATTACCACCCTTTGGAGACACCCTTTTAGCCAGTTCTTGTGGGGAACTGTATCAAACGGCTTAGCGAAATCCAGGTACACCACATCCACTGGGCTCCCTCTATCTAGCTCACAGCTCACCTCCTCATAGAATGTTAACAGATTGATTTGACAAGAACACCCATTCGTAAACCCGTGCTGATTACTGCTGATGATGTTGTCTTTAGCAAACTCTACGATATAGTCCCTTATCATCCCCTCCAGAAGTTTACATACTATCAATGTCAGGCTGACCGGCCTATAATTTCCCGGGACATGCCTCTGGCCTTTTTTGAATATCGGTATTACGTTAGCTTTCCTCCAATCCCCTGGTACATTTCCTGTCATAATACTGTCAGCAAAGATCAGGAACAGTGGTCTAGATATAGTTTTACTAAGTTCTTTGAGTACTCTCGGATGTACGCCATCCGTGCCTGGTGATTTATTTGTGTTAATTTTATCCGGCCTTTCCCTGATTTCACCTTCTGTTAGCCATAGCGGCAAGCCCTGTGAATTACTGCTAACAATACAGTCATAGTCAGTGTACCCCTCCTTTTCCTGTGTAAAGACTGAGGAGAAAAAAGCCTTCAGCACGGTTGCCTTTTCAGTGTCCTCTGTAGTTAATACTGCTTTTAAGCCATCAGGTGGGGCTTTAGGCACAGTGTCCACACTGTGGCAACAGGAGGGGGATCCTTTCTCTGTACCCGCTAAAAACAGCTTTGTTCTGCAGGGCTCCACCCACACAGCCTCGTCATTCATTCACAGCGATCTGTGAATCAGTGAACCACAAATCCCATCTGCCACCACTGCAGAAGGCTGCTCAATAAACTACCAGGGTGCTCATTCATTTGTATGTATATAAGCTTAAGCTACTGAGCTCAGTAAATAACTATCTTTTAAAAACACAAGGGCAAAAGAGCCCCTGGGAAATGTGTAAAGGAAGCTTAAAGCCCCACCTGATGGCTTAAAAGCAGTATTACTATATTACAATTCAACAATTCATATTTACCTAAATGAAAAATTCAGGAGGTGAGCAGGGCTGCTGCATTAGTAATATGTTACAAGTTACGCCTTAAAGCGGAGTTCCGCCTTCCCCTCCACCCCCTCCAAAAGTGAAAAGTCAGCAGCTACACATACTGTAGCTGCTGACTTTTAATATTAGGACACTTACCTGTCCTGGAGTCCAGCGATGTCGGCACAGATGTTTTCATCGGCTGTCGGGTGCTGCCGCCGCCATTGCCGGTGAGGGAACCTGGCAGTGAAGCCTTGCGGCTTCACGGGCGGGTCCCTACTGCGCATGCACAAAGCGTGCTGCGCATTCCCATTGGCTTGGCGGCGGGGGAAGGAGGAGGGGGGCCAAACTTCCGTGGGACGGCGCCGCGGCGCCGTATCCCAGAAGTAGGGAAAGGTACCTGTCAAAAACAGGTACCCGTTCCCCCCTCCCCCCTGAAAGGTGGCAAATGTGGCACCGGAGGGGGGAGGAAGCAAAAGAGCGGAAGTTCCACTTTTGGGTGGAACTCCGCTTTAAATGCTCGCGTAACATGTTACTAAAGGTGAACTTATCATTTAATGCCAAATCAGCAGCAAAGGTGCATCTTTGTTTTCTTTAAAAAGTAGCTACAGCCAGTGTAAAAACCTGTTCTCTGCCAGTATGCTGCAGAATAGGCTCTGCCAGTATGCTGCAGAATAGGACTATTGCTGTCTTTGTGGAAACAGTGGTCTCTCTGCAGAGGTTTGTTATGCCTCTTGCGGGTTACTGCCTCTTGGTTACTCAGCAAGGGGTGTACTAGATGCCTGCAAAGAGCACCGCTTCAACGTAGAGAGCAAGGGTTCTTCACTACAGCATGCTGGCAGGGGACAGACTTTTCTACTCTGGCTATGGTTGTTTTCTAAAGAAAATGAATATTTTCTGTTTTGATGCTTCGGAATGTATTTAGCTGATTTAAACTGAAAATTCAATTGGGCTTTAAAGGTGAAGAACAAAGAATATGTAAAAAGTAATTGTCGCTAGATCACACATAGTACTGTATATGCTAATACATAGATGAACAGTTGAATTACACAATCTTCTTAGGACTGGAAAGCAAATATTTATTTATTGCTGGCTAAGGTGAAAGAAAGCTCCAAGCATGAGAAGGTTAATAAGGTTGGCGTCAAGCAGGTAGGTAAATATTTTTTCAAAGAAATACCTGATTGGATGTTCAGATCCACAGAATAGGTAGCTTATGATTTTACTCCTGTGCACCAGGTTAGTGCAACAAACAAATAATTAATTGTATTCAGATTACTCCTGCCTGTGCTGATAAAATTGATGTATACAGGTCCCATTGTTGTTCATACATCTTTCTCATCTAAATGTCTCTTTGTGACCCTGGCTTTGGCAAGAGGACTTGTTTCCTTGCCAGCCTTAAATCCCAGCCAGTTGGCAATCCTCTCTAACATATTTTTCTTGCTCCTCTTGTCGTGGGTATTGGCTTCCGGCTGCCGAGGCTGTCTTTGAACTTTTCTTTTAAAACATCTTCTAAATCTCCAGCCGTTATGGAACTTATTGTTCCACAGGAGATGGGAACTTTTTGGTGCTGTCAGATTATTGGCGCTATGCGACCTGACACCACCAAAAGGTTCAAGTGGATCTCTGGTTCCAGACTTGAACTGACCTCATCAACTTACAGGCCTGATGAAGGAGGAGGCCATTCCCCCGAAATACGTTTGATTTTTGCCTGTGAACCAAGTTTCTCAACAAACTTGTTGATATCCAACCTCTGTTGTGACGCACCACTATACCTGGCAAACCTCGAAACCTGTTCAAAATATAAGTATTAATGCGATTTTAAAAGGAATTTCCATTGTTGGTAGATCTACAGATTTCATTCAAATAACCTCTAGTGGTCCTGACATGGAGGTCCTTTTTCAGGCATTTACTGTTTGTGGTGACTGGTCAACAATCTTTTCTTGTCTTTCAATTGCTCTCCTGTTATTGTCATCCTATCAGCTAGGCAGTGTTTGTTTTTAACGTCAAATTTCAATTTAGTCTTAGTCATAGCCTTTTGACTAAAATGCCATTTTAGTTTTAGTCATATTTAAGTCATCTGAATTATTCTAATTTTTAATCGTATTTTAGTTGACTAAAATGTCCAGTACATTTTAGTCGAATGGGTTTAATTAAATGGTAATTACTAAATGATTATTTAGGCATTTCTCTAGAATTTTGAAACTCATTATGTACTCCTGGAGTAAAAATTGAATAACATGTTATTTATGGTATTAAAGTAGAACTATGGGCAATTTCTTTTTTTCCATTTTGGAAAGAGCAAGGGAGGGTATAACCCCTTTTAGATTTTTTTTTTCGCCAACTCTGTCCCATTGCGGAGATTAACCTTAACTTCCTGTCCCATAGCCAAACAGGAAGTGAGAGGAAATCCCTGCAAATTAGGGGAATTTCACCAGAACTAGTGTCCCCATTGCAGTAGCGGCTGGTGCTCCATGTATAGCTGCAACTCTCAACTGGCACTCTGCACAATTCAGGGCCCAAACCGCAGGCGTCCCCTTTACACTTGTACCCCCTTTGCTACTTCAGGGTCCTCAACCTAGGTACCCCCTTTACAGCTAGCTGACACTGAATCCCAGAACCTCCTCCGGAGTGGTCTCCTCTAACTCTCCAGGCAGGCCCCCAGGGGCAATCCTCAATACTCACGACCTGTGTAGGCTTTCCTGGGACTGAACCCCTCCGCAGGTTCTCGGCACACCGGATCCCCTCAGCTCAACTCAGCACTCTCTGGATTCTCGAGCGACACCCCAAGACATCCTCTTCCTCAGACAGGAGGAGAGACAGCCTTTCTCTCTCTCCTGGGACTCTGGTCCCGCCAAAGACGCCGGGTCATGCGCTTCCCCCAAACTTATACCCACTCCCAGAATCCTTTGCAGCATAATCTGCCTTCTGGGGTAGTTACAAGTCTGAATGTGTCCCCTGATTGGGCTTCCTCCACTGCCCTATGAGAAGCCTCTCACAGGAGCCAGTGGGGAGACTTCCCCTTTAGCAGGCACATCTGGAAACCATGACACCCTAACCAAAGAAATCTTGTCAATGCTGTTAGGCAGACAAGGCCCACTATACTTTTACCTAGCACCTTCCTGTAGGGTGCTACATAAAAAAGAAAATATGTTCCAAACCAGCATATATTCCCTTTAACTTGCCATGCTAAGAAGAATGGTACCACAACAGATTGCGCTGTCTTGTTGTATTACTACAAGTGTAAAAAGTCTTCTCTTTTGTTCTCGTTATCTGCTGAACTCTTTAGTTCCACGGCAGCTAAAAAAAAGCTGCAATCTATTCATTTTCAAATGTATGCTGTGTCGTGATACGCTGCAACAGATACCCTTTGAAATCTTTACCATTTGCTCAGGCATACGCTCAAAATGTGTGTTAGATTTCATGCTCCTATGTTGCCCGAGTTAATTGGAAATTTGGTAAATCTGCTAAAACATTTAGTGGTTTCAATTTTTTTTCCTGTTCTGCAAGGAACAAAAGTGCCAGTTTATCGTGTGTCTTTCAACAAGTTTAATTTAATTTGTAGATTAGTATTGGAAGTTGCATTTCCACTCTGCTGCATACTGGGCATTACGCAGACAAAACGTCCATTGTTTGGGCTTCTGTACCTCGTAGCTGCAGGTTCAGTCTTTGCGCCTGACATTGTGGCACTGACGTTCCTGTGCTTTGTATCCGGGGCCCCGTGTAGTATAATGTTCTTGCAGGTGGGTCTAATGAACACCTTCTAGATTAAATAAACACACAAGTCAGAAGAAATGACTTCAATTGGCTAAAATAAAGTTCATTTTATTTCCAGCAAATTCAACTAATAAATGTTTTAAAAATCCATGAACATCTTTGAAGTGATTTATTTGGTTTTGAGTTGAGTAGAGAATGGTTATCGGGTTTTTACTGCTATCTCTGGTACTCTGAAGAAAGCAAGGTATGATCCACTCACCTGGCAGCCATAATTACCCCCACAGTAGTAGATGGTGCTCAGCAACACTCTTCCCAATGTGCACAATATAGCACAGAAAATAAATGCGCAACACAAGCACTCTCTCTGCTTGTAAAAATCTTATTTGCACATATCAGCTAAAAGGTGTCCACTGCTAACGTATTTAACCACTTGCCTACAATGCACTTTCACCCCCTTCCTGCCCAGGCCAATTTTCAGCTTTCAGCGCTCTCACACTTTGAATGACAACTGCGCGGTCATGCTACACTGTACCCATATGACATTTTTATCATTTTTTTCACACAAATAGAGCTTTATTTTGGTGGTATTTAATCACCTGTGCGATTTTTATTTCTTACAAAAAAAAAGAAAAAAAACAGAAAATTTTGAAAAAAAAAAAAGTTTTTCTTATTTTCTGTGAGTAAATTTTGAAAATAAATACATTTTTCTCCTTCACTGATGTGCGCTGATGAGGCGGCACTGATGGGCACTGATAGGCTGCACTGATGGGCACTGATGAGGTGGCACATATGGGCACTGATGAGGAGGTACTAATATGCCGCACTGATGAGCACTGATAGGTGGCACTGATGAGCACTGATAGTTGGCACTGCTGGGCACTGAGAGGTGGCACTGATGGGCACTGAGAGGCGGCACTGACGGGCGGCACTGTTGGGCACTGAGAGGTGGCACTGATGGACACTGACAGGTGGCACTGATGGGCGGCACTGATTAGCACTGATGGGCAGCACCATCAGTGCCCACACTCAGTGCCCACAGTGCTGCCAATTAGTGCCCATCAGTGGCTAGATGAGCAGGCACTGATGGGCACTCACTGGCAGCACTATGGGCACTGATGGTTGGCAGTCATGGCATTTTATTTCACTGTTGTGTAATCAGGGCACTGGTGATCAGTGCCCTGATTACATTTCTCTGTGTCCCCTATGAGGAGGAGCCGCTGATCGGCTCTCCTCGCCTCACACACTGACAGTGTGAGCCGAGGAGAGCCGAATTATGACACTTCCTCATTTACATGTGACCGGCTGTGATTGGACACATCCCGATCACATGGGTAAAGAGTCATGTCATTGACTCTTTATTGAGATCGGGATCGCACCGTGTCCTAGAAACACGGCGCGGTCACGATCGCCGCTCGCCCCAGGGGGCGCGCGAGAGAGGCTGTTCTGGTGCGCCGTCATATGACGGCGTCCCAGGATAATAGCTACACCGCTCCGCCGTCATTTGACGGCGGGCGGGTAGTAAGTGGTTAAGCCAATCCTGGCCTTAGTTGTAACCAGTTGTGAGCTATGACTAAGCCCAGGATTGGTTGAAACATCTTTAAACCAACACTGCACTCTCCTGTGCTGGAAGGTAGGCCTCTGTTAACCCCTTCCCTGCCAGTGTCATTTATACAGTAACAGTGCATAATATTTAGCACTGATTACTGTAGTAATGTCACTGGTCCCAAAAAGCGTAAAAAATGTCAGTTAGTGGCCCGATCTGTCCACCGCAATGTCGCAGTCCCACTAAGAAAAGCTGATCGCCACCATTACTAATAAATACAAAAAATAAATAAAAATTCCAAAAATCTATCCCGTAGTTTGTAAACGCTATAACTTTTGCGCAAACCAATTAAAATACACTTTTTGGGATTTTGTTTTACCAAAAATATTTAGCAGAATACAAATTGGCCTAAACTGATAAAAAAATTCGATTTTTACATTTTTTTTATTGGGAATGTTTTATAGCAGGAATTAAAAAATATGGAGTTTTTTTCAAAATTTAAGTTTTTTTTTGTTTATAGCGCAAAATCTAAAAACCGCAGGGGTGATCAAATACCACCAAAAGAAAGCTCTATTTGTGGGCAAAAAAGTGCATTAATTGTATTTGGGTACAGCGTCGCACGGCCGCGCAATTGTTCGTTACAGTAACGTAATGCCGAATCACAAAAAACGGCCTGGTCATTAGGGGGTAACACCTTCTAGAGCTGAAGTGGTTAAGATGTATACTCACAAATGGAGATAACAATAAGACATATCAACAATAATGTTGTTGCGGCATCTGTGTTGTCGCATCACAGTGATGAAATCCTTTGCAGCAACTGGCTGACGCGTTTCGAGAACCTGCCTCTTCCTCAGAGGGTATACATCTTAAATGGCATTTAATAAAACCGTTTTATCTTAGGTAATGCGCTAGGCTGGTGCACCCTCTGTTCTTTTCTTGTTCATTGGTTTAAACATGTTTGCAGAGAACATCTTTCTTTTACCTGATATGTGCAAATAAAGATTTAACTGTTTGGAGTGCTGGCTTTGTGGATTTATCTGAGCTACTCTAAAGATAAATGCTCCTGCATGTGTCTGTTTTATGGACTTAGTTCACACCTAAACGATTTTCAGCTTGTAAAATGCTGAGCTCTGAAGCTCCAAAACGCCCAACAAGCAAAATTCCATTCATTTCAATGGTCCCTATTTACATTTGAGTGTTCTGTTGCCTAAAGCAAAACGCCTGAAGCTCAAAAAAGTACATGAGCTTCTTTTTGGCAGATTACAAGGGTTTTTGGCCCCATAGACTTCAATGGAAATGCTTGACTTGAGCAGAAAAACGCTCCTAAAACGCTCAAATAGCTCTAATTTCTTCTCCCTCTCTTCCCCCTAGTGCTTTCTATTGGCTAAACAAAAATGCCTTAAGCTGTATAACGCTTGTAAAACACTTCTAAAATGCTTTTAAAAAGCAAAAAAAAAAAAAAAAAGCTAAAATAAATAAATAAATAAAACGCCTGAAAAACGCTAGTAAATCATTACACTCAGGTGTGAATGGTAGGTCCACATTCATAAGGTAGCTTGGACACAAAGGCTTCTTTAACTACTTCAATACCGGGCACTTTCACCCCCTTCCTGTCCAGGCCAATTTTCACCTTTTAGCACTGTTGCATTTTGAATGACAATTGCGTGGTCATGCAACACTGTACCTAAACCAAATTTATGTCATTTTCCCCCCACAAATAGAGCTTTCTTTTGGTGGCATTTGATCACCGCAAGGTTTTTTCTTTTTTGCTAAACAAATAAAATACCGAAAAGTTTGAAAAAAAAAAGTTTTTTTGTTTATGTTATAAAAGTTTGTAAATAAATATGTTTTTTCCTGCACTGATGAGCACTAATGAGGCCGCACTGACAGGCACTGATGAGGAGGCACTGATAGAGTGGCACTGATGATGAGGCACTAATATGCAGCACTAATGGGCACTGACAGGCAGCACTGATGGGCACTGATAGGTAGCACTGATATGCAGCATTGATGGGCACTCATAGGCATCACTGATAGGCAGCACTGATGGGCACTAATAGATGGCACTTATAGGCAGCACTGATGGGCACTGCTAGGTGGCACTGATAAGCACTGGTTGGCAGCACTGATAGATGGCAATGATGGGCATTGGTGGGTGGCAGTGATAGATGGCAATGATGGGCACTGGTGGGCGGCACTGATAGGGGGCAATGATGGGCAGCACTGGTGAGGGGGCACTGACAGGCTCCCTGAGCACTGATTGCATTCCTGGTGGAATGGGTAAGCATCCCTGGTTGCCATGGGTGGGCATCCCTGGTGGCCATGGGTGGACAATCCTTAGGGGCTCTAGTGGCATCCCCCAAGGGTCTACACTGCAGTGTTAATTTCGTCGACTAAAACCGACTAAAACGTTTTCGTCGACTAACACAATTCAGATGACTAAAATACGACTAAAACTAAAATGGCATTTTAGTCTTAAGACTAAAATACGACTAAAACTAAAATGGCATTTTAGTCAAAAGACTATAACTAAAACTAAATCGAAATTTGCTGCCAAAAATTAACACTGGTGCATGCTCAAAGCATAAATAATAACATATTAGATTTTTCACTCCAGGACCAGCAGTAGTATATAATGAGTTTGGAAATTGTAGAGAAATGCTTAAATAATGCATTACAAATTACAATTGAACTACACCCATTTGATTATAGATGACTAAAATGAGTTTTAGTCGACTAAAATGTAGGGCGTTTTAGTCGACTAAAATATACTGGAGTTTTAGTCGACTAAATACGACTAAAACTAAAACACTTGCAGAAGACTAAAATGGGACTAAAACTAAAATGCCATTTTAGTCCTAAGACTAAGACTAAAACTAAATTGAAATTTGCTGCCAAAATTAACACTGCTACACTGGTAATCAATGCTCTGATTACCAGCATAGACCCCCCCCTATCAGGAGAGCCACCGATCGGCTCTCCTCTACTCGTGTCTGTCAGGCGCAAACTGAGGCAAGCCAATCAACGGCACTTCCTATTTACTATGTGACCAGCTGTGATTGGACACATAGATGCTGGCGTGGCAGGATTGGTAACACTCAGCAAGTGAAGAACCAGCAGGGACCAGGTAGCATGCAGAGTAGAGCTGGAGAATAACTGGATGCTAGATCAGACAAGCCACGTCAGCAACAGACGGTCAGATACAGGTATAGACGGCAGGCAGAGATTTGTCAGGGTACAGGCAATGTTGAATCAGAGAGATGAACAGGTAACAAATCCAGAGACAGGCTAAGGTCAAGGCAGGAAGAGCAATGGGCAATAGCACTGCTGCAGTTTAAATATTGTACTTGGCGCCAACATCAGCGGTGGGCGCACATTTGCGCAGGCAGTCGCACATGGTTATGGACAGCCAAATGGGCACCTGCACATCTGTGCCTGCGCACCCAGTAAATGTCTAGAAGCTTCAGCTGCACTAGTGCCAGTGCCTTCCTGACAGATACAGTCTTATGGGTTATGAATATTTCACCCTTGCCAATCAGTGGGAAGGTTATTGGCAGGGACGTAGGCTGGGGAAGGAGATAAATATTTGGGAAGACCTAGAAGGATTCTTACTGTTCTGTACTGAAAGATCCTATAGTGTAGGATCCTGCCATAGACTTCCATGCTGATGTCTGAGGAGGGCAAGAAAAGTACAGGGCCCCTTGTCTCCTTGGCCTGCTCTCTGGGGGGGGGGACAGTTTCAGAGCCAATTGCCAAGCGTTGTGAATAAGCCTAGCTATGCTAGGACCTGGAAGACAGGAAGTTGGCTGCGAAGGGGAGCCCCTTTAGGCAAATTTGCTCAGCCCATTGCCAGTCTTGAAAGGACACAACTAAAGATTACTAGTTTTGGCTGAAATGTACACTACTGGCACATTAGAAGGGCTGAAATTATTTAAAGGAAGAAAATACTAGTCACCGTTTTTTTAGTATCCAGTAAACCCAACAAAACCTGCAAGCAAATATTGTGGATGTCAGTCAATCAGTCGCTGCTATGGGTCGGTGATAACCAGATCGCTAACAGAAAGGTTAGGAGGGCCTGGAATATTCTGCAGCTCCTTGGGAGGTGGTTGCTACATACACAAAGCTAAAAGTAAGGCTTTGCAGCTTCACAAAGAAAAAAATAAGCCTATTGTAACTCACAGCAACTATCCAGGAGTTGTGTTCTATATTTTGGCTGGTTGTAAAGGTAGCAGCCCCCCCTAATACTTACCTGAGCCCCCTTCTCATTCCAGCGATGTCTACGAAAGCATTGGCTCCTGATTGGCTACTGGGCTGTCAATACAGCGAGTGAGCCAATCAGGAGGGGGCCGGGCTGGGCTGAGTCGCGGTTCCATGTGTAAATGGACATACAGAGTCACGTCTCGGGAGCGTGACTGCTTGGGTGCCCCCACAGCAAGCTGCTTGCTCTGTGGGCACCCGGCAGGAGGGATGGGCTTGGAGCCCCAGCGAGGGACCCAATAAGAGGAGGATCTGGGCTGCTCTGTGCGAACCAACTGCACAGAGGAGGTAAGTATGACATGTTTGTTATTTTACTGTAAAAAAAAATGAGAGTTTAGAAACACTTTAAATTGACAGAAGGTTAAATCTTAGTTGCTTTGGGTTGCTATTGTTCTTTCTGCTGTCTGACAGTTGCTTATTATTGAGCTGGAAAATTGATATTCTGTATTAATGGCCCATTTCATGTTGTTATTTGAGAGCTGTATTTCAACCTAAAGCTAAAGATTGAAGAAGCCAGGTGGAATATTGTGGGGCAAATAGCAGCAGCAGCTAGTAGACTGTAGTCAGTGTTCAAATATTTTGATAGCTGCGGGAGCTGGAAGAAATGCATGTATGGACAGATTGCTTAGGGGCCTACTTATACCACCATGAGTGGATGCACAGTGTAGTGCACATAGATGTACATTGTTAAAACTTGTTGTGCATGCATTGTGCTCTTAAAGCCCATCCATGGGCAGAGGTGAACCCCTCTTCCTCCCTCCTCCTTTTCACCATTTAAAAAAAAATAAAACTTTAAGGCTGGGTTCCCACTGCCGCACAAAGAGGCTCACAGCAGGGGTCTCGTGCGTCCCTGTTCACTGTTTCAGGTCCGATTTCAGTCTGTATTTTTAGCTGATTTCGGACCAGAAAAGGCTCAGAAGACACACAGGACTCCTGTGCAATTCGCACTAGAGCCGCTCCGGAGATATGTGAATTGGCTCCATAGGGGAAACCCGCATCCAATTCGCAATAGCGTAAACCAAGCCTAAAACATCCTTCCTATTTAACCATCACGTGTCCCTTTTTTCTGCCTCTTCAATTAAGTAGGAACTAAGGACAAAACTTTTTTTTTCATTTTTGGATAGAATAAGGGAGGGTTATAGCCCCTGTCAGTTTTTTTTTTTTTTTTGTCATCATTGGAAATGTTACCTTCACTCCCTGATCCATAGCTAAAATAGGAAAACAGAGGAAATCCCTCCAAAGTGAGGGAATGCCAGGATGTCACCAGAACTAGTGTCCCCATTGGAAGACGTTCTATTCTTGTTCTGGTGCCAATCCAAAAGGACCTTAGATGACTCCATCACTGAACAGCCTATAGAAAGGGAGTGACCCAGGGAGTGACCTTGGCACCCATAGAAGGTCCTGCCCATTCTGCAGTGAGGAAGAGAGGAGCCTCAAGACCTAGTGCATCCATTGACCATGGAGTAATGTAAGTAAAAGGGTCTTTTCAATTTGGATTTTTTTTAAAAACTAGAATGGCAATTAGGCCCCTTTCACACGGGCTTTCCGAACAGGTCCACCTGTCAGTTTTTCAGGCAGACCCCATTGGATGCTCCATGCACCCTCATGGAGCAGCGGATGTCAGCGTTGACATGTCTGTTGACACCCGCTGCTGTTCAGTCCGATTCTGTCTATAAAGCCCCATACACACGTACTGATCGTCGGTCGAACGATTGGCCGTCTTTTGTCCAGGGCTGTCGTGTCTGTTGAAAACTGCAAAAGATTGCACATGAATTTTGTCGGCCAACAACAGCCGACTGCAGAAGTGATGTCATGTGATGGTTAACTTTCCGTGTGTTTTTTCTTTTCTGAGCATGCCCAGTCTTGCAAATCTGCTGTCTGTCGGCCAAACTCTGTACTGACTGGCGAACAATCGGCCGTTCTGGTGTTGGCCAACAAAAATTTTAATGCCTGCACGACAGATTCTCTTCGGTCGAAAATGCGCTGTCGGAAGCATCATACTAACAAGCCTACAATCGGCTGATCGGTCATCGGCCGAATATTTACGGCTGACAATCGGTACGTGTACCCTATTTTCCATCCGTCTGGAGGATCGGATGAAAACGGACAGGCGGTCCATTTTCATCTGATCTCCCATAGAGGAGAGCGGGGATCTGACAGGTCTGTCTCTGTAAGCGTAGAAGGACCTGTAATCCGCCTTCTCAGTGGGGATTGGTGGATCAATCCCCACTGAGCAAAATGGAGTCTGCTGGGGGGGAAAGCCTGTGTGAAAGGACCCTAATGCCCTGTACACACGTGCAGATTGTCGGCCGAAAATGTTTGGCCGCCGAACGATCGGCTGATTTTCGGCTTGTTAGTATGATGCTTCCGACAGCAGAAGCGCACTTTCGGCCGAACAGAATCTGTCGTGCAAGCATTAAAATTTTTGTTGGCCAACACCAGAACGGCCGATTGTTCGCCAGTCAGTACAGATTTCGGCCGACAGACAGCAGATTTGCAAGACTGGGCATGCTCAGAAAAGAAAAAACACACGGAAAGTTAACCATCACATGACATCACTTCTGCAGTCGGCTGTAGTCGGCGGACAGAATTCTTGTGCAGTCTTTTGCACTTTTCAACAGACACGACAGCCCTGGACAAAAGATGGCCGATCGTTCGCCGACGATCGGTACGTGTGTACGGGGCTTAAGTCAGTGAGGTGAAGCTTGCTGGTGTTGTCCTTGTTAGGTGTGTCTGTGTCAATTTCCCAATTCCCCTTTGAAATGAATAAAGTATTCTGTATTGAATTTTTTTTTTAAATATTAAATCAAATGTACAGATTTGAGGAGGACATTCTAAGGCCGGTCATAGACAGTTCAAATCTCAGCTGGTTCAGCAGGAACTGTTCAAGATTCGAACTGCGTATGGGTAGGCTGAATGTACCAAGTTGATATATGGATCAACTTGTGTACAACCAGCCTCCTGGAATTCACTTGCGATGATCTCAAATAAAATAGTTTTTATAACAATATCAACACATTAAAGACAATTTACAAAAATCGGATCATGTCAACACAAAAAAAAAATTAGAGTTTCCCTTTAAGATTTATTTTTGCACATCTGATAATACCCAGACCCATGCAATTTGCTCATCTGTATATGTGGACGCACTTATGATTAAACTAGCAATTCAGAAATGGCGTCAGACATCCCGGGTCTCTAATGTGCACATAATTTTCCTAAATTCCCCTTTGCATCAGTTCTAATCAGATGAAAATTGATGTGAGTGAAAATAAATTGATGACCTCCTCATTTTGTGTGCAATTAACACCTAATTACAAGCGAGCCTGACCTCAGACTGATAAGATCAATGTGCTGCAATGAACAGATCTTATGCAGAATGTCCTCGTGGCTTCATATGAGCGCACTCTCTGAAGTTCCATCTCACTCACAGCGCTGCAAGACGATTCCCCGCTGAGACGCGCGTTTAATTTATATTTATGTTATTCATTACCTTTTTATCACAATAATGTGATCTTTTTAAGTTTGCTTTTCTTTCAAGCGCCTGCATAAACTGATTTATTTATTTATTTGCTGGCAGTCATAAATAAATAACCTGCAATAACAGAAGGCAACTGCGTTACTGTAACGGAGCTGAGGAGATACGAATATAACCTTGTAACCCTTTCACTGACACCATTATACTGCCTATTACAGACCCCAGATGCAGACATACCCAGATCAGGACAACATTAACTTCCCCTGATTTATATCTTTGTTTAAATCTTGTAGGCCTGGTTTACAGTTGTGGCTGGGGGAGGGGGGGGGGGAGCAGGGTGTAAAATAAGGCAGTTGAGCCATGGTTTTAGGGCCCCTGGCCACCTTCTTTAACCACTTCAATACCGGGCACTTTCACCCCCTTCCTGCCCAGGCCAATTTTCAGCTTTTAGCGCTGTTGCATTTTGAATGACAATTGCGCGGTCATGCAACACTGTACCTAAACCAAACTTATGTAATTTTCCCCCCACAAATAGAGCTTTCTTTTGGTGGTATTTGATCACCGCACGTTTTTTTCTTTTTTGCTAAACAAATAAAAAAAGACCAAAAAGTTTGAAAAAAAAAAAAAGTTTTTTTGTTTATGTTATAAAATTTTGTAAATAAATACATTTTTTCCTGCACTGACCAGCACTGATGAGGCCGCTCTGATGGGGTGGCACTTATGATGATGATGCACTAATATGCAGCACTGATGGGCACTGATAAGGGGCACTGGTATGCAGCACTGATATGCAGCACTGATGGGCACTAATAGACGGCACTGATGGGCACTGATAGGCGGCATCTGATGGGCACTAATAGGCGGCACTGATAGGCGGCACTTATGGGTACTGATAGGCGACACTGATGGACAATGATGGGCACTGGTGGGCAGCACTGATAGATGGCAATGATGGGCACTGGCGGGCGGCACTGATGGATGGCAATGATGGGCAGCACTGATGGATGGCAATGATGGGCAGCACTGATGAGGATGGCACTGACAGCCTCCCTGAGCCCTAATTGGATTGGCATCTCTGGTGGCATGGGTGGGCATCCCTGGTAGAAAATCCAAGAAAGTAGACCGCACTCAGGAAATGTAAGAAGGAGTTTCGATTGTTTTCATCTTACATTTCCTGAGTGCGGTCTACTTTCTTGGATTTTCTATTGCTTGGACGGCGGATCTGACCAGCACCAGCTATTGAACTGACACCTGAGCGGCTCTGCTCTTTGTTGTTATGGGCATCCCTGGTGGCCATGGGTGGGCAAACCCTGGTGGCTCTAGTGGCATCCCCCAAGGGTCTGCACTGGTAATTACTGCTCTGGTTACCAGCACAGACCCCCCCCCCCTGGTGGCTCTAGTGGCATCCCCCAAGGGTCTGCACTGGTAATCAAAGCTCTGATTACCAGAATAGACCCCCCCCCTGTCAGGAGAGCCGCCGATTGGCTCTCCTCTTCTTGCAATATAAGACACAAAATAGTGCAGCGCTATCAATCATATAGTGTGAACCATACAAATATAAAATCAACAATAAGTTGTTAAATTAATAACACTTAGTGATACAGTGAACAAAAAAAAGTCCATAAATTGATAATCGTGACTTCAAATCAAAGAAGTCCCCAGAAAGGTGATGTTTTAGCGGAATCCTGAGTGTGGGCAGTCTGTGTTATTACACGTCACCGCTGAGCACTAACGGTGATTGCTTCCATGAACTGATCCCTCCATGAATGAGTCCCTACTACCAAGGCAAGAATTGGTTTGCCCATCTCAGCTATTCGTTTGGCTTCTTCTTCTTCCATAGAGAGTTTCCTTTCTGCCATATCAGCAGCTAAAACAGAACAAAGTTGGAGTTGGTACATGATATAGTGGAATACATCTGGTTTCCCTGGACTATGAAGGATACTACTCATTTGGTTTGACATCTAAAGTGTGTATGGCCATTCCATTAGGTTGGAGGCCTTAATCTCTGGTAAGCGGCCACTTTGACATATATACCACGGGTGTATTCCTATCTCTCCTTGGGATTAAAGCCTTCCGCTCTAACATCACCTTTCTGGGGACTTCTTTCATTTGAAGTCACGATTATCAATTTATGGACTTTTTTTTTGTTCACTGTATCACTAAGTGTTATTAATTTAACACCTTATTGTTGATTTTATATTTGTATGGTTCACACTATATGATTGATAGCGCTGCACTATTTTGTGTCTTATATTTTTGATTTACTATAATCAAGTGTTTTCAGCTGCTTTCACCTATTCCCCATTTATATCACTCATTCAGTCACTCAATTTTTAGCGCAGGATCTTTTTTGATTTTATTCTCCTCTTCTTGCGCCTGTCAGGCACGAACTGAAGAAAGCCTGTCAACGGCACTTCTTATTTACTATGTGACCAGCTGTGATTGGACACAGCTGATCACATGGTAAAGAGCCTACATCATAAGCTCTTTACCGGGATCGAAGATGCGGTGTGTCAGAGTGACACACCGCACCACTGATCTCCACTCGTTGCCACTTTGCGGCCGTCATATAGCAAAATGGTATATCTAAGTGGGAAGTGGTTAATCTAACATATGCTGCAGCCTGGATGCTTTGCTTAGCAGCCACGCAAACAAAGCCCCTTGTCCCGTTCAGCTAGCTGTGCCGCTGCCAAAAGTGCAACCGCCCTGTAACTGCATGCAATGCACACGTTTTCAGGATTAAAGCGTAACTCCACTTTTGTTGAGATAAAACTTTCCCCTCTGGGTGATTTCTGTACATTGCAAGGATTATAACAACCTTTGTTGCAGATTCCTACCTTTTGTTATTCTGAAGAAATCACGGTTTGTTCCTCTGTGCCTCTATGCTGAGTGGGTCTAAGGCTCGGAGTGGTTTCATAATTATCAATCAGCTGGGCAGCTGCAGAGCACTAATGAAGAAATCTGCTGGGTCTGCATCCTTTTAGACATGTTCCTATTGGGAGTATCTCACCCCAGAATTTAATTTTTGTTTAAGGGATGCCTGAAATCGGACTTGTATCTTGGGCAGACTTCTGGGAAAATTGGTGAGCCAATCACACAAGCAGGAAACAATGTTTCTGGGGGACATTCTGTACAGAACAACTCCAGGTAGCCATATTGCATTGCATTTTTAGGAAATTACAGTGCTACAGATTGAAAAGGAAAGGTTTAATAACATTCAATTACAATATGACTTGTGTCGCAATTGTATACGCTATATTATTTTTTCTTTATTTGCTACTTTTTTTCCCAACTAAAGTGGAGTTACCCTTTATAGCAGGTGGGGAGGAGGTGATATGATGCCTTCCAGCCACCTGTCAAATGCCTGAAAAGCAATCCAACATGGATTGCGCTTCAAATGGTGATGAAAATGTAAATGAGCCCTATACTCTGGAAGCAGCATCTGAAAAAGTCCAGCAGAGGGGCAAGGACTATTCCCCTGTTTTGCATATACAGTATCTCACAAAAGTGAGTACACCCCTCATATAGTGAGTTTACAGTGTGAATTTGCTGTCTCCTCAAAATAATTCAACACACAGCCATTCATGTCTAAACCAGCACCAACAAAATGTGGTAGCAAAAGTGAGTACACCCCTAAGTGACAATGTCCAAATTGGGCCCAAAGTGTCAATATTTTGTGTGGCCACCATTATTTTCCAGCACTGCCTTAACCCTCTTGGGCATGGAGTTCACCAGAGCTTCACAGGTTGCCACTGGAGTCCTCTTCCACTCCTCCATGACCACATCACGGAGCCGGTTGAGGTGGCGGCCCCACAGATGATCATTAGGGTTTAGGTCTGGAGACATGCTTGGCCAGTCCACCACCTTTACCCTCAGCTTCTTTAGCAACGCAGTGGTCATCTTGGAGGTGTGTTTGGGGTCATTATCATGTTGGAATACTGCCCTGTGGCCCAGTCTCTGAAGGGAGGGGATCATGCTCTGCTTAAGTATGTCAGAGTACATGTTGGAATTCATGGTTCCCTCAATGAACTGTAGCCCCCCCAGTGTCGGCAGCACTCATGCAGCCCCAGACCATGACACTTCCACCACCATGCCTGACGATAGGCAAGACAAACTTGTCTTTATACTCCTCACCTGGTTGCCGCCACACACACTTGACACCATCTGAACAAAATAAGTTTGTCTTGGTCTCATCAAACCACAGGACATGGTTCCAGTAATCCATGTCCTTCGTTTGCTTGTCGTCAGCAAACTATTTGCGGCTTTCTTGTGCATCATCTTTAGAAGAGGCTTCCTTCTGGGACGAAAGCCATGCAGACCAATTTGATGCAGTGTGCAGCGTATAGTCTGAGCACTGAGAGGCTAACCCCCCACCCCTTCAACATCTGCAGCAATGCTGACAGCACTCAAACGTCTATTTTCCAAAGACAACCTTTGGATATGACACCGAGCATGTGCACTCAACTTCTTTGGTTGACCATGGCAATTCCTATTCTGAGTGGAACCTGTCCTGTTAAACCGCTGTATGGTCTTGGCCACCGTGCTGCAGCCCAGTTTCAGGATCTTGGCAATCTTCTTATAGCCGAGGCCATCTTTATGTAGAGCAACAATTCTTTTTTTCAGATGCCCAGAGAGTTCTTTGCCATGAGGTGCCATGTTGAACTTCCAGTAACCAGTATGAGAGAGTGAAAGGGATAACACCAAAATTAACTCACCTGCTCCCCATTCACACCTGAGACCTTGTAACACTAACGAGTCACATGACACCAGGGAGGGAAAATGGCTAACGGCCCAGTTTGGACATTTTCACTTAGGAGTGTACTCACTTTTGTTGACAGCGGTTTAGACATTAATGGCTGTGTGTTGAGTTATTTTGAGGGGAAAGCAAATTTACACTGTTATACAAGCTGTACACTCACTGCTTTACATTGTAGCAAAGTGTAATTTCTTCAGTGTTGTCACATGTAAAGATATAATAAAAAATTACAAAAATGTGAGGGGTGTACTGACTTTTGTGAGATACTGTAGGCTTCCTTTTTTCCTCCAAGATCAATTTTCCATCCCCTGTAATGCATTCATTTTGAGCTGTTGCACTCAGGTACGTGGTCAGAAATTATAATCACCCTCTGTTAGATGCAGACTGGAGGTGGAGGAATTGTTCCATGAGAACATTCCTGCATACTCGCTCCTGAGCTGGCTATCTGCGTCCATAAGACACAGAGAGCACGGTCCAGCTCCGCCCCCCAACTCTTGCCTCACTAGCTGTAATTGACAGCAGCAGGAGCCATTGGTATCTCAGCCAATTTAGGAGGGAGAAACCCAGGAGAGCCTCAGGTCTTGTGCACATTGCTGGATCAAGATCGGGCTTAGGTATTCGGTGGGGCTAAGGGGGGAGATGCCCACTGAGGGTTTTTTTAGTTTCATACATAGAATAGTATAGAATTAAAGTGGAGTTCCACCCTATTTTTATACTTACCTCCATCTTCTCACTCCGGGTCACCTGAAAAAGAAATGGATAATCGCATATTTTTTTTTTTTTTTTACTTACCTCGTAGCGAAGAAAATATACTTACCTTACTTCCTTCTTCCTCCTTCCTCGGCCGCGGCCCGTCGTCACTTCCTGGCTCTGCAATGATTCCTGGGAGCTGGACGTCATAGCTCCCAGGAATCATTGCGCCTGCACCGGCCCCGACGTCAGTTCCGGGTCGCGCGCGTCATCCCCTTCTAAACAGCTTCTGGGCATGCCCAGAAGCTGTGGAGGGGTGACGCGCGCGACCCGGAAGTGACGTCGGGGCCG
Source organism: Pelophylax lessonae (assembly GCF_965119305.1). Taxonomy (NCBI): domain Eukaryota; kingdom Metazoa; phylum Chordata; class Amphibia; order Anura; family Ranidae; genus Pelophylax; species Pelophylax lessonae. The sequence goes on along the minus strand of NC_138780.1, from coordinate 140,993,254 downwards.
GCGCAGAGCATCGTGGGACCACAGAAGGCGGAAGAAGACGCCGAAGAGGACGCGCTGGCTTCAAGCTGCCCACATCTGAGATGGCAGCGCTGGACAAGACGTTTGCAAGGTAAGTATTTCGTCTTGCAGGTAAGTGCAACCCGGGACAGATCAGAGGCTAGCCATTGTGGAATGCACTAGCCCTGACTGTCCCGGGGGTATTAAAAAAAAAAAAAACAAATCCAGGGTGGAACTCCGCTTTAAGTTGAAAAAACATTCAGCCTTTACAAACCACTTTAAAGTGGAATTCCAGGGTGAATCAAACTAAGCTTAAAACACCTCCCACCCTCTTTCTAACTCCTATTCTAACTACCCTGTGAAAGTAGATGCTTATGACAACCTATGCTCAGGGTGCTCCAGTCAAGTCACGAGATCAGCTCCCACTGGCGGCTTCAGGGAAGAGAGGGAAAGCCGACATCGGATGCCCCATAGTAAGCCTTTGGGTGACGTCACCTCCCAGGCATTCCATCCATTGTTGGCAATCGGAGCTCCGAGAATAAGTAAGTATAAGCATTTTCCTTCTACAGAGTAGTTAACCACTTAAGCCCCGGAAGATTTTACCCCCTTCCTGACCAGGGCCTATTTTGCGATTCGGCACTGCGTGACTTTAACAGACAATTGCGCGGTCGTGCGACGCTGTACCCAAATGAAATCGACGTCCTTTTTTTCTTACAAACAGAGCTTTCTTTTGGTGGTGTTTGATCACCTGTGCGATTTTTTGATCATGCGCTATAAACAAAAAAAGAGCGACAATTTTGCAAAAATAATATTTTTCACATTTTTTTTATATAAAATTCCCCCCCAAAAAATGTAAAAATCTAAATTTTTTAACATTTTAGGCCAATTTATTTTCTGCTACATATTTTTGGTAAAAAAAAATCGCAATAAACGTATTTTGATTGGTTTGGGCACAAGTTATTGCGTTTACTAACTAAGGGTAAGATTTTTGTCATTTTTATTGTTTTTTTTTAACGAGTAATGAAGACGATCTGCGATTTTTTTTTGCGGGACTGCGACATTGCGGCGGACAGATCGGACCCCTGACTGACATTTTTGACACTTTTGGGGGTACCAGTGACATTACTACAGTAATCAGTGCTATACATATGAACTGTTACTGTAAAAAATGACACTGGCAGGGAAGGGGTTAACGTTATTGGAGAAGGAGGGGTTAAGTGTGTCCCTAGGGACGTGATTCTAACTGTAAAGGGATGTGGCTGTTGGTTTAACTACAGAGATATACGATCCTACATAGCAGGGCCGTATGATCTCTGCACTTACACAAGGGAGAATGACAGGCGGTTTTGTTTACATTAGCTGCCTGCCTTTCTCCCTCTGTACCAGGCGATCGCGAGTGACCGGCGGACATCGGGTCCGCGGGTCACACGCGTGGACATGTTAGGGAGCGAGCGGGGGTGGGAGCGCACCTCCGTCGGCGCGCGATCGCCCCCTAGAGGCTCACAGGCTAGTGACGTAGCCCTACGTCACTTTGCCTGTGATGGGCTGACTGCCGCCGTAAATAGTCGTACGGCAGTCGGCAAGTGGTTAAAATAGGAGCCGTGCTCTTACATCGTAAAATACATATCACTATAGTGAATAATCAAAAGTAAATAGACAAATAAATAAATACATCTTCAATTAAATTATAAAAAATACATAAAAATTGTGAAGTCCATATATAATCCCACATGTGAATAGCGTCCTCAGTGAGTATAGGAAAGGTTCCTCTCCACCAGCATGCAGATGCATTATACACTCACCAGACTTAATTGACCCCTATTACAGGGAGTCAAATTGCGCACATGGGAAAATCCAAGATGTCATATATGAGGTCACAGGAATGATTTCAAACCGCTGCTGTAATCCATTCAATATGTATATAAATAGAGTATTCAAAGCTCCAGTGTTGCCATATAGAGAGGAGGAGGAAGAAACACTCTCATGGTGCAGTAAATCAAATCATTTATTTAAAAAAGAAGGTTTAAGGTTAGCACTGAAGTGGTGATTGTCCTGGATCCCGAAATTCAGTTCCAGGAACATTAGGGTAGATGTACAATCCTCTAGCCAAGTGAATATTTACTGAGGTCACCTAAGCTGTGTTCACTTTAATTATCCAATCACGTGCAGACAAAAATCCTAATTTTTGTTTTTTAATATTACTCGTATATGATTGCGAATTCATAATAAACACAGCTTCACCTTTTTTCTTTAGGCTCCATGTACATATATTTTGCTAAGTGAACAGCCTCTTCTACTTTAAAATAATAAAATTATATATAATAATACAATATATAAATAAATAAATAAATCATACTCAATATCTGCATGGAGATTGTTTCTGCTCTACATTTTTGAGTATTTATTGCGTACTCTGGTTGTCTGCTCCAATTTAAAGAACACACTAGTAGCTTAATTGTTTTTTTTTTTTTTACCAAAATGGGCCCTGGAGTCTATACGACTGTGTATGACTTGATTGTTGTAAGAGTGTTCCCATTGTAAGCTTAATTGGGGGGGGCAAAAACTGATTTATTCTATTCACCCGCAGACTGGCATGTTTATAAATGATAAATGACAGGTTTCATCCAGTAAAAATCTGACCTGAGCTTCCACAACTTGGTGCCTCCATCCAAAAAAAAGGCAACATTCCCTCTATAACCCATAAGCTATAAACCGTAATAAATAAAAAAAAATATGTGTCAGGCATCATGGATCAGTTTTTATTCATTTGATATTTATCGTTGAGCAATTTGAAGCCTTTTTAAATGTAAAGCTAATCCTTAAGCTGATATGTCAGTGTCAAAAGTGATAGGATTTTACGATTCTCATTATGACAATGCATTGTTCCTTTTAAAACCTCCATGTTAATGTGTTGGGCTGGCGTGCAAGGGGACACATTTATAGCCTCCCCTACACACTGTTACCTCCATCAGTTACATCAAACCCGCCTATAATAATTTCTTCATTTTTTTTTAATTTTTTTTATTTTTTTATTTGTGAATGTCACATTCGGGCATGTTTTTGTTTTTTTATATTGCTGTTTTGTGTGCAGCGGTTTTAGGAATAATCCTAAAACATGGGTCATCTGGTTCTCTGTTCTCATTAGGTATTGATGTTTATTTTGTTTCAGTCTTTCGGGCCATAAAAGAGAAGATAGATAAATAGTGAATCGCTGGCTGTTATCTTATTCTAGCTAATGTATTTGACCGCAATTAAAATACCCAGCGGGAGCCAAAAAAATCCTTTTGAGGATTTTTCCCTCTCAGGAGACGGGTCACAACCTGGACTGTGCTATACGTGCGTTTTGTCTTTTTCTGTCAAGCTATTTCGGTCACTGTCTTATTTTGTCATTTACAATCCTATTTTTTTGTAAGCTCCTTGGCAAAAAAAACGATGCTGTTCGTAGTATGATATGGAGATATGGACACAATGAGGGCAAGGCTGCAGTGGGAGCACCTGTTGACCAGTCACTGAGGAACCAACCGTATTGTAGGTTAAATGAATATTAAAATGTAACTCAAAGCGAAAATCTCAATACGCAGGGGAAATACTTATATCATACAGTAACTGGTTTATTGGTCAAAAGATTTGTAATTCTGTTTGGTCATTCTGTTTCAAAAGCATTATCATGCATTTTGTCAATGTTTGCGTTGTCATACCTCTATAGACTCAGTCTGTCTGGACAGTAAGGTCACCTGCTGACCTGGCACCATCCACAGCAGCTTAACTCTTCAATAAGACACAGGAGTTTAATCCAGCACAATTTTACTTCAGCCCATTGCAGTACAGAGGATGTTTTTTCCAGTCCTTTGAAGTATACGAATGGCTTTCCAAAGTCCTGTTTCTACAAAAAATGAACACTGACTAGGAAATATGGAAGAAACAGAGAGGGTCTATCTAGGAGAGAACTAACTAGTACTAAACGGGCGAGGGGAGGGGGGGGGGAGGGTAGTGGAGAACTGATCAGTGCTCTTGTAGTCAGGGCTGCTGTTAGAAATTACGGAGCCCTGTACACCCTACCTGGCAGGACCCCCCCCCCCCATCCCTCTCGAATATATCAAGACAATGCTTTCACTAAAAATACACTAAAAACATTATTAGCGCACACAAACATAACAGAGAACCTGTGTGAATTAGCCATTTTAATTGTTTTTTACATTTAAAAAATGTTTTTTTAAATGTTTACAATTATTTTATTTTACATTATTTTAAATGATTTATTACAATGTTAAATTCATATTATTTTTTTGCAATTTGTTATTTTTTTACAGGACAGGGAAGTGGGTGGGGGGTGGCACAGTGAAATGGGGGGCACACGGGGAGGGGGGGATCAGAAGCAGGCAGAACAGGGAGGGGGATCGGTGTCAGAGAAGCAATTACAGGAACGAGGCCCTGTGTCTGTGTCTCTCACCACAGCAGCTGAAAGCTGGCAGGAGGGGGGGAGAAACTGTTTTTCAGCTGCTGCAGAGAGCTCTACAGGGCTTCCTTCTGTAATTGCCCCCCTGCACCGATTCCCCATGCTGTTGGGGCCCTCCTGTATGCCTGGGCCCCCTACAGGAGGACTGGTGGTCCCTCCCTATCAGCGGCCCTGCTTGTAGTCCATTGATCTCTCTGCTCTCAGGTGGTACTCAGGTAACGTACCTCGTATGGGCAGATAGCTATGCTGGAAGTCTACAGGAGCTGGACACTGCCCCCGTGATCTGCTGATAACTGCAAAAAAGTGCATTTATAATTTTTTTAAAAAAGGTTAACCTATCCTATAAAGTGATACTTCTGAAAGTCTCATGTTTTTTTTTTTTTAAATAACAAACATGTTATACTTGCATCCTGTGTGCAGTGGTTTTCCACAGAGCAGCCCATTTCCTCCTCTTCTGTGGTCCCTCTTTGCTGCTCCTAGCCCCTCCCTCCTGTTGAGTGCCCCCACAGCAAACAGCTTGCTATGGGGGCACCTGAGCTGAGCTGCAGCTCTGTGTGTACATTTAGACATGGAGCTGCCATTCGGCCCCATCCCCTCTCTCTACTGATTGGCTTACTGACTTTGACAGCAGTGGGAGCCAATAGCGCCGCTGCTGTGTCTCAGCCAATCAGGAGGGAGAGTCCTGGATGGCCGAGGGACTGGTAGACATCGCTGGATAGAGAGGGGGCTCAGGTAAGTATTAGGGGGTGCTGGGCGGCTTCTGCACACAGAAGGCTTTTTATCTTAATGCATAGTATGCATTAAGATAAAAAAGCTTCTGCCTTTACAACTTCTTTAAAGCGGAATTCCACCCAAAAGTGGAACTTCCGTTTTAGGTAGTAATAACCCCCTGACATGCCACATTTGGCATGTCATTTTTTTTTGGGGGGGGAGCGGGTACCTAGTTTTGACAGGTACCCGCTCCCACTTCCGCTCGGACGCCGCGGCGCCCTGAACTGAAGTTCTCCTCTCCCCCTCCCTCCCTGCAATCTTCTGGGACATGTCAGAGGTCCCAGAAGATTGCCGGCCAATCAAGATGAGCAGCGCAACTCGCGCATGCGCAGTGCGTACCCGGCTGTGAAGCCGCAAACTGTCACAGCCGGGTGCCCACACCAGTGATGCCGGCGCCGCTGAGACCAGAAGGAAGAGTATCAAGGCTTCGGGCGGCCGCATCGCTGGACCGTGGGACAGGTGAGTGAAAAGACTGGAACTCCGCTTTAAGGTTGTCAAAAAACCCATCCCACTGCTGATTTTCTAATCTGATTCATTGGTCCTACCCAGTCTATTTTCTTATCTATAATCTGCTTATACTGTATTTTCTATATTTTTTGATGATTTAAAGAGTCATTGTAATCATTTGATGAAGATTTTTCTTTTGTTTTTTCACTTTGGCACATTCTAATTAAAAAAAAACGAAGTTTTCGATTCGATCGATTTAAAAAATTTTGATTTGAACATTTTGAATAGAAAAAAAACAGGAAATTCGAACAAAATTCCAAAAAGGCATAAAACGAATTCCGAATATGAATCCTGAATACGAATTGAAGTAATCAACCAAATTTAACGAAACTATATAAGTAGATTAATGAATCGAAATTAAATAAAACATTACATTTTTTAGTCAAGTTACATGTCTACTTCTTACTCTTGCAGGGCGCTCTGATCTGATTGCCAACAATGGATGGAATGCCTGGGAGGTTACATAGTTACATAGTTAGTGAGGTTGAAAAAAGACATCAGTCCATCCAGTTCAACCTATGATGTGTGTGTGTTTGGGTGACGTCACCCAAAGGCTTATTATGGGGCATCCAATGTCGGCTTTCCCTCCTCTACCCTGAAGCCACCCATGGGAGCTCATCACGTGACTGGACTGGATTACCCTGAGAATAGGAAAGTATAAGCATCTACTTTTGCAGGGTAGTTAGAATAGGAGTTAGAAAGGGGGGGAGGTGTTTTAAGCTTAGTTTGATCTAGCCTGGAATTCCACTTTAAAAGTGGTTGTAAAGGCTGAAGGTTTTTTCAACTTAATGCATTCTATGCATTAAACTGAAAAACCCTCAGTGCGCATCTCCCCCCTCAGCCCCACCGAATACCTAAGCCCGATCTTGATCCAGCGATGTGCACGAGACCCGAGGCTCTCCCAGGTCTCTCCCTCCTGATTGGCTGAGATGCCAATGGCTCCTGCTGCTGTCAATCACAGCCAGTGAAACGAGAGTGGGGGGGGTGGGGCTGGGCCCTGCTCTCTGTGTCTTATGGACGTGGAGAGCCAGCTCAGGAGCGAGTACGCATGAGTGCCCCAATGGAACAATTCCTCCTCCTCTAGTCTATTTTAAAGAATTTTCAAAGAACTTTTTGAAAATGCTATGCCTACCCCATTAATCAGGCATAGGGGTTAACTGAATCCCTTACCATTCAATGCAAAACAGAGAAGAGATAAAACATAAATGACACACATGGGTTTCAAAATAATCTTAACAGTAACAAACACAAAACTCTCCCTTATTACCCATATTATTGAAAACAGAGAGAATGCAATCTACAGAGGTCCTTCTGTAGCAGAATGCCTTTCACCATGCTCAGATGCAGAAACAGGGCCTTTTAATCCATGTTTCCACAACTTCCTAGGTCTTTGGACATACCCAGGAAAATAACTTTCTCTGCTTCCCTTCCTCTACAGATCAGAGAGGGGCTGATGTGTTGGGGCTGTAGAGTTTGTCCATCTCCAGTGAGATTGCATCAGCCATACACAGTGAAAGCCATTAAATTAGAACATCCTCTTCCCTTACTTCTTTAATTCTAGAATGAGACCACTGTCACATAAATTCAACAAGCCAGCCTTTCCCCCTGGTCTGGATATCAAAGCGTTCCAGTGGTGGCTGGGCAAGGGCCTCTACTGTATCGGGCAATTTATTGAAAGTAAATTAGAACATCCTACTGCTCAGTCAAGCAGTGCAACAGCAATGTGTAAAGCTGAAGGATTAGAAATCCCTGACTTGATTGGAGGAAGGCTTAAGAGTTAACCTCACCCATGTACTTGAAGAGTATAGCTAGGCAGAGACATAGAGAGAGGACCCAGTGGTTGCTCCCTAATAGACGTGATACAGTTATGGAGGTGGCACAGTCCTAGGGAAAGTTTAAATCTACTACCAGAAACTAACAAATTGCTAAGTAATGCCCCATACACACGTGCAGATTATCTGCAGACTTTTGTCTGCAGACTTACCTTTTCTATGTAGTGCAAGGGCCTGCCGGATTGCATACAAATTGAAAGTGTTTAGGTTTGACCTCATATTATATGGTTTTGGTAAGTCTGCAGACAAAAGTCTGCAGATAATCTGCATGTGTGTATGGGGCATTAGTGGTCTCATGTCATACTGTGCTTCAGAATAATGTTCCTCCAAAACTGTCAGAGAGAGTATCCACATGAAAGTGGGGCACTTAGGTGTTCACATAACATTCACCTGGTTCACAAGACAAGCCATGTGTGTGGGTCTGTTCCAGTTGGTCGAAAAGGTCTGTTGACACTGTCTGGTCTGTTCCACGTCAAGGTGTGGTCAAAGGGTGCTAAGGACAGAATTCCTCCTCTGACTTGGCACATGTCTGCCCCCCTGGAAGTACTGGCAACCAACTTTCTTATATTTGACATGTCAAATAACAGATACCATCAGCAGTAATGGTGAAACACTTTACCAAGTTTACAGTGTCAGTACTGACCTGCCACCAGACCAAATGCAGCAGCCCTTATAGCATGCAGGTCCCCAGGAGTGACCCAGCTACTGTGGGGAACATTATCCCAATTGCTATTAGAGTACTCTAGTTCCATTGGGGTTGCCCCCCCCCCCCTTTGTCCCAAACCAATGACCTCTCCAGTTGTTCTCCTGTGTTACTAGGACACATTGGACTTCACTGGGAAGCTGTTTATAAGAATTAGTGCAAGTAGCTTTCTTCTGAACTGTAGTAATGATTCTCAGCGAGATTCTCTGTTGCTATAGAGTCTTTAAGGGACTATGCTGGGCAGCTACATGTTGCCCTGATTGAGCCACAAAAACATTACTGTAAAGAGGCCATGTTTGTGCAGCATTCATAATCTGTTTTATATTATTATGCAATGCGTTCATACTATTTGCCATCTTGATCCTGTTTTGCACTGATTCTAATGTTGCACCTGTTTAGTAAACCGTGGCCTACAGCTCAGCTGACCATACACAAGGCAAATGTTGGCACATTCCAGATGAACTGGCTGTGGGTGGCCCTGTCGGTAGCCTTCTGCTCAGTTTCCTTTCATCTGAAAATTGTCAGCCATATAGTAGCTGCATCCAATCAGATGCAGCCACTGTTTAGGTATTCTGACAGCCATGCATGCTGCTTGTCAGAATACTATAGCCGGCATGGGGGATACCTTCATCTACGCTGGTTAATATGAATAGGGGAATTAAAAGGTTCCTTGTGTTCAGTCCGCAAAACCAAACAAGGGAAATCTTACAGTGTATGTCCTGCTTTACTTTCTGTCTGATCATTCAGTCTATCACTCATCCTGTTACATTCCCTTCTGAAATAATCTAATAGAGATTAGCAGTAACCAGACTGCGGGATGTTGGGATATGCCATTTCCAAGGCTTTGATTGGCAAATTACCACAAATGGAAGCATAGCTGTGACATTGTATGCACACAGTGCATCCGGAAAGTATTCACAGCGCTTCACTTTTTCCACATTTTGTTATTTTCCGAAAAAGATTAAATTCATTATTTTCCTCAAAATTCTAACAAACAATACCCCATATTGACAAAATAAAAGACGTTTGTTTGAAATATTTTCAAATGTATTAAAAAAAAAAAATAAATCACATGTGCATAAGTATTCACAGACACCCCTTTGACAAAGTCAGGAAGTGACGAAACGCGTCAGTTGTGGCTACACGGCAGATCAGGACAGGAGATCGGGTGAGCGGCGGCGTGGTCCGCAGGTCTGACTTACTGCCGTGGAGCCGGTGAAGACTCGGTGAGCGCGCTGGACCCTCGCAATGTGTATTTTTAAGCGTCTGTGTTTTTGTATCATGTGAGTGCAATCATGATGGGAACTGTACTTTTTTAGCATCCAATAAATGGTTAAAAACATTATTGCACTAGTGGGACTGTTTTTCTCTCTTACATGTGGAGGAAGAGCTGATTAAGGAGTGCATATTGGAGGCAGAATTGCTTACATTTACAGCACTGTTTGCCTTAACCATTTATGGTGAACCATATTGTGGGGTGAGTGTTCTGGCTGAAGGGGAGTGAAGCACAGTGATGGTGGAACCCTTGGTGACCCTTTACACAGCACAGAGTATAATAACACTGGATCACTGATTTATGTTTCCAAGCACATATATTGATTTATGGACTTGATATTCACAGTCTTTGCCATGACACTCTGAATTGAGCTCAGGTGTATACTGTTTCCACTGATCATCCTTCAGATCTTTCTACAGCTTGATTGGAGTCCACCTATGGTAAATTGGTAAATTCAGTTGATTGGACATGATTTGGAAAGGCCCACACCTGTCTATATAAAGTCCAACAGTTTACAGTGCATGTCAGAGCACAAACCAAGCCATGAAGTACAAGGAATTGCCTGTAAACCTCTGAGACAGAATTGTATGGAGGCACAGATCTGGAGGAGGGTACGGAAAAATGTCTCCAGCATTGAAGGTCCCAATGAGCACAGTGGCCTCCATCATCTGTAAATGGAAAAAGTTTGTAACCACCAGGACTCTTCCTAAAGCGGGCCACCAGGCCAAACTGATCGATCTTGGGAGAAGGACCTTAGTGAGGGAGGTGACCAAGAACTGCAGCACTCCACCAATCAGGCCTGTATGGTAGAGTGGCCAGACGGAAGCCACCCCTCAGTAAAAGGTACATGACAGCCAACCTTGAGTTTGCCAAAAGGCACCTGAAGGACTCTCAGACCATGAGAAACAAAATTTCTGGTCTGATGAAACAAAGACTGAACTCTTTGGCCTGAATGGCAAGAGTCATGTCTGGAGAAAGCCAGGTACCACTCACCACCTGGCCAATACCATTCCTACACTGAGGCATGGTGGTGGCAGCATCATGCTGTGGGAATGTATTTCAGCAGCAGAAACTGAGAGACTAGTCAGGATTGAAGGAACGATGATTGCAGCAATGTACAGAGAAATCCTTGATGAAAACCTGTACAGAACCCTCTGGACCTCAGACTGGTGTGAAGGTTCATCTCCCAACAGGACAATGACCCTAGGCACACAGCCAAGATAACAAAAGAGTGGCTATGAGACAACTCTGTGAATGTCCTTGAGTGGCCCAGCCAGAGCCCAGACTTGAACCCGATTGAACATCTCTGGAGAGATCTGAAAATGGCTGTGCACCGATGCTCCCCATCCAACCTGATGGAGCTTGAGAGGTCCTGCAAAAAAGAATGGTAGAAACTGCCCAAAAATAGGCGTGCCAAACTTGTAGCATCATATTAAAAAATACTTGAGACTGTAATTGGTGCCAAAGGGGCTTCAACAAAGTAATGAGCAAAGACTGTGAATACTTATGTACATGGGATTTATTTTCATTTTTTTTTTTTTTTATAAATTTGCAAAGATTTTAAACAAGCTTCTTTCACATTGTCTCTATAGGGTATTGTTTGTAGAATTTTGAGGAAAATAATGAATTTAATCTATTCTGGAATAAGACTGTAACATAACAAAATGTGGAAAAAATTAAGTGCGGTGAATACTTTTCGGATGCACTGTAAATTAATGAGTTGATGATCAATTAATTAACACTATTTTTGATAGAACATTATTCCAGCTTGGTTACATGACTGTACTCTGACTCATGAACAAATAGCCCTTTCAATAGGCACATGAAAAACAGGAAAAGTGCAATAGCTCATAACATTAAACATTTTACCAGGACAAAACGTGAGGTGACATTGCTCTAGATGGGGCAATCAGCAACATTAAGACCCTGGAAGCAACTAAACACTGTGCAATCTATCTATAACTGAAAAAAATAGCTGGGGTTACACAAACTATAACCTTCAGGGCTCTGGTGCCCCCCTAAACCATAATGGGCACCCTAACCTGAGCCCCTTCCAACTGTTCCTGGGGCTCTTTACGCCCATCGCAGGGCCTTTTATTATGGTTCTGCAGTGGGACCCTTTCACATGTTGTGCAGTGGACCCCCTTTCTGCCCTTATATTAGAGTTCCCCCTGACATCAGAGTTCCTAGCATTGCCCCCTCCTCCTTACATCAGAGTTTGCAGAGTTCCTGCTTACCTCAGAGTCCCCAAAGTTTCCCCTGTAAGGGTGAACTCTACTGACTCTGATGTAAGGAGGGATGCTGGAAACTCTGATGTGGGGAGGGCTCTGGTGACCAGAGAACCTCTTATATCAGAGTTCCCCTTTACACCAAAGTCTGCAGAGTGAATACACCAAGGTAAAGGGGTTCACTGATGAAGAGGGGAGTGAGGACACTGATACAAGGGAAAACCTTGATATCAGTGTCCCCCCTTAAATCAGTGCCCCCCCCTACAGAGTGACTGACTACTGCCCCACAGACTCTGTGTGGCCTGGAGCTGTCTCATACTGACCTCCTAATAGCACCACCACACATCAGCACCTAGAGCACATTTTATAGCATGCCAAACCACCATGCGGCCTGGTGTGGCACAGGTAGGGAAGCCCCAAGAAAATGAATGGGCTTTCCTACCTGCGAAGTGTTTGCACAAATGTGCATGCAAAGATCTAAACTGAGCCTCATATCATAATCCTGTTCTTACATCAGCATCTATAGCCCCCCCTTCCCATCACAGTTACTGCACTGAACATTACTGTCCTCAGTCACCCATTACTTTCCTAGCCCCCCCATATTACTCTCTCAAACCCCCCATTACTGCCCTGAGCCCCCTATTAATTTCCCACCCCTTAATAATATCCTCAGGCCCCCCCATTACTGTCTTCCGTGACCCCATTACTGTCCTCAGCCCGCTTAATTAATGTCCCGAACCCCCCATTATTTCCCTTAGTCCCACCTCCATTTATGTCCTCAGTGACCCTTTTACTGTCCTCAGTGACCCACTATTAATGTCCTTAGCCCCCACCTCCATTAATGTCCTCAGCTCATCCATTAATGTCCCCAGCCCCCCTCCATTAATGTCCTTAGCTCCCCCAATAATGTCCATTAATGACCTCAACTTCCTCTCCAATAATGTCCTCCGTGAATGTCTTTAGCCCCCCTCCATTAATGTCTTCAGTGACCCCATTACCGTTTTCCGCTCCCTCCATTAATGTCCTTAGCCCCCACCACCATTATTTACCTATTTACCTTAGCTCCCTCATAAATGCCCTCAGCCCCCCAATGAATGTCCTCAGCCCCTCATTAATTACCTCAACCCCCCTCCATTAATGTTCTTAGCTCCCACTCCAATAATGTCTTCAGCTCCCCCATGAATGTCCTCAGCACCCTTCATTAATGGCCTCAGTGACTTCATTACTGTTCTCAGCTCCCCCATTAATGACTTTAGCCCCCTTCTATTATTCTCCTCAGCTCATCCATTTATGGAAACATTCTGGTCAGTGTGCCAATTCATTTCAAATATGGTCACTACGGTGGAGGTCAGGGCTCTGTGCTAACCACAGGTTCCTCCTTACTACCCTCATCAAACCACTTCAATCTCTAGCGGTATTAGGGCTGTTGTTTGATTTGTCAATCATATCTTTACAGACTTGAATTTGTGCACCTGAACTCAACAATTTAAAAGGGCATTCCACATACTTTTGGCTATATGGTATATAAATAAAATATATTTTTTTGGTGGACTGACCCATTAAGTGTTGCAGTTCTTCTTGTAGAGATATTCTTGACAAATTCACTCCTGTTCAGTGCTATTGGTTTATGTTCAAGTAGCACCCACCACAATTGTGAGGCTGCTTGCCACATTGTATGAAACAGATGTTGAAAGGATGTTGTCTCTCTGTGTCCCCTGTGTTAGCAAGTGCCAATACAATACTTATGCAGCATCCTGTTGCTACCATATTGGCCTCATTGAAGATACTGCTCCTTTAAGTGTCCTGCTTATTACTCTAGAGACCCGTAGAAGAGCAGAACATTATGATTAATCTGTATTGTCCTCAACACAGCCTATTGATGAGAAAAATCCCAGCTCCCTATTGTAATATTCAGTCACACATTCCGACTTGTGAACCCTTCTTAAACATCTCTGATCTGCATCTTTTACCATCCATCCCGTCAGATGCTGCGATTATTAGTGCCGCTGGCATTCCCAATAAACATTTGTAAAATTCATTTCAAAAGATGTTAACACTGCCAAAGCCCATGAGGCCCAGAGGGATTATACAAATTTCCATGTCAAATATTTGAAGCAAAGCACTTATAGGGAAACAGTGTTTTTTAATGTTTTGATGTCTTTGATTTCCATAAACTAGATTACTTTCTGAAATTACTTTCACACAGAGAAGAGTTCTTATTGCATTCCAGTCAGTGAGCTAGTGGAAGTGTGATGTGAATTAAAACAGGCGGGCGTTTGCATTGTCTTTTCTTGCATATATTCATTTATTTTTCCTAAGAAAAGGGCACGTCAAGTTTACATTGAGAAATAGCTCCTATGCTAGCTTTCTGAGCCTCACAATATGGCTGAATGGCATTTTTGTTTGTAACCTAATGAGAATGCTTTCGTTGCCTTTGTATGTGTTTAATAATGCTTTTATCTCTTCGCTCTTAAGAGATTTTGTTGGCATGCAGCTGTTTTTCAATATGAATGATTTTTTACACAGAGAAGTTTTTATATATGTACTGCCAAAATTGCAAGTTTAAAAAAAAAAAACATTTGATCCAAGAAAACATTGTCCTAATTACTTCCAGTATTTTAAATTCAAGCACGCCCAATTTGTACTTAATACCACTTGAATTTCTAGACCCAATTTAACTCCTAAATGAAACGGCAGTTCTTAACATTTGTTTTCCAAGCAACTTCTGTGTCTAAGAAAATAGCCTACTAAGATATGATAATTACACCTGTGCCATTGTAAAGGCCACAGAAAGGACAACTTTGCTTTTATTAAAGTTGTCATTTAAAAGCTTTCTCTCCCCCCTCCCCCTTCCTTAGTGTAACCTACATTGTAAAATAATAAGGCCTGGTATTTTTTTTTCCACTGGGTTGAACGAAAAAAACGTGACAGCTCCGGTCGGAGCCGCAGTACTAACGATCCAATGTCTGTGCACCAATCTCCCCTGATGTTCTTTTCTGTTCTGACAGGGGGACGCCCCCTCCCCCTCCGCCATTGGCTGAGAGCGCTGATTGGGAGCCGTTTGGCTACTGGTTTTCCAGCATGCTCGTCTGACAGAAGCCGGCCAAATAACTGGCTTCTGTCAGACCACCTGCCATACACTCAGGCCGGTTTTGATTGAACTGGCCAATGTAGCCCAAAATTCGGCCTGTGTGTACTAGGCTTTACTTTTAGCCCTGTTCTGGAGATCTTCACTGTGCGACCCTGCCCTGCACTGCACAGACTTTGCAAGGAAAACATTCTAGCTCCTTATAGAGCTTACTGCCTAATGGCAATACTCATGGTGGCCCCAGGACCATCTGTAGGAATGAATAGAGTAAGCAATTATGCACATGGATGCACAGCTGTCTGGGACTTTTTTCTTGCAAAAGCTGAGCAGGGTCATACAGTGAAAGTGATACTAAGGTCTCCTTTTTTTTAATTTAAAAATAAGAAACATGTCATACTTACCTGCTTGTAGTTTTGCACAGAGCAGCCCAGATCCTCCTCTTTTCAGGTCTCTCTTCGCGATCCTTGCCCCTCCCTCCTGCTGTGTACTCCCACAGCAATCATCTTGCTATGGGGGCACCCGAGCCGCAGCTCCATGTGTCTATTCAAACAAAGAGCTACAGTTTGGCCTCACCCCTTCTCTCTTCTCATTGGCTCACTGACATTTATGGACAGCAGCAGGAGCTAATATCCCAGCCAATGAGGAGGGAGAGTCCCTGGCCTCCTAGTCTTGCCTGCAACATCGCTAGATCGAGATGGGGTTCAGGTAAGTATTAAGGGGAACTATGGGATGGGGGGGGGGGGGGGCTGCTGCACACAAAGGTTTTTTATCTTAATGCATAGAATTTTTTAGGATAAAAAAAACCTTCTGACTTTAGAACCACTTGAAGCTGTTTTATATCTGTCAAAATTTTCCAGCATTACCTACTCTTATTTGAACTGTTTAGCATGATATAAAGAATTGCTACAAAATACCCCTGAACATATCTAATTGGTGTTTATTTCGAAGTCTTTACAGGCTGCTAATAAAAGTCTGTTGTTTACAGATCTCAAAAGCTCAAGCTTACAGTTATACACACCAGTTATTAAGTCTTTAGCCTGGTACACACTAAGTTTTGTTCTGTCCAACCCAGTGGACATAGAAGTGGGATAGTTAAGCTGAGAACGGCGTCATTGCCACTGGCCATGTTGGTGGAGTACTCAAAACAGCGCAAACAGCGCAACAAGGCACACAGGTCTCGCATGGAGGCCCAGTTATTGGTGGTGAAGTGGTGCTGTTCCGCAGAGCGACTCACGCCTGCATGCTGCAGCTGAAACTCCACTATGGCCTGCTGCTGCTCGCACAGTCTTTGCAGCATGTGCAAGGTGGAGTTCCACCTTGTGGGCACGTCACATATGAGGCGGTGAGCGGGAAGGCCGAAGTTACGCTGCAGCGCTGACAGGCGAGCAGCAGCAGGGTGAGAACGCCGAAAGTGCGCACAGACGGCCCACACTTTCTGCAGCAGCTCTGACATATCGGGGTAGTTTTTAAGGAACCTCTGCACCACCAAATTCAGCACATGCGCCAGGCAAGGGATGTGCGTCAAACCGGCTAGGCCCTGAGCTGCTATGAGATTTTGCCCGTTATCGCACACCACCAGGCCGGGCTTGAGGCTCGCTGGCAGCAACCACTCATTTGTCTTCTGTTCCATGCTCCTCCACAACTCCTGCGCGGTGTGTGGTTTGTCCCCCAAACAGGCAAGTTTTAAAACTGCCTGCTGTCGTTTACCCCTGGCCATGCTGAAGTTGGTGGTGAAGGTGTTACGCTGTCCGGATGAGGAGGCGGTAGAGGATGAGGAAGCGGAGTAGGAGGAGTTAGGAACAGGAGGCAAACTGAAGCGCCCTGCAATCCTCGGTGGTGGAAGGACATGCGCCAAATTGCTATCCGCCTCAGGCCCATCCGCCACTGCATTTACCCAGTGTGCCGTTAGGGAGATATAACGCCCCTGACCGTGCTTACTGGTCCACGTATCCGTAGTTAGGTGGACCTTGCCACAGATGGCGTTGCGCAGTGCACACCTGATTTTTTCCCCCACTTGGTTGTGCAGGGAAGGGATGGCTTGCCTGGAAAAGTAGTGGGGGCTGGGCACGACGTACTGTGGGACAGCCACCGACATAAGGTTTTTAAAACTGTGCGTCTCCACCAGACGGAATGACAGCATTTCAAAAGCCAAGAATTTTGAAATGCTGGCATTCAGGGCCAGGGATCGCGGGTGGGTAGGGGGGTACTTCCTCTTCCTCTCAAGTGTTTGGGAGATGGAAAGCTGAACGCTTCCACGGGACATTGTGGAGACGGTTGGTGACCCAGGTGGTGGTGTTGCTGACAGATCCTCTGTTTGCGGGGTGGCAGGTGCCGGTATCACTACAGATGTGGCTGGAGCGGCCGAGACTGCAGCAGAAGAGGAAGCAGGATGAGCCAGAGACGTTTCTTGGTTTTGAAGGTGTCTACTCCACTGCAGCTCGTGCTTTGCACTTAGATGCCTGATCATGCAGGTTGTGCTCAGGTTGAGAAGGTTTATGCCTCACTTCAGGCTCTGATTGCACAGGGTGCAAACCACTCGTGTCCTGTCATCAGCACATTTTCTAAAGAACTTCCACGCTAGAGAACTCCTTTGAGCAGACTTTGGTGCGCTCGTTCCCTTGCTGTGTTGGGCAGTAGCGGGCGTAGTGTCTAGGGCACGGCCGCTCCGCTTCTGCACCCTGCTCCCTCTTCTGCTGTGCTGGTGGCTCTGTGCGACCACCGCCTCTTCCTCCAAACTACTCAGGTCACCTGCATGACGTTCATTCCATGTGGGGTCGAGGACCTCATCGTCCTCCACATCATCTTCCACCCAGTCTTCACCCCTGCCCTCCTTGTCGGTCTCCACAATTCTGAACGCCGCAGCAGTTGGCACCTGCGTTTCGTCATCATCGGAGATGTGCTGCGATGGTCCTTGCATGTACTCATCTTGAGAAATAAGTGGTTGGGCATCGCTGCACTCAATCTCTTTCACTTCTGGGGCAGGGCTAGGTGGATGGCCCTGGGAAACCCTGCTGACAGAGTCCTCAAAAAGAACAAGAGACTGCTGTATGGATTGGGGCTCAGACTGCTTGCCTGATTTCCAAGGGGGTGAGGTGAAAGATGGTTGGACATTGGCTGCAGGTGCCAACTCTGACCTTTCTGCAGTAGACTGGGTGGGAGACAATGTGAAGGAACTGGAGGCACTGTCAGCAACCCAATCTACTATCGCCTGTACTTCTTTAGGCCTCATCACGTCTAGAGGCGCATTATGCCCTACCAAATACTGCTGCAGGTTCTGTCGCCTACTCACACTTGTGGAAGGTGTTTCACTTGTGCGTGTAGCTGGCACAGATCGACCACGTCCTCTCCTTGCAACAGGAGCTCTACCAGCAGCACCACGACCCAGGCCACGGCCCCTATTTGGCGGTCTCCTCATATTTCTGTAATTTATGATCTTGCCCTAGAAAGGTGTTTATTGAATAGCAGAACAAAACAACAACAGTATCGCATGGGTGTATCTGACAGTCAAATATGCAAACTATGCCGCAATTTAATGTTTTTTACCCCAAAAGGGTGTATATTGAATAGCGGAATAGGAAAAAGGATAAAAAAAACGGCGTATCTCACACATACAAACACAGATTAGGCCCTGATTAAAATTTTTTGTACCCTAAAGGGAGGATGAGGAAGAGGAGTAGGAGGAGTTGGGAACAGGAGGCAAACTGAAGCGCCCTGCAATCCTTGGCGGTGGAAGGAGATGCGCCAAACAAATTTAAAAGGTGTATCTCACACGTACCGATACAGACTATGCCGTAATTTAATTTTCTTACACTCCAAAAGGGTGTATATTGAATAGCGGAATAGGAAAAATGTTATAATACAGTGTATCTCACACGTACAAACACAGACTAGGCCCGATTACAATTTTTTGTACCCTAAAGGCAGGATGAGAAAGAGGAGTAGGAGGAGTTGGGAACAGGAGGCAAACTGAAGCGCCCTGCAATCCTCGGCGGTAGAAGGAGATGCGCCAAACAAATTTAAAAAGGTGTATCTCACATGTACCGATACAGACTATCCCGCAATTTAATTTTTTACACTCAAACAGGGTGTATATTGAATAGCGGAATAGGACAAATTTTACAAAACGGTGTATCTCACACGTACAAACACAATCTAAGCCCCGATTACAATTTTTTGTACCCTAAAGGCAAGATGAGGAGTAGGAGGAGTTCGGAACAGGCAGGAGGCAGACTGAAGCACCCTCAAATCCTCGGCAGTATGAGATGCGCCCCAAAAATTGGAAAGGTGTATCTCACACGTACCGACACAGACTATCCCGCAATTTAATTGTTTATACCCAAAGGTTTTGATTAAATAGCGGAATAGAAAATATGATCAAAAAAAGTGTATGTATCTCACACGTACAGAAGCACACTAGGCCCCAATTACTATTGTTTGTACCCCTAAAGGCAGGATGAGGAGTAGGAGGAGTTTGGAACAGGCAGCACCCTCAAATCTTCAGAAGTATGAGATGAACCCCAAAAACTTGGAAAGGTGGATCTCACACGTACCAACACAGACTATCCTGCAATTTAATTGATCCCCCAAAGGTTTTTATTGAATAGCGGAATAGGAAATTTGATCAAAAAAAGTGTATGTATCTCACACGTACAGAAGCACACTAGGCCCCAATTACTATTGTTTGTACCCCTAAAAGGCTGGATGAGGAGTAGGAGGAGTTTGGAACAGGCAGCACCCTCAAATCTTCAGAAGTATGAGATGAACCCCAAAAACCCCAAATATCATTCAGCTCTGCTTCAGGCCACAATTTATTTTTTTTTAACCCAAGGCTGTATATTGAATAGTGGAATAGAAAAAAAGTGTATGATTTTGAAACCACTCAATAATAGCACATGTGAACTGAACACAGCAGTGTATGATCAGTCAGCACAGCACAACTGAAGGAAAAATGCTGCACACAGTGACTGATAGAAAAATACTTTTCTCCCTCCTCCTCAGTGGGCAAAAAAGATTGTGTTCACTGCACCCCAAAAAGATTGTGTTCACTGCACCCCAAAAAGATTGTGTTCACTGCACCCCAAAAAGATTGTGTTCACAGCAGCCCACACACAGCAAAATGGATGTGGACCACTGACACCTGCCTATCTCCTATCCCACCCCACACAGCAATATCGATTGTAGTTTGTAGAACACACTGACCCTAAAAATCAGCAGACTCTCTCCCTAAAAGGATTGATAAGATGATGATCGTAGATCGGGTGACTGCAAACCCCACCCCACACAGCAATATCGATTGTAGTTTGTAGAACACACTGACCCTAAAAATCAGCAGACTCTCTCCCTAAAAGGATTGATAAGATGATGATCGTAGATCGGGTGACTGCAAACCCCACCCCACTCAGCAATATCGATTGTAGTTTGTAGAACACACTGACCCTAAAAATCAGCAGACTCTCTCCCTAAAATGCCTACAACTCGCCCTGCCTAACACACTCCGACCTGTCCCTCAATTCTATGCAGACACAAATGAGTTTTGCCTGCCTGTCTGTCCCTAATCAGCAGCCAGCACGTATGTGTGCTCTGTCCTTGAACTAGTACACAGCAGAATGACGCCGCAGCCGCGCTGCCTCGAACTTATAAAGACTTGGTCACATGCTTCAGACGGCCAATCACAGCTACTAATACATTTGTAGGCATGGCTGGGATGGCTTAGGCACACCAGTTAAACGCTTGTTGATTGGCTGTTGATAGCCCGCCATGAAAAGCGCGCCAATGCATGCAAAACCCGGAAATAAAATGACAGAACACGGATTTTTACCCGAACATACAGTAAAGTTTTCGGGTCCGTGTTTGGGTAACAAAAATCCAATTATTCGGTACGAACACGAATAATACAGTCCGTGTTCGCTCAACCCTAAATACAAATACTGGGACATTTTTTACCGGGGAATGCATTAAGGTAAAAAAAATGTCATGTGTTTATAACCACTTTAATTATGGTCATCTAGTGTATTTCATTATGATTCTTTTAACATCATTTTAACATCCACTGTTTAGTGCCTTTTCCAATGCAATCATTTGTATTAGGCATTCCTCAGTATACATCTAAAGGTGTATTTTCACCATCATTCCGCAAAGTCCCTATGTCTACATTTTTTTCTCCATTGTACAGTGCCTTGCGAAAGTATTCGGCCCCCTTGAATTTTGCGACCTTTTGCCACATTTCAGGCTTCAAACATAAAGATATAAAACTGTAATTTTTTGTGAAGAATCAACAATAAGTGGGACACAATCATGAAGTGGAACGAAATTTATTGGATATTTCAAACAACTGAAAAATTGGGCATGCAACATTATTCAGCCCCTTTACTTTCAGTACAGCAAACTCTCTCCAGAAGTTCAGTGAGGATCTCTGAATGATCCTATGTTGACCTAAATGACGATAAATAGAATCCACCTGTGTGTAATCAAGTCTTCGTATAAATGCCAATGCACTGTGATAGTCTCAGAGGTCCGTTTAAAGCGCAGAGAGCATCACGAAGAACAAGGAACACACCAGGCAGGTCCGAGATACTGTTGTGGAGAAGTTTAAAGCCGGATTTGGATACAAAAAGATTTCCCAAGCTTTAAAAATCCCAAGGAGCACTGTGCAAGCGATAATATTGAAATGGAAGGAGTATCAGACCACTGCAAATCTACAAAGACCTGGCAGTCCCTCTAAACTTTCAGCTTATACAAGGAGAAGACTGATCAGAGATGCAGCCAAGAGGCCCATGATCACTCTGGATGAACTGCAGAGATCTACAGCTGAGGTGGGAGACTCTGTCCATAGGACAACAATCAGTCGTATACTGCACAAATCTGGCCTTTATGGAAGAGTGGCAAGAAGAAAGCCATTTCTTAAAAGATATCCATAAAAAGTGTCGTTTAAAGTTTGCCACAAGCCACCTGGGAGACACACCAAACATGTGGAAGAAGGTACATGGTGGTGGCAGCATCATGGTTTAGGCCTGCTTTTCTTCAGCAGGGACAGGGAAGATGGTTAAAATTGATGGGAAGATGGATGGAGCCAAATACAGGACCATTCTGGAAGAAAACCTGATGGAGTCTGCAAAAGACCTGAGACTGGGACGGAGATTTGTCTCACAAACGCTCTCCATCCAACCTCACTGAGCTCAAGCTGTTTTACAAGGATGAATGGGCAAAAAGTTCAGTCTCTCAATGTGCAATTTTTTATTTGTTAAAAAAGTTTGAAATATCCAATAAATTTCATTCCACTTCATGATTGTGTCCCACTTGTTGTCGATTCTTCACAAAAAATTACAGTTTTACATATTTATGTTTGAAGCCTAAAATGGGGCAAAAGGTTGCAAAGTTCAAGGGTGGCCGAATACTTTCGCAAGGCACTGTATCTTAGAGGGAACCAAGGCTATCCCACAGGCTGGATTTCAGACATGTCTGCCTTTATTCATCTCTACTACCTTGTACATGGTGGGTCTTGAGACCTAGCCAGCCATTCATAGTACAATTTGAATATTCTAGTCTCTCCTTAGGCCTCTAGTGCCTTTTATTGTGATTCTATTAACATCCATTTCTTAGGGCCCTTTTCCCCTAAAGCACATTGGCTTTATCTGATGATCTTAACTAATAACCATTTAAACAAAGTGATATCGTCATTTGTACTAAGCAGTCCTTAATACTCATTCAAAAGTAGTCTATTGGGTGATTCATTTATTGTTATCCGAGAGGTAGCAGCCTAGGACCAGAATGAAGTCCATAAACTCTATAGTGTCAGCATGCATTGTAAACCCATTAGAACCAATTCTATTGGTCCAGCGCTATCAGACATAATGGACAGGAGAAAGTAAGATAAAAGCTTGAAAAAAAAAAAAAGAAAACAAATGCAGCCACCACATCTAAGGACTGGTAAACTTTAATATGTTATATTTTTGTTTTTGGGTTTAGACATACGTTAATTAGCATGCTCAAATATACCTAAAGCAGAACTTCCCCTAAAAGGGGAAGTTCTGCTTGTTTGCCTCCTCCCACACCCCTCTAACATTTGGCACTTTTTTTGGGGGGCAAGGGGGGGTACTTGGTTTTCACAGGTACCACTTCCCCTTTTCCTCAGATTGCACAGGACTTCCAAGCAAAAGTTCACCCCTCTACCTTCGCCAGCAGCCTTCTGGGCAGTGGCGGCTGGTGCTCAAAATTTTTGGGGGGGGCGCAAACAGAAAAATGTAATAGGCATTGCTTCGCGGCAAAAAACACGGTAAAAAATAGCGTGACTTTGTAACGCTCCTGCGTTTTTATAGTGAGCTGGATTTGCAGCTGCAGAATCTCCACTCAGTAGTCATGTAGAGATGTGTTGAATTACCAGATCCAACTCTCCAGACTCATCACTGTGGACCCGCCTGCTTCAGCATACAGATATACACACACTCAATAAGATGTTCCTGAAGTGATAGGATGTATACGACAGTATAGAGGTAATGTGCTGAAGGGACAGGGGTGAGCAGTGATAGCAATGATAAGCACTTGATAGTAATGTTCAGGAGAGTAGTAGACGGTAATAGGTAGGATGCAGATAGGTTAGTAATCATGTATGGTAATAGGTGGTAAGGACAGCAGATGATATACAGGAGAGACTAACCCAGTGCAAGGATAGATGGTAGTAGACTCAAGAGCTAGCAATCTATGTAACAGTGCAGATGATAGAATTAGTAATGCATAGATAGTAACAGTCCTTAATGTGCAGAAGTAGATAGTGTAAGTTTGTTATGGAGGAATCCCCTGTGGGGTACTTATCACTAGTAAGGTTAGTAAGTAGAGGGGTCCGGTAGTGAGGGAGTGATCCAGTAGCGAGATACGGGATCAGTATCGAGGTTCCGGTCTGTTCCAGGTAAAGAGAATAGCTGGAGGCTCCGGCAGCATAAGACAAGGCTTGTAAGCATGCGGTTTGAACGAACTACCTGAGAGAGAAAGCCGGCGATTGAAATAGCCGCTCAGAGCGGCGCTCAGTGATGATGTCATACGGCTTAAAGGTATATGCGTTCCACCTAACTAAAAAGGTGGGACGCAATATAAAAAGGAAAATGGGCAATAAGGGTACCAAAGGTACCAGAATCTTACAGTACCCCCCCCTTAAGGCCGGCTCCGGAAGGCCTATAGCACTGGTTTCTCCGGGTATTTAGAGTGAAACCTTCGTATAAGCCTAGGTGCATGAACATCAGAAGTATCCAACCAGGTGTCGTCTTGGGGTCCATAGTTCTTCCATCTTATGAGATATTGGAGTCTTCCTCTGTGGATACGAGAATCCAACATCTCCCTAATCTCAAATTCTTCTCCGCCTTCAACTTGTATTGGAGGTGGAGGCAAGATGGTAGGCCTTATTCCTTGGTTAGGAACATGTGGTTTCAGTAGCGACACATGAAAGATGGGATGTATTCTGAGATCTGCCGGTAAAGTGAGTTGTACTGCAGCTTTTCCAATGCGTTTCTTAATTGGGAAGGGTCCCAGAAATAAAGGTCCAAGGTTTTTGCTAGGGATCTTTAACCTTAAATTTTTCGTCGATAGCCAAACGAGGTCCCCAATAGCATATTGAGGAGAAGGTCTTCTACGAAGGTCGTAGTACCTTTTTTGTTGACTGTGAGCGTGTGAGATGGTGGTATTAAGTAAACCCAGAGAGTCTTTTATTTGGGTAAGATAATCCGAGGCTACTGGGTTACTTGATGGTAGGATGCGTGGTGGAAGAAGTGTGGGATGAAACCCATAGTTTAAGTAGAACGGATTTTGCTTAGTAGTACTGTGGGTTGCGTTGTTATAAGCAAATTCCGCCAGAGGGAGGAGGTCCACCCAATCATCCTGTAGGTATGAGGTGTAGCAACGTAGATATTGTTCAATGCACTGGTTGACTCTTTCAGTCTGTCCGTTGGTCTGAGGGTGGTAAGGAGAAGTGAGCTTTCGCTCAATCCGTAGTATGTGACATAGAGCTTGCCAAAACTTGGAGATGAACTGTGAACCACGGTCGGATAAAAGAGTCTTTGGAATTCCATGTAACTTGAACACATGTTTCATTAGTAATTCCGCTGTTTGCTTAGATGAAGGTAGTCTGCGAATAGAAATGAAATGTGCCATCTTTGTCAGATGGTCCACTGACACTAGAATGGTATTAAATCCTTTGGAAGGTGGTAGTTCTACTATAAAGTCTAAGGACACAACTTCCCATGGAACCTGGGGTATTGGTAGACTGCAGAGTAGACCAGATGGTTTTGTAGTGTCAATTTTGGACCTTGCACAGATGTCACATGAAGAAACAAATTTTTGTACAGACGTCTTCATATCAGGCCACCAAAACTGCCTGGTAAGCAAATTAAGGGTCTTAGTCATACCCATATGTCCTGCCATAGGCACATCATGTGACAATTCCAAGATCTTGGTGCGCATAGTAGGGGGTATGTAGAGTTTGTCGTTGTAGTAGAGGAAGCCTTCTGCATCAGTAGTTAGTTGTGGTGGAGGTGAATCCAATCCAATACTGTGCAAAATCTCTTCCTTCAGGGAACGAACAACACCAATAATACGTTCATAGGGTATTATAGGAATAGAAGGAACTTCAGCGCAGTTATCTTCGGTTAATCGTGATAGCGCATCCGCTTTTTTGTTTTTGTCTGCAGGTGTGTAGGTCACTAGGAAGTTGAATCTTAGGAAGAATAATGACCATCGTACCTGCCGGTGAGAAAGAGTTTTGTTAGTCTGAAGGTATTGAAGATTTTTATGATCTGTATATATTAGTATTGGTAATCGGGTACCTTCAAGTAAATGTCGCCAATTCTCTAGTGCCAGTTTTATGGCAAGCAACTCTTTTTCACCCACTGGGTAATTCACCTCTGGGCTGCTTTGTGATTTAGAGAAAAAAGCAACTGGGTGGAGTGGTGAAGTATTTGTTGGTCGTTGGGAGAGAACTGCTCCTACTGCCATGTTTGACGCATCTACCTCCAGAATATATTGGAGGGATGGGTCTGGATGGCGTAGTATGGGAGCAGAAGTAAAGCTTGATTTTAACAAGCGGAAAGCTCCATTTGCTTCTTCTGACCATTTGAATGGTTTCTTTATACTTGTAAGTTGTGTGAGAGGTCTCACAATAGCAGAGAAGTTCTTGATGAACTTCCTATAGAAGTTTGAAAATCCGAGGAATCGCTGTAATGCCTTACGAGTTGTCGGTATAGGCCAATCCAGAATACACGATATCTTGCTCATATCCATCTTGATTCCGGTTTTAGATATGATGTATCCTAGGAATAGTATTTCTTCTTTATGAAATAGACATTTTTTTAATTTCACGTATAGGTTGTGTGCGAGTAATCTGGATAACACAAGTCTTACATGTTTTATATGTTCAGACAAAGATCGAGAATAGATAAGTATATCGTCCAGATATACCACAACACAGACATCAAGTAAGTCTCTGAAGATGTCATTTATGAATCTTTGAAAAGCTGCGGGAGCATTACACAACCCGAAAGGCATCACAAGATATTCGAATAATCCGTATCTGGTTCTGAATGCTGTCTTCCACTCATCTCCGTCACGGATTCGGATTAGGTTGTATGCCCCTTTTAGGTCCAATTTAGAAAAGTAAGTAGCCCCACGCACTTGTTCAATGTGTTCAGGAATGAGCGGTAAAGGATAACGATCCTTTATCGTAATGGTATTTAGTTGCCTATAGTCAATAATAGGCCTAAGACTTGAGTCCTTATTGCGGACAAAGAAAAGTCCTGCAGCTGTGGAAGAAGTAGAGGGTCTGATGAACCCTTTCGCCAAATTCTCATCCAAGTATTCCTTGAGATGAGAAAGTTCATCCTGTGAAAGAGGATAAACATGGCCGAAAGGCAATTTGCTATTAGGGAGTAGATCGATAGAACAATCATAGTCCCTATGGGGAGGCAACACTTGAGCATTTTTCTCAAGGAAGACTTCGGACAGATCCTGATAGCATAGTGGTGTAATCTCATCTGACACCACAGACAGGATCTTTCCATAAGATGGGAGGTTACACGTGATCTCGCAATAGTGAGAAGGGAAGGTTAGAGTCCGTGTTTTCCAATCTATGGTTGGTTGATGTATGTGTAACCAGGGAAGTCCCAAAATAATGGGAAAATGTGGTGAAGGTAGTACATCAAAAGTGGTGGTCTCCATATGAGACTCGTTAGCAGTGACAAGGAGTGCTTGTGTCTGATTGGTGATTGGACCAGAAGATAACGGAATACCGTTAATGAAACTAACAGAGACAGGTTTAGGTTTTGAAATAATAGGTATTTTATTTAAAGTAACAAAACGTGTATCGATATAGTTCCCACAAGATCCTGTGTCGATCATAGCCTTGGTGGTGATCCTAGTCTGGTCCCACTGCAATGTCAAATGAACAAAGAGGTAGGGATTAGAAAAGGAAGTCGTTAATCCCCCTAGTAAGACATGTGAACACTCACCCTCTTTTTTGCGGACAAGGGGACAGACGCTTATCAAATGATCCGGGGATGCGCAGTACATGCAGAGATTTCTGGATCTTCTCCTGGCTCGTTCAGTGGTCGATAAAGGTGGGCGTATGGTTCCTACCTCCATAGGAGTAGGGTCAACGGCCGAAATCCGAGAAGGACTGGACAATGGCATTCCCATTTCCGGACTTCCCTCCGGGCCTCTCCTACATCCCCCCGCAGGGTTCTGCCTCCGACGCTCCATGCAGGGCCGAACACTGCTTTCAAGCGGGCTCACTGCTCTCTCTCCATGATTGGGCACAGAAATACCCGGACTTTCAGCTTCGCTTCTTCAATCACTTGCAGCTCAGAGACTTTTTCCTACATACCCCTGATGTCTCCTGCTGGTCTAGGGATCTCACCCCCTTTGAGACCCTATGCAGATCGTCGGACCCGCAACGGCATCTTATTTCCCTACTATACTCCCTCATCTCTTTGCAACTTCCGCCTCGCCTCATCCGTTTACGGGCTAAGTGGGAGGAGATCACCGCCAAAACTTTGTCGGATGATGATTGGGAGCGAATCTTCTTTCACATTCACAAGGGTTCCAGGAACGTCCTCACACAGGAGACTGGCTTTAAAATCTTCGCACACTGGTACAGGACTCCTGAACTTTTGCATAAAATGTCGGCGGACCTCCCCTCCCTTTGCTGGCGTTGCCGCCTCCATACAGGATCTCTCCTACATATCTGGTGGGACTGCCCGCGGATCCAGCCCTTTTGGAAGGCGATACATGCCCTCATAACTCGTATCACTACTTATACGCCGGATTTCAGCCCGGCACAATTCCTCCTCCATCATTCCTCCCTCCCTCAGCGGACGTACAGGAGGTCTCTGGTCTTCCATTTAATCTCTGCCGCCAACATGTGCATCCCGTGCCTATGGCTGTCTCCCTCCCCACCCACTGTAGCTGATTGGCTGCGGAGGGTTGGAAGGATCGCCCGTATGGAAGATCTCACGTTTCAAGCTCTTGACACTCCCTCCAAATTTTATGACATTTGGGCCCCGTGGATCGACTTTGCTGCATCGGATGACCACCGTCGCCTGATGAATACATAGTCTGTCGTTAGCTCGCCACACCCCAATTGCTTCCCGGTCGTCTTGCGGGGGAGTGCGCCCGCACTCCTCTTCTCCTCCTTTCTCCATTTTCTATCCCCCTTCTACTCTCCCTACCTAGTGTGCTCTCTCTATCCCTCTATCCCCTCTTCTTATGCTATTGCTCTCTTCCCCCACTGTCTCATGACGCTCTCGGCGTCCTCCACCCCCACCTGCTCTCCCTGTGACCCCCCTCTCCCCTACCTCCTGTTGCCTACCGTACCCATGTGCAGCGTTGGGCGGTCTATCTACATGTATGGGTGGTGCGCCCCCGGCCCTGGACACAGTGAGTTCCCCTTGGGGGTGTCCGATTCGGAGGTGCCCCATCCAGGACATTCATTTTCATGCCTCCTGACTGCCCTCATCCTCACTTCCCATGTTTGAGGGGTCGGAATTCTCTCCCTTCATCAGTACTCCCTTACCCCCTGATTCCCAATACCCCATATGATTGCACTGAACCCCGTAACGCATTGGTTTCGGCCCATGCGGCGGGGATGTTAATCTACGCCGCAGTGGCCCTCTGTATTTGCAATAATATACTGAATTTTTGGCCATGTATTGTACGAGGCTGGGTCACTTTTGCTTTGTTTATTTTTTAGTATCTTCCGCAGATGGCATCTCTCTGCGCCCTGATACAGTTTGTGGTTATTTTGGATGTACACTGTTATTTGTACTTATGTCTGTTGACTGTACTATATTGCCATCACTTGTTAATGTGCGTTTTTTTATTCTTTTCAATAAATTGTTTATAAAAAAAAAAAAAAAAAAAAAAAAATGGCATTCCCATTTTCTCAGCCTTTCTTTCTCGCAGTCGCCTGTCAATGTTGATACTAAGTTGTATTAAGGCATCTAAAGTGCCAGGTAAATCCACTCGGGCGAGCTCATCTTTAACGGCTTCTGACAACCCGAGCCTGAACTGAGTTCGCAGAGATGTATCATTCCACCCTGAATCAAGGGTCCATCTTTTGAACTCTGCTACAAAGTCTTCAACAGGTCTCCTTCCTTGTTTTAAAGCCCTCAATTGGATATCAGCAGTACTCTGCCTATTGGGGTCTTCATATAAGCTAGCGAGTTCCGCTAGGAATAAGGGATAGGAGTTGAGAAGAGGATCATCTTTCTCAAAGAGAGAGTCTGCCCAGGCCCGTGGATCACCCGTTAAATATGAGATAGTGGTACAGACTTTAATTTGATCAGTAGGGTAAGTACGAGGTTTTAGCAAAAAAAGCAATTGACATGCGTTTTTGAATTCACAAAATTTTTTCCGATCACCTGTAAACACTAAAGGAGGGTTTATTTTAGGTTCAGGGGGCTGAGCAGCAGTAAGCTGTGAAAGACGGGTTATCTGCTGTCTCAGAGTCTGATTTTCATCTTTTACTTCAGTAAGAGCAAGTATTAATGTATTTACTTTTTGTGTTAATTGTATCACTTGAGTGGGTAATTCTGCTGAATCCATTTTTTAGGTTCGTTCAATCTGTAACGCTCCTGCGTTTTTATAGTGAGCTGGATTTGCAGCTGCAGAATCTCCACTCAGTAGTCATGTAGAGATGTGTTGAATTACCAGATCCAACTCTCCAGACTCATCACTGTGGACCCGACTGCTTCAGCATACAGATATACACACACTCAATAAGATGTTCCTGGAGTGATAGGATGTATATGACAGTATAGAGGTGATGTGCTGAAGGGACAGGGGTGAGCAGTGATAGCAATGATAAGCACTTAATAGTAATGTTCAGGAGAGTAGTAGACGGTAATAGGTAGGATGCAGATAGGTTAGTAATCATGCATGGTAATAGGTGGTAAGGACAGCAGATGATATACAGGAGAGACTAACCCAGTGCAAGGATAGATGGTAGTAGACTCAAGAGCTAGCAATCTATGTAACAGTGCAGATGATAGAATTAGTAATGCATAGATAGTAACAGTCCTTAATGTGCAGAAGTAGATAGTGTAAGTTTGTTATGGAGGAATCCCCTGTGGGGTACTTATCACTAGTAAGGTTAGTAAGTAGAGGGGTCCGGTAGTGAGGGAGTGATCCGGTAGCGAGATACGGGATCAGTATCGAGGTTCCGGTCTGTTCCAGGTAAAGAGAATAGCTGGAGGCTCCGGCAGCATAAGACAAGGCTTGTAAGCATGCGGTTTGAACGAACTACCTGAGAGAGAAAGCCGGCGATTGAAATAGCCGCTCAGAGCGGCGCTCAGTGATGATGTCATACGGCTTAATGGTATATGTGTTCCACCTAACTAAAATGGTGGGACGCAATATGAAAAGGAAAATGGGCAATAAGGGTACCAAAGGTACCAGAATCTTACAGACTTTGAGGTCACACAAGTGTGAAAGGGGCCTTCACTAATCAAGGTACAGTGTGCCGCCATCAATGCAGTGTGACCAGTGAGCAGTGCCCCCTTCAATGTAGATTGACCACAGCGTGCCCCCTTCAATGCAGTGTGACCAGTGAGCAGTGCCCCTTCAATGTAGAGTGCCCACAGCGTGCCCCCTTCAATGTAGAGTGACCACAGTGTGCCCCCTTCAATGTAGAGTGACCACAGCATGCCCCTTCAATGTAGAGTGATCACAGCGTGCCCCCTTCAATGTAGAGTGACCACAGCGTGCCCCCTTCAATGTAGAGTGCCCACAGCGTGCCCCCTTTAATGTAGAGTGACCACAGCGTGCCCCCTTCAATGTAGAGTGACCACAGCGTGCCCCCTTCAATGTAGAGTGACCACAGCGTGCCCCCTTCAATGTAGAGTGCCCACAGCGTGCCCCCTTTAATGTAGAGTGCCCACAGCATGTCCCCTTTAATGTAGAGTGCCCACAGCGTGCCTCCTTCAATGTAGAGTGCCCACAGTGTGCCCCCTTCAATGTAGAGTGCCCACAGCGTGCCCCCTTCAATTTAGAGTGCCCACAGCATGCCCCCTTTAATGTAGAGTGCCCACAGCATGCCCCCTTTAATGTAGAGTGCCCACAGCATGCCCCCTTTAATGTAGAGTGCCCACAGCGTGCCCCCTTCAATGTAGAGTGACCACAGCGTTCCCCCTTCAATGTAGAGTGACCACAGCGTGCCCCCTTCAATGTAGAGTGCCCACGGTGTGCCCCCTTTAATGTAGATTGACCACAGCATGCCCCCTTCAATGAAGAGTGCCCACGGCCTGCCCCCTTCAATGTAGAGTGCTCACAGAGTGCCCCCTTTAATGTAGAGTGCCCACAGCATGCCCCCTTCAATGTAGAGTGCCCACAGTGTGCCCCCTTCAATGTAGATTGACCACAGCGTGCCCCCTTCAATGTAGAGTGCCCACAGTGTGCCCCCTTCAATGTAGATTGACCACAGCGTGCCCCCTTCAATGTAGAGTGCCCACAGCGTGCCCCCTTTAATGTAGAGTGCCCACAGCGTGCCCCCTTCAATGTAGAGTGCCCACAGCGTGCCCCCTTCAATGTAGAGTGACCACAGCGTGCTCCCTTCAATGTAGAGTGCCCACAGCATGCCCCCTTTAATGTAGAGTGCCCACAGCGTGCCCCCTTCAATGTAGAGTGCCCACAGTGTGCCCCCTTCAATGTAGAGTGACCACAGCGTGCCCCCTTCAATGTAGAGTGCCCACGGTGTGCCCCCTTTAATGTAGATTGGCCACAGCATGCCCCCTTCAATGTAGAGTGCCCACGGCGTGCCCCCTTCAATGTAGAGTGCCCACGGTGTGCCCCCTTTAATGTAGAGTGCCCACAGCATGCCCCCTTCAATGTAGAGTGCCCACAGTGTGCCCCCTTCAATGTAGATTGACCACAGCGTGCCCCCTTCAATGTAGAGTTCCCACAGCATGCCCCCTTTAATGTAGAGTGCCCACAGCGTGCCCCCTTCAATGTAGAGTGCCCACAGTGTGCCCCCTTCAATTTAGAGTGCCCACAGTGTGCCCCCATTAATGTAGAGTGACCACAGCGTGCCCCCTTCAATGTAGAGTGCCCACAGGGTGCCCCCTTTAATGTAGAGTGCCCACAGCATGCCCCCTTCAATGTAGAGTGCCCACAGTGTGCCCCCTTCAATGTAGAGTGACCACAGCGTGCCCCCTTCAATGTAGAGTGCCCACAGCGTGCCCCCTTTAATGTAGAGTGCCCACAGCGTGCCCCCTTTAATGTAGAGTGCCCACAGTGTGCCCCCTTTAATGTAGAGTGCCCACAGCGTGCCCCCTTCAATGTAGAGTGCCCACAGCATGCCCCCTTCAATGTAGAGTGCCCACAGCGTGCCCCCTTTAATGTAGAGTGCCCACAGTGTGCCCCCTTTAATGTAGAGTGCCCACAGCGTGCCCCCTTCAATGTAGAGTGCCCACAGTGTGCCCCCTTCAATGTAGAGTGACCACAGTGTGCCCCCTTCAATGTAGAGTGACCACAGTGTGCCCCCTTCAATGTAGAGTGACCACAGCATGCCCCCTTCAATGTAGAGTGCCCACAGATGAGGGAATAGGCCGGTCCAGGCAGGTCCAGGCAGGCAGGGGGTGAGAGAATAGTTAGGTCCAGATAGGGATTAAAGCAGGTGGTATGTGAGAGAATAGTCCCGTCCAGGTAGGTAGTAGGTGAGAGAATAGTCAGGTCCCGGCATGCGGTAGGTGAGGGAATAGGCTGAGACACTTACCTGGCGACGGCTCGGCTCCCGGCGGCGGCTTCTCCCCTCCTCGCGACTCCGACGTCCGTCCTCTTCTGCTCGGTTCCCGGCGGCGGCTTCTCCCCTCCTCACGACTCCTCTTCTGCGGCGGCGGGAAGGTGACCGGGCGGTGCCGGTGAGTGACTGATGCACGCACCAGCACCGCCCCCAACGAGGTCAGCATGGATGTCCTGAATCATGATTGGTCCAGGCTGGAGTCTGGACCAATCATGATCCAAGACATCACAAAAGGGGGTGGTGTAGCGCAGTGCTCTGCGCTACAGTTACGCCCCAGAAGGCCGCCAATCGGCGCCTCTGCGGGTGGAAAACCCCACCCCCCATAGGCACCAATGAGGCGGGCGCCAAAAGGGGGGTGGTGTAGCGCAGTGCTCTGCGCTACAGATACGCCCCAGAAGGCCGTCAATCGGCGCCTCTGCGGGTGGAAAACCCCACCCCCATAGGCGCCAATGAGGCGGGCGCCTCTTGTGGGCAAAAATTTTTATTTTTTTTTAAATCTTTTTTCTTTTTCTTTTTTTTTTGGGGGGGGGGCGGCGCCCATGCGCCCCCTATTGGCCGGCCGCCACTGCTTCTGGGATACATCACAGGTCCCAGGAGAGTTTGGGACCATCCACAACGTGCAGTACAGGCACAAACCCTTTTAGTTAAATATTTTCTTCAATAACCACAAAGGATATACAGAGGGGCAGATACAAGACCAGTCACCCTGCACAAGGAGAAAGAGTAGCAGGGACTGGTCATTATTATAGGAATATCCTGCACAAAGACAACATTTTATGCTGGATTACTGCACAGATCTGGAAGAAATGCATAAAGTACATGAAGATTAAAGTAAACAAAATACAAATGCCTTTTGTATTTAGACCAGGGGCGTAACTACAGGGGTTGCAGGGGTTGCAATTACAACCGGGCCCCCTGCTCCAGGGGGCATGTGCGCTCCCCTGTACATCTGGATTGGAGGGGTGGCAGGGGTGGGATGTAGAGAAATCACTGTCTTCCTTTTTTCCTCCTGTAGCTTCATGGTTTCTTGCACAGGGGCCCTGTAGGGTTCTAGTTACGCCTGTGATTTAGACAATTATTGCTTATCCCAGATTTTTCATTAAGCTTCTAGGCATCAATGAACTCTGGTCAAAAAATGGTTAAGCCAAAGCCATTTTTCAATTTGGAACTTTTAAAATTCAGCATGGTAAATGTTATCAGGACAACTTCATTTTTCCAAAAAAAGAAATAACCCACTTTCCCAAGTCTCCTATCCTTCTAACCTAATTTACAGAAGTAGTAAACCCCAAAGCACACATCTCTTATATTGCAGCTTACCTATTCTTAGATGTGAAGGTGAAATGAGTTTTCCCTTAGGCTATTTTTATTTTATTTTTACCTGGTGATCTGGTGAGTAGGTATGCTGTTTTCCAACAGAATAAGCTGTCCTACAAGTGTATCAGTTAAGAGTGTTGAGACAAACCATTTATCACTGACAGGGTAAAAAGAAAAATAATTTTTTATTGCTGTAACTGCAATGCAAGCTAGAGTTTGGCTTTCATTTTTTTAGCATACCAAAAGCTACTTGTACAATGCTCAACATTTCAAGTCCTGAGCTACTAGACAGACCTTAAGAGATACTCACTACCAGTTGCCCCACCCTACAAGCTTTGTAAATTATCTCATGAAATTACACTGTTAAATGTTGCACTGAACAAGTGTGAACAAGTCCTTACATCAGTGTCCTCAATCCCCCCTTCACATCACTGATCCCCTTTTACATCACAGACTGCCCCATTACAGACCCCCCATCAGAGACGAACCAATCAGAGACCCCCCCCCCCCCATTACAGACCAATTCATCAAAGCCCCCCATCGCAGCCTGACCCATCACAGACTACGTTTTACAGACCATCCTATTACAGCCTGACCCATCACAGAGGCTGGCCATACACTATACAATTTTCTTATTCCATTTCCTTTAGATTTACCTTAAACTATGTAGTGCAAGGGCCTGCCTGACTGCATACAAATTGAGTGTTTAGGTTTGACCCTATATTACATGGTTTTGGTAAATCTAAAGGAAAGTTGAACAAGAAAATTGTATAGTGTATGGCCAGCCAGAGCCTACTTTTACATACCTTCCTATCACAGCTTGACCCATCACAGACCCCCTTTTACAGACCATCCCATCACAGACTATCCTATCACAGCCTGACCTATCACAGACTCCCCTCATCACACACTATCCCATCACAGATCCCCCCATCACAGACTCCCCTCATCACACACTATCCCATCACAGATCCCCCCATCACAGACTCCCCTCATCACACACTATCCCATCACAGATCCCCCCATCACAAACTCCCCTCATCACAGACCATCCCATCACAGATCCCCCCATCACAGACTCCCCTCATCACACACTATCCCATCACAGATCCCCCCATCACAGACTCCACTCATCACAGACCATCCCATCACAGATTCCCCCCATCATAGCCTCATCTCATCACACACTATGCCATCACAGATTCGCCACCATCACAGACTCTCTCCTCATCACAGACCATGCCATCACAGATCCCCCCATCACAGACTCCCCTCATCACAGACCATCACAGATCCCCCCCATAACAGACTTCCCTCATCACAGACCATCTCATGACAGATCTCCCCATCACAGACTCCCCTCATCACAGACCATCTCATCACACATCCCCCCATCACAGACCCATCTCATCACACACTATCCCATCACAGATCCCCCCATCACAGACTCCCCTCATCACACACTATCCCATCACAGATCCCCCCATCACAGACTCCCCTCATCACAGACCATCCCATCACAGATTCCCCCCATCATAGCCTCATCTCATCACACACTATGCCATCACAGATTCGCCACCATCACAGACTCTCTCCTCATCACAGACCATGCCATCACAGATCCCCCTCATAACAGACTTCCCTCATCACAGACCATCTCATGACAGATCTCCCCATCACAGACTCCCCTCATCACAGACCCATCTCATCACACACTATCCCATCACAGATCCCCCCATCACAGACTCATCTCATCACAGAACATTCCATCACAGATCCCTCTCCATTACAGACTCCCCACATCACAGACCATCCCATCACAGACTCATCTCATCACAGACTCATCTCATCACACACTATCCCATCACAGATTCCCCCAATCACAGATCCCCCCATCACAGACTCCCCACATCACAGATCCCCTCTTTTCACAGACTGCTTTCAATTACAGACGCCCTCATCACAGATCCCCCCTATCACAGACCCCCTTCACAGTGCTCCTTCGATATTACAGACTGCCCCTTCCATAAGATCACAGCACCCCCCCCCCCGCCCTCCCCTCCTTTACCTTATTCACACAATACTGGAAGCATGGCAGGTTCGGAAAAATGGTGGGACTATTTATGGGAAATGTAGGTAATTGATTGCTGGGACCGCCCTTTGTCCGAACCTGCCATGCTTCTCATCTTGTGTGAAAAAAATAGTGGGGGAGTGCTGCGATCTTATGGAAGGGACAGACCTGCCGCGCCTGCTGGGCCAGGAGGAGGAAAGCTGTACATCTGATCTGGTTCCGGCAGTGCGCGCCCTTCTCTAATGCAGCTCCATGGTCGCACTCAGCCTATTTCCACTCGCCAAATGTGAGCAGGTGAGTAGAAATTTAGAGGGCTGTGCTAGTACATCTAACACTCTCCTCCCACTAGATTAACAATTCTTCTTTTTGCTGAACCCCCTGTTCCCTTCATCCAGAGTGGTAAAGAAAGATAAATAAGAAATACCTGTGCTCAATTCCCAATAGCTTGTACATGCATATAATCATCCAGAGTGGGGGCACCCTGATACAGGAGGTGTGTTACTGCCCAGATCACCAGGTGAAAACAGAGGAGATATAAGCCTAATAAAAGGAAAACAAATACAGCCACCATATTTAATGATTGGTAAGCTGCAATATTTTACATTTTTGGTTTTGGATTTAATAGTGCTTTAAGCTAGAACTCTCGCTATCCAGGTGCTTACCTACTGGCTACTTCTCTATCACAGTGGTGGTCTCCCATTAAAAACACTTCTTTACTGCAGCTGTAAACATATCCTGAATGATAACATGGAGGATATCATCAGCACTGACATGGAGGATATCATCAGCACTGACATGGAGGATATCATCAGCACTGATGTGGAGGATATCATCAGCACTGACGTGGAGGATATCATCAGCACTGACATGGAGGATATCATCAGCACTGATGTGAAGGATATAATCAGCACTGACGTGGAGGATATCATCAGCACTGACATGGAGGATATCATCAGCACTGACATGGAGGATATCATCAGCACTGACTTGGAGGACATCATCAGCACTGACGTGGAGGACATCATCAGCACTGACGTGGAGGATATGATCAGCACTGACGTGGAGGATATCATCAGCACTGACGTGGAGGATATCATCAGCATTGACCTGGAGGATATCAGCACTGACGGGGAGGATATCATCAGCACTGATGTGGAGGATATCATCAGCATTGACCTGGAGGATATCAGCACTGACGGGGAGGATATCATCAGCACTGATGTGGAGGATATCATCAGCACTGACCTGGAGGATATCATTAGCACTGACCTGGAGGATATCATCAGCACTGACGTGGAGGATATCATCAGCACTGACCTGGAGGATATCATCAGCACTGGCATGGAGGATATCATCAGCACTGATGTGGAGGATATCATCAGTACTGACCTGGAGGATATCATCAGCACTGACGTGGAGGATATCATTAGCACTGACATGAATGATATCATCAGCACTGACCTGGAGGATATCATCAGCATTGACATGGAGGATATCATCAGCACTGACGTGGAGGATATCATCAGCACTGACATGGAGGATATCTTTAGCACTGACCTGGAGGATATCATCAGTACTGACGTGGAGGATATCATCAGCACTGACATGAAGGATATCATCAGCACTGACCTGGAGGATATCATCAGCACTGATATGGAGGATATCATCAGCACTGATGTGGAGGATATCATCAGCACTGACGTGGAGGATATCATCAGCACTAACGTGGAGGATATCATCAGCACTGACCTGGAGGATATAATCGGCACTGACATGGAGAATATCATTAGCACTGACATGGAGGATATCATCAGCAGTGATATGGAGGATATCATCAGCACTGACGTGGAGGATATCATCAGCACTGACATGGAGGATATCATCAGCACTGATGTGGAGGATATCATCAGCACTGATGTGGAGCATATCATCAGTACTGACCTGGAGGATATCATCAGCACTGACGTGGAGGATATCATCAGCTCTGACGTGGAGGATATCATTAGCACTGACCTGGAGGATATCATTAGCACTGACCTGGAGGATATCATCAGCACTGACGTGGAGGATATCATCAGCACTGACATGGAGGATATCATCAGCACTGACATGGAGGATATCAACAGCACTGCCATGGAGGATATCGTCAGCACTTACGTGGAGGATATCATCAGCTCTGATGTTGAGGATATCATCATCACTGACATGGAGGATATCATCAGCACTTACGTAGAGGATATCAACAGCACTGCCATGGAGGATATCATCGGCACTGAGATGCAACTCAGATAAAAAAGCTGTAAAAACACTTTTTTTATACAATATAAAGAATTGAATCTTTTAGGATACACTGTGCTTTAACTAACAAAATATCTTCCAATTATGGTTTAATGTACTTTAACGTTAACATTTTACTCAATGACCTGAAAAATCCAGCAGCAATTTCATTGTGCCATCAAAATATAAACAAGCATAGAGTTTTCAAAAATGTTCCCCCCTCCTTTCCAAAAGCGGTTTACTGCTTCTAAAACTTGCAGACTAACTAGCAGAATTGCTACACAGGTTTATGCAGTAATTGTAGTTCATGTTAAGTGCACTTTGTGTACCATTATGCTTATGTAGTGAGGAACAAATCCACAGGATTCCCATGCAGCCACATTCATAATTATAGGACTGTTTCAGAAAAAAAATAAATATAAAAAACACATATATATTCTGCAGAAAGTTACAATAGAAATATATGCAATTTATTCTGTTTTTCAACTAGGGACTAATTAAGGGTCTATTAACCCAGAATGCCTCCCGTAATTACTTAATGAGAATATAATGGAAAGGGGTTTATATAATGATATATGTGCGTGCTCTCTGCAGTCATCTTTCTGATCTGAGTTAATAATTCTGCAGGAGAATATTCAGTGAAAAAAAGTACTTGTACTTTAATTCAATAGGTGGAGCCACCTTATATTCAGGTAATGAAAAGGCAAAATTCAAAACCATTTAACTTCCTTTTTCAATAGGTCTCTAATGTAGGTGGTTGAAACCCGTGATTGACTAAGGTCTAATTTAGGCTAAAATATCGACTTGTGGAAATGAAATGAAGCACTGAGTTTTCAAAAGTGCCCCCATGTTCAATAATTAATGAGTGTGACTATATTCAGAACATATCTACATAATACTGAGGCTTAATATACAGTTGCCCTCTAGAATTATATGTTAGCGGTAATTTAAATGGAAGAAATGTATTTTAAGATGACTGTGTTTGTTCCCAGTGCTGTAATTTCGCTGTAAATGGCCTGTTCCGTGTAGAACATTGATAGAATGTTAAAGGGACATTGTAAAGGAAGTGAAACAAACTTAAAAGCAAAATGTATACTTTATGGTTCTGGCTTTTAACATATG
Organism: Pelophylax lessonae; assembly: GCF_965119305.1. Taxonomy (NCBI): domain Eukaryota; kingdom Metazoa; phylum Chordata; class Amphibia; order Anura; family Ranidae; genus Pelophylax; species Pelophylax lessonae. The sequence continues at coordinate 140,953,341 of NC_138780.1, read as the reverse complement.
GCAGTTTTTTCTTCAATCAATTTTTCTCTTTAGTGAAAAATATATCAGATAAGGTTTTTAAATAACATGCTTAAAATAAAATGTATATATTATATTTTTTGTAATGACAGTAACCGCAAATGTGGGGTCTATATGTACAGGTAGGGAATGGTCGAACATCAGTTTTGTGTTCAGGTTGGTTGCAGCCAGCTATAAATTGTGTCCAGTGTCAGATATAACAGTTTGTTCAAAGCAAAAAGGCAAACACACAAAAAAACAAAAAACAGTAAACATAAAAGGAAATCCAATCTTGCCCAGCATTTACAACAAAATCACTTTCAAACAGAGAATTTAATGTTAAAGTGTATGTTAACTCTTAACAATAAATTCCTCCTATTTGGTCCCTTTTGGTCTGTTAATTATACCATTTGACGCGTTTTGTTACAACTTGATAAATTAAAACAACCTGTTGATCTTTGCCAGAAATATTGTAAGCTGATAATTTTCTGCACTTTATGTCTGTGCTGCACTGCTATTACCATTGCCATTGCCATTGCCACTGCCATTGTTCTCAACTATCTTTGAGGACTACAGAATCATGTCTCTCTATGGCAGGGATGTGCAAACTGTGGCCCCCCAGCTGTTACAAAACTACGAGTCCCATCATGCCTCTGCCTCTGGGTGCCATGCTTGTGGCTGTCAGAGTCTTGCTATGCCTCATGGGACTTGTAGTTCTGCAACATCTTGAGGGCTACAGTTTGCATATCCCTGTTAGAGAGCATAGGAGAGGGGTGAAGTCATGCAGTTCTTTTTTTGTTGCTCTAATAAAGATGGTCAAGTGAACTTTGTTAACCTAGAACAGGAAATGTGTTAGTGACAAAATCAGCAGGTGAAAACTGCAAAAAAAAAAAAAAAAAGGAAAAAAATGAAAACTAATTCAGCCAACGCATCTAATAACTGCTAAGCTGCGATATATAACATTTTTGTTTATGGACTTAGATACTCATTAAGTCCAGAACTTCGGGGTCCTGAGAGACTTGTCAAGGTCACATTATCCTCTGTAAAGAACAGTATTTGCCCTTGATTACTCCAACACAATGCACCCTCTTTTGGTGGCCAAACCGGTAATGGTAAGGATTGGTGAGTTGCAATATACTACATTGTTGTTTTTGGGTTTAATACCACTTTAATTCTTAATTCCGCCATGTTCTCACTTTTTCCAGAAATAACCCCCAACCACTTGTCTTACTCTCGGTACTGAGGAGGTTAAATAGAACTGTGGACTAATTTGCATGTGATCATGAATAATTATAGAGATGGATACATTTTAATGAAAATATAATTCCACAATTGCCTTGTAACTGACCGTGCAATTATGTGATTAGTACAATGTAATAAGTGATTGCATGCTGAGTCTCGTCCTCTAAACTCATGTGTTACTTTCACATATGAGTTGAAATGCCAGATAAACAATATAGTTGGAAAAAGAACATAAATTGTTCATTTTAGATGTATTTCGCAGTGGCAATAGGCCTGTAAGCAGGTTGATATGGTTAGTGAGACAGCTGCTGCACCAGCCAGGAGGGAAACAGTTAACTTGTTTCCTGCTATTTCTACTGAGCTCTGCCTCTCTCCCTGTGCTGATAATAAAAGGGAACAGGGCTCTGCCCTATCACACAGTCTGCATGGGAGAGAAGACACAGACAGGACACAGCATGTAACCCCCAGCCACATCACAGAGCTGCTGCAGCTGCAGCTACGAGAGGGAGCCTTGCCTGCCTCTAGGAACCTTCCACATGTAGGGAATTTCTGAGACCTGCAGCAATTTCTGAAGAACACCAGCTCTCGAGATCTGCCCCTATGGACCACGCTGTAATGGACTCTTGCCTGTGCAGGTACACTGGGGGAGCCACAAGTTTGAGTTGGAGATTAGTCAAGGAAAAAGAATGTGCACTTTGTTTTGGAATTGTTAGGCTGAGGGTTTCCAGTAAAGCTTTTACATTTTGTCATGCCTGGTCTGAAGCTACTTAAAGGAGTGCATTGTGGTAATGGCATATAGAAGAACAGGGCCTGTAATGCACACACCTGGGCTGAAGTGGTGACATGCTGTTGCTAGGGCCAATGAGTACAAGAGAAGGATGATATGACAGCCAGACAGCGTGTGAGCAGTACCAGCAGGGATGACGGGTTTCATGCATAGTGAAGGAAGTGGTCGGTGCCCCAGCAACTGGGACCTGACCTGTGTGGCAGAGACCATAGGGACCTAGCTGTACAGAATGGAAGAGAAAAGATTAATTATATGTGCGCATGAGGTCCGCACTGGTGCCCGGCGGGACCCTGTTCTGTTACTAGGAGATAGGTGGCAGAGTCAAGCTTGACTAGTGGAATGGGACACTGCTCTGTGGTGTCTCCTTCAAAGTGTTGCATCCTGAGCAAGTGTATGTATCGTGGGACCGGAGGACACCTGTATGACAGCTTTAGGTTATGACACAGAGACACCAAGGTGTACGGCTCGCTTCTAAGTTGGGGTGCCACCATAATGTTGATGTCACATGAACGTGGCTTTGACTTGTCCTGGGGATTAGCGAGTGTGTACACCAAAGAGTTCAGAGGAAGAAGAATTAATGAAAGCTGAAAAGGCCCCGTATGCGCCGGGCGAGTCAGCCCTGCCTACAGACTCCTTTACGAAAAGTGTGTGTACATTTTAGCTACTTCAGCTGAGTATTCACATTGCCCTGTAGCATTCTTATCTTTGCAATGAGGACTAAGGTAAACAAAAACTGACAGAGGCATTTCTTCCTGTAATAAGACATAATGCAGTGGCAGGCACATTTACTTTATGAAGTACTGTCAAACAAAGGAAGAGCAGGACAAGGGTTCACTAGACAAATTTTCCCACTATAAAAAATGAGTGCACTCTTTAAACAGTATTGACAACAGATATATTTACCAAATGTGCAATGTGTTAATTACTACATCAACCTATTCACATATAAAAATTCTGTGTGAAAAAGTCATTCAACCATATTAAGTGCAAAAGTTCTATGCAGATGGAAAACAAGTGACAGCAGTCCAATGATACTCCCTGTTATCCTTCACCAACATAATCTGCTTACCAGACCTTTAAATCTCTAGAAAGAGGTCTAAAGTGCTTGGATAGATAGATCACAGCCCCACAATCAGTAGGTTACGCCATTGCATACAAACCACTGCTTCATTTCCGGGATTGCAATGGTTAACCACTGCCAGTTGTGGGTAGATCTTTCGCCTGTATATCCTCATAAAAAGCCCCATAAAGTTGTAAGAGAAAGAGGATCTATAGTGCACAACCATAAAAACAGCACAGTTTATTGTACTCACAGAATAATATTAAAAACACGCATAGCACTCCAGCATGCCACCTGACTCAAACAAGATGACGTTAGTGCCAAGGGCCCTCCCCTACACATTTCATTCCTGTGAACGTCAGCCTACTAAAGAAATATGAAATTGATAATACATCTTATTTACAATGTATTTCCCCATCACGTACCTAATGAAGATCATTATGAAGAGGGGAGTTCTCTTGTACCTGATGTCCAATGACTCTGATAATGATGGCAGGGGATGTGAGGACATAGAGTAGCATGAGGGCCATTTTTGTAGGCAGAACCTAATCAGAAAGAAGGTGCATAGCCAGGACACAAGCCAAAACTGGTCAATAAATGAGCAGCGAGATAATGAATCAAAAAGTCAAGACAGCAGCAAGGTACAGGCTAAGCCAAGATACAGGAACATAAGGCAGAGGGCATCTCCGGATACAGGCTGATTTAAGTTACCAGGTGGGCAGCATGGTACAAATTCAGAAGAAAAAGAGCAGAGTGCAAAACATGGGCCAAGGTCACAACAGGTAGACAAGCATCCAGAGACAGGTCAGAGGAAAGTTTGGCCATTAGAGATGTCGCGAACATAAAATTTTCCGTTCGCGAACGTAGAACTTCCGCAAATGTTCGCGAACGGGCGAACCGCCATAGACTTCAATAGGCAGGCAAATTTTAAAACCCACAGGGACTCTTTCTGGCCACAATAGTGATGTAAAAGTTGTTTCAAGGGGACTAACACCTGGACTGTGGCATGCCGGAGGGGGATCCATGGCAAAACTCCCATGGAAAATTACGTAGTTGACGCAGAGTCCGGTTTTAATCCATAAAGGGCATAAATCACCTAACATTCCTAAATTGTTTGGAATAACGTGCTTTAAAAGATCCAGTGTGTGTATACGATCAGGTATGATGCTGTATCGATCAGGTAGTGTAAGGGTTACGCCCACTTCACAGTGACAGAACAAACTCCCTGTTTAAGGCACCGCAAACAACCGCAAACAGTCCAGTTGCACAACCGCAAACTCCCCATTTGCACAAGGTTGGATACCAAGCTAGCCATGTCCCGTTCCTTGTCCTCACTGACGTCATTGAAGGTCTCTTCCTCCACCCAGCCATGTACAACACCAAGGGTCCCCAAAAGGTGACAACAAGCCCCCTGGGACGCTTGCTGTGGTTGGTCTTCCACCTCCTCAAAGCCACCTTCGTCCTCTGACTCCTCTTCTTCAGACTCCTCTCTCTGCTTTGCCTCAGGTCCAGCAATCGACAACGACAAGGCTGCTTCTGGTGGTGATGGTGACCACAACTCTTCCTCTTCATGCTCATCTACGGCCTGATCCAGCACTCTTCGCAGGGCACGCCCCAGAAAAAACTTATATGGGATGAGGTCGATGATGTTGCCTTGGGTTTGACTGACCAGGTTTGTCACCTCCGCAAAAGGACACATGAGCCTACAGCCATTGTGCATGAGCGTTCAGTAACGTGGCCAAAAAATACCCAGCTCCGCAAAGGTTGTCCTCTTTTTTTTTAAATTAAAAAAATCTGTTCTTATCAGTTTAATCTCTGTTTTGTCCCCTATCAGGGGCGGGTTTATGGAATAGATTTTAGGAACCGGGAGATGGAAAAAGATGGTTGGTCGGTCCTCTTACTTCCAATTTGGGGCACTGCGCGTGCGCCGTGCAATGTACTGTGCCATCCTATATGAGTGGTTTGTTAAGTAGTACTATTCTTATCAGTTTAATCCCTGTTACGCCCCCTATCAGGGGCTGGTGTATGGAATAGATTTTAGGAACCAGGAGATGGAAAAATATGGTTGGTCGGCCCTCTTACTTCCAATTTGGGGCACTGCGCGTGCGCGGTGCAATGTACTGTGCCATCCTATATGAGTGGTGGGCAGTGGGCACAGTACAGTCTGTGGGCCTGACACTCACTGGCAGGCAACTGCAATTATATTACAGAGAAAAAATTTAATTGCTTTTTTATCTGCAAGGTGCTGTGCCACCCTATATGAGTGGTGGGCAGTGGGCACAGTACGGTCTGTGGGCCTGACACTCACTGGCAGGCAACTGCAATTATATTACAGAGGAAAAATTAAATGATTTTTTTATCTGAAAGGTGCTGTGCCACCCTATATGAGTGGTGGGCAGTGGGCACAGTACAGTCTGTGGGCCTAACACTCACTGGCAGGCAACTGCATTTATATTACAGAGGAAACATTTAATTAATTTTTTTATCTGCAAGGTGCTGTGCCACCCTATATGAATGGTGGGCAGTGGGCACAGTACAGTCTGTGGGCCTGACACTCACTGGCAGGCAACTGCAATTATATTACAGAGAAAAAATGTAATTACTTTTTTATCTTCAAGGTACTGTGCCACCCGATATTAGTGGTGGGCACTGGCAGTGGCCACAGTACAGTCTGCGGGCCTGACACACACTGGCAGGCAACTGCAATTCTATTAAAGGGTAAAAATTAAATGACTTTTTTATCTGCAAGGTACTGTGCCACCGGATATGCCTGTGGCCTCTCACACACGGGCAGGCAACTGCAATATATATATATAAAAAAATAAATAAAAGCAGACTGACGTACCAGCCCTAAAAAAGGCTTTTTGGGGTGCTATCAGGACGCTGTCCTTACAGCAGGTGTGGACACAGAACACTGGCCTAGCTAACGATTTCCCTATTAATTTAGCAGCAGCAGCACTCTCCCTGCTCTAACTAACACTGCAGCTTCAGAATGAATCTAAGATGGATGCTGTCCTTGCTTTTTTATAGGAGGTGGGAGGGTCTGGGAGGGAGGGTATGCTGATTGGCTGGAATGTGTCTGCTGACTGTGAGGTACAGGGTCAAAGTTTGCTCAATGATGATGTATAGGGGGTGGACCGAACATTGCATATGTTCGCCCGCCGCGGCGAACGCGAACAAGCGATGTTCGCCGGAAACTGTTCACCGGCGAATAGTTCGGGACATCTCTATTGGTCATACATGGGAAGGCAAAAGTAACAGGTGAATTGAGAACAAGCTGAAGACCTCTCAACAATCTGTCCATGTTACACTCCAGCTTATATACAGTTTTTTTTTTTACAAAAGTGAGTACACCCATTACATTTTTGTAAATATTTTATTATATCTTTTCATGTGTCAACATGGAAGAAATTACACTTTGCCACAATATAAAGTAGTGAGTGTACAGCTTGTATAACAGTGTACATTTTCTGTCCCCTTAAAACAACTGAACACACAGCCATTAATGTCTAAACCGCTAGCAATAAAAGTGAGTACACCCCTAAATGAAAATGTCTTAATTGGGCCCAATTAGCCATTTTCCCTCCCCGGTGTCATGTGACTCGTTAGTGGTACAAGGTCTCAGGTGTGAATGGGGAGCAGGTGTGTTAAATTTGGTGTTATCGCTATCACTCCATCATACTGGTCACTGTAAGTTCAACATGGCATCTCATGGCAAAGAACTCTCTGAGGATCTGAAAAAAGAATTGTTGCTCTACATAAAGATAGCCTAGGCTATAAGAAGATTGGCAAGACCCTGAAACTGAGCTGCAGCACGGTGGCCAAGACCATGCAGGACAGTTTCTACTCAGAACAGACCTCGCCATGGTTGACCAAAGGAGTTGAGTGCACTTGCTCAGCATCATATCCAGAGGTTGTCTTTGGGAAATAGACATATGAGTGCTGCCAACATTGCTGCAGTGGTTGAAGGGGTGGGGGGTCAGCCTGTCAGTGCTCAGACCATACGCCGCACACTGCATCAAATTGGTCTGCATGGCTGTCGTACCAAAAAGAAAAGCCTCTTCTAAAGATGATACACAAGAACGCCCGCAAACAGTTTTCTGAAGACAAGCAGACTAAGGACATGAATTACTGGAATCATGTCCTCTGGTCTGATGAGACCAATATAAACTTATTTGGTTCAGATGGTGTAAAGCGCGTGTGATGACAACCAGGTGAGGAGTACGAAGACAAATGCGTCTTGCCTACAGTCAAGCATAGTGGTGGGAGTGTCATGGTCTGGGGCTGCATGAGTGCTGCTGGCACTGGGGAGCTACAGTTTATTGGGGGAACCATGAATGCCAACATGTACTGTGACATACTGAAGCAGAGCATGATCCCCTCCCTTCGGAAACTGGGCCGCAGGGTAGTATTCCAACATGATAACGACCCCAAACATACCTCTAAGATGACCACTGCCTTGCTGAGGCTGAGGGTAAAGGAATGGACTGGCCAAGCATGTCTCTAGACCTAAACCCTATATACTGTAGCATCTGTGGGGCATCCTCAAACGGAAGGTGGAGGAGCGCAAGGTCTCTAACATCCACCAGCTCGGTGATGTCATCATGGAGGAGTGGAAGAGGACTCCAGTGGCAACCTGTGAAGCTCTGGCGAACTCCATGCCCAAGAGGGTTAAAGCAGTGCTGAAAAACAATGGTGGCCACACAAAATATTGACACTTTGGGCCTAATCTGGACGTTTTCACTTAGGGGTGTACTCACTTTTGTTGCCAGCGGTTTAGACATTAATGGCTGTGTGTTGAGTTATTTTGAGGTGACAGCAAATTTACACTGTTATACAGGCTGTACACTCACTACTTTACATTGTAGCAAAGTGTAATTTCTTTGGTATTGTCACATGAAAAGGTATAATAAAATATTTACAAAAATGTGAGGGGTGTACTCACTTTCCTGAGATATGGCCTCACTATAAGTGCCGACTGCCGAGTTCACACTTACTTCTATGTGCACGCAACAGTTTGTGTGCATGCTAAGAGCAGTGCACTTAGATGGGATGACTGCAGTGCCGATGCATCAAGCACAGCAGTTTACTTTTTTTTAAAAAAGAAATATGGATTGCACTGTGTAACACAGTGATGTGACCTGGCCATGTGGAAGACAAGGCCTTGTCTTGCTGTGGGACTGTGCTGGAATAGCTGCCCAATGCTGTCCCACTGCACCTGGTGTGAATGGACCCTAATACAATTCTATGAATACAAATCTGGCACTGACCCAATGTCATGCACATTTTCCTGCACTGGTCTTTTTAGTTGACAAAGGTTAACAAAAATATTTGTAGGTAAAGCCATTTTTGTTCAGAATTTAACTGCAAATGGATTAAGGCAATATTGGGTCCTAGGCATGGAAGCAGCTTTGTTGTCCTCAATCCTTTCGGATTCAGAGCCCCTTCCTCCTCAAGCACCAACAACCTATAAGTACTTCCTCCCTTGTAAAGTAACAGCTTTGATCTTAAACAGGCCAAAGTGTACCCCACCTTATGTGCTGTGAACTTCTTCAGCAGCATAGATTGTAGGTCCTCCCCTTTCTGCACCCCAGTCCTGCTGGAGTGCTCAAGGCATGTGCCTCTTCCACCCACCCTTTGGCCCGACCCTTATTTTGCTATACATCTCCTGGAGCTGGAGGGTTGTAGCTGCCCCCCTCCCCTTTGGACATCCACTGGGCTCCAGGGTCTTGGGATTGATGATCTGATTCTGCAAGTAGAAAGCTTTCAATGAATTTACAACCTCAGTCTGCTCAAAATCAGGATCTGTAGAGACAGATTTCTTCACCTGCTGGTGAGACCTGGTATTGTTAGCACTGATATAAAATCTGAGATGATCTACTTATAAATGTTTAACATGCAAACTGAGATGGCCATTAGTATTCCTAGTGAATGTAAACAGAAGCAGGATAAAAATGTTGATTTTTCTGAAGTGTGTGTGCGGGGGTTGATTAATTTTGAAAGTCAGGAAAAATCCCATTTAACCACTTCAAGACCGGACTGTTTTACCCCCTTCCTGCCCAGGCCATTTTTCAGATTTCAGCGCTGTCCCACTTTGAATGACAATTACTCAGTCACTGTATCCAAACTATCTCTATTATTCTATTATAGTATAATTATTATTGTAGCCCTGCTCCCAGGGGAGTGGCTTAATGCAGGTGTATTCACTTCTTTCACCCTGAGCCTGCTCCCACCCAACTGACACTATTTGTTCTGTCATATTAAATGATTAAGACCACAAATATTGCAGTGAAAGAACACATTTACTGCTTTTAGATTTGAAATAAAACAAGAGTATACAAACAGAATCAGAGATAATGCAAAAGTTGCCAATGAGGTTGATCCTGAGTTCCCAACCAAGGATTTAAATATAGTTCAGCACTCAGGATCTGGAACACAGACCACATATATATGTGAATGAGTACATATATATATGCTAGAGGACTGCGTTTAGCAACAATAATGACACACTGAATATTTTAGTTTATACAGAGAGTGACCACAAATTAAGATTGACTACACTTAGTGAATAACATAGAATAAACAGTATAACAATACTAGCTCATTATCAGAGTGTACTCTGTGCACTAACGGGGGCCCCCTTTATATTGGGTTTCCAAAGTCTCCTGGAGAGTGAGGCCTCACTAGTCTTCACCGGCAAGGAACCCTTAATCAATCCGAGGAAAGTAATTTTAATCCAAATAAAGGTGATGATGAACTGTAATCCCCAAAGTAGTCAATAATTGTAACCCACAGAGATGAATGTAAAATAGTTCTGGATGCTTCTGTACAGGCTAACAGCCTAGGACTGGACAGAGGGCTTAAGGCCTAATTCCCTCACCTCGCACTATATGAAACTACAGTGTCCGGTGGTATCTCTATAACTCAGTATGGCCTTCTTATTCAAAGAGTTTGGCAATCCTGCCCTGACTCAGTCTAGGTCTGTGATTGATGTAGATGTAGATACTGGATGTCTCTCACCCAAACCGGGAACTCCGCTTCCCGCTGCAACTAGGCCTCGCTCTGCTCAGCGACTCCCTCGGCCTGTCAAACGACCTTCCGCTCCCTCACACTACACTACTAGAGTGCACTGACAGCTGCACACAGTTTTCCCCTTAATTTCTCCCGATACATCTACCTTTGTGAGTAGGATCTTTTTACATTGTTTTAATAAAGGCCTACATTAACATACTATACTGGAGCAGTGGCACTGCCTGTCCCTTCCCCCTCTTTTGTTCTCACAGCAGGCAAAAAGGAGTCCAGGTGGCAGGCAGAAAGCATGGCCAATATAAAAGGCTGGGGTCAGTTCAGGCTGCATGCATAGACAAGAGTAGTACGCAGTCAAAAGCTCAGTTTAGGTGGCAGGCAGAGTCATGGTAAATTGACAGGCAGGGGTTAGTTCAGGCGGTAGGCAGAAGCATGGTCATTATTCAGGCAAAGGGTTGGTCCAGACAGTGGTCAGTCAATGTGTGAATGGGTCAATGTGGTTGAGAGAACAAACACATGGTTGGTATATAACAGTCTGAGAATGCAGTCAGGCAAATAAGATGGAAAAGTATTTAATGCAATCAAGAATACAGGTAATGGATAGACCTGAGCATACAATTGTTATCATAGTATACAGTGATGAAATAACAACCAGAACAGTGCTTGAATCAGAGGGAGCTAAATACAGGCCTAAGAGTTTTTACATGTGCACTCAAGTTTAAACTTCTTTTTAGAGAAGATCCTGTATATACCCTATCTACTTTTATATCTATATGCTTCAGGCAACTTGAGTTACAGTCAAATTTTAAGCAAAATGAAGGCACAAAAAAGCGTACTGAGCTGTCCAACTAGATTATTTTTATTATTATCTTCTATTTTAAAAAGGGAGTCTCAAATAAACTTTGAAAATATCATATGAGCCAAGAAACCTTGATTTGGTGCTGGATTAAAGCAGCATTTAAATGCATTGTCACTTAGACTTATTTAAACAACATAATATAAAACACTGAAATGACTCCCACTCATTAAAACTTAATATTGGAAGTTTAATTTGAGGCAAGGGGTTAAGCGCTTTCTGCTGTAAAGGAGCATCTGGCTTATGCCCAATAGCACTATGTAATATTAGCCCAGCACTTCCAAGTAAATATTAAACAACTTTTAAAAATCCATTTCTGCAGCTAAGTTCTCATAAATGAATTGACATTAAGATTAAATTGGCATGTCCTCAAATCACTCCAAATGTGTGTTATGAGATGGGCAGACTGTTCACAACTTATCATGATAAGGAAAAAATTAGAGGGTCACTCCTTTCTAATCTAATATTTCCATTACAGGTGCAGACCAGTGTTCAGGGTCACCCATGTGTTCTCCTCACCCAAGTTCCTTGCCTCTGTCCACCCTGGCATTCCTGCTGCACCTCGAATGATGTAGAATAAACAAAAAAGTACAGTAAACAGAGTTGGGGACCCTTTGTAATAGTTGCAGTATTTGTGGAGACCCTAGAAGCACTAAGGTTTTTATTGAATTATTACACTTATGCAGGTTTGCTCCAACTACTTTGCATATTATTTTAACTTGAGGGACAGGGGTCAGAGATCACACAAAATCTGACAGTTACTGTCCTGTCAACTTCTTGGCCTTCCACTTCAACTCCTGAAGGTACTAAGGTCCCCGAATTTTTTCTGAAACAAGTAAAAGGCAGAGGCATAACTAGAACCTTTAGGGCCCCGGTGCAAGAAACCATGAAGGGCCCCCCTGGCCCCTTCCCTTCAAGCCTGGGGCTCTTCCCACTGATCCTGGGGCCCTTTATTACGGTCCCAGTGGGCCCCCTTCCTGCCATCTTGGGGCCTCCCCACGGTGGTGGAATTCCAGGGCCTGGTTGCGAGTGTGACCTTTGCGACCCTGGAAGTTCACCCACTGGTGTCAATAATTTATATTTTTTGGTATTTTAATTGTATTATTTTTTATTATTTTATTTATTTATTATTTCAATGTCACTAACTATGGCTCTGTCCATTCAGAAAAGAAAGGAGTTGGCAAATTACATATTTATTGACCCCTTCCTGGTTCTCTATTGTGACACATCCCCTGCAGCAGCCGGCAGGAGAGGGAAGGGAGCACTGGGGGGGGGGGGCACACAGGGGCCCAGAGACAGCAGAACACAAGTGAACTGGATAGGGGGAGTGGTGGGAGCAGCCTACAGAAGAACCAATCTCCTCAATTTTCCTCCTGCAGCTACAGGAGGAAAAAGGAGGACAGTGATTTCTCTACATGCTGCCCCCACCGCCCCTCCTATCCAGGTGTACAGGGGAGCCACACAGGCCCCCCTGGAGCATGGGGCCCGGTTGCAATTGCAACCTCTGCAACCCCTGTAGTTACACCCCTGGTAAGAGGGCTTCCCTACAATGCTTCCATACCAGCAATGAGGTCACACTTCACTGGGAGGACCTCTATCCTACAGGAGACTAACCTGACTTACACCCAATGTGTATGTCTAGGCAAAAAGATCAGTATATCTCTGCAATACATGTACATTTCCCCATGCGGCTCTTCAAAATGCTTCAAGTACAGAGAAATCTGTGTTAATCTGCCATAAAAAAAATCCATTATGCTACAAAATTTGTGTTTCAATTGACAACCATGCCTCACCTGCACCGCAATTTCAAGCAATGTTGTCAACCATGCCCAATTTTAAGCTCTTTCGTGGCACTAGACAGGAGTGCCATTTGTACCCCCTGCTCTTTGCAATTGCCATTGAGCGGTTGGCCTGTCCCTACTAGACCCGGAACTAGACCTCATAAAAAATTCCCGACCATACAATCAAGCCCTTCCTCCCCCTCAGAAACCCACACCTACTACTAGCGGCCCCACCAGGCCTAACAAATTCATACAATCAGGTCCCCCACACCAACTCCCCAAACCTTCTAAGAATCTTCCCACCCATCTGAACCCCAAACATAGATCAGCCTCACATACTCCCCGCCTCCCCCGTTCCATTCCCCAGCGCCCTAACAAGCCTACAACCATAACACCCCAGTCACCCAATACACAGCCCAAAGATCCTCCGTCCTCCACAACCGGCCCACAGCCGTTTACAAATCCAAGCCCCCCTACACCACCCTCTATAACCCCCAAGGACCCAAAAATAGTCGTTGGAGACTTTGGAACGGGTGATATACCTACACCCTCAAACCCCGATTCCATTGTTTTTTTAGAGGTGGGCCCCCTCCGAAAAAGACGTCTCAAACGAAAACACACAGAAGAGGGTGTAGAGGCGGACGCAGAACCCACAAAAATAAAAAACAAACTCCCGAAACTGTAAAGATCTTCAATCTGTCCTCGCATCAATTATCCTCTCAAGATCTCTCTCTTCTAAGCAGAGGTCTATCGTTTGCACCCACCATAGCACCCAACTCATTCCAATTATTCAAAGACCTCCACAAGTTCGTCCGGAAACTTACATTGACCAGACACTTCAGTATACAGTCCAATAAACACCTCAACACTGACTCCATCCAACCCACACCCACCAGTACCCAGACACCCACGGCTATACCTACTACACATGAAGACTACTCTTTTACCAGCCCAGTCAGTACACTAGATTACTCCACCTATACAGAAGAACTACCTGATGACATAGATCCAGAACTACTACTCTATACCCAACACCCTCAAACCTCCCCACCCATACAACATACAGCCCTGCGTGCAAAGTCCACATTCAATCCCACCCGGTCCAAAGGGCCATACATCGAATCTTTTTACAGGGTGGTATTCGCTGATCTACAAAAAATGTGCGAAAACAACAGCCAAACCCACCGTAAAAGACCACCACACAATCTCAGTCATGGAGAAAGACAATCACTTAAAAATCTCACACACAACACTGATATTATTATCAAACCTGCAGACAAAGGTGGCGGCATAATCATCCAAAATAAATCAGATTATGTTAACGAAGCCCTCCGTTTACTTTCAGACAAAAACACATATTCCATCCTATTTAAAGACCCACTACCTGAATTCCAAGCTGAACTGGAAATACTCATCACCACAGCCACCAAAGCCAAAATCATAGACCTCAAGGAAGCCAGTTTTCTGAAAAGAAGCTTCTACAAAACACCATACTTCTACCACCTTCCCAAAATACATAAACACCCCACTACACCCCCTGGCAGACCAATAGTCGCAGCTATGGACAGCATCACCAGCGGACTCTCACAATACACAGACACATTCCTCCAACCGTTAGCCCAATCCCTCCCATCTTACATTAGAGATTCAGCCCACCTCATGGAGCTCCTCCGACCCTACACCTGGGAGGAACAATATCTCTGGCTATCATTAGACGTCACGTCTCTATACACTTCCATCCCCCACGACATTGGCCTTACCTCCATTCAACACTTTCTCTCCCTAGACAATCTCATCAATCCAGAACAGGCCGTATTCATCTCAGACGCTATCAAATTCTGCCTAACTCACAATTATTTTTCATTCCAAAACACATACTATCTACAAACCACAGGCACTGCCATGGGCGCCAATTTTGCCCCCTCATATGCCAACCTCACAATGGGCTTCTGGGAAAATACCTCCATCTGGCATAACAATAACAATCCATACATCAAACATCTGATATTCTATGGCCGTTACATTGACGATTTGATCATCATTTGGGACGGCCCCCCCAGCATCATTCAGGACTTTGTGGATCATTGTAACGACAACCCGTTCAGCCTATCTTTCACCCATGCATGGCATCCGGACAAACTGGCATACTTAGACTTAGAACTAAGTCATGACGGTAACACCATTATATCCAGTAACTACACAAAACCCACCGCAGGGAACTCATACCTCCACTATGACAGCTGCCACCACCCATTGTGGGTCAACAACATACCCAAAAGTCAGTTCTGCCGTCTTCGACAAAACTGCACTAGAGACACCGACTACCATACTCACAGCCAACATCTAAAAAAGAAATTTCAAGATAAAGGTTACCCAGATCACATAATCGACACAGCTTACACCACATACCTGCCTGGCAAACCCCCCAAAAAAGAGAACTCCCAATCAGACACCACAGTCCGCTTCATCACCCAATTCCACGGAAAACATAAAAAAATGGAGAACATACTCTCCCGACATTGGGGTATCCTCAAACAAGACCCACACCTCTCCACCCATATTATGGACAAACCCCGCATCACTTACCGCAAGGCTCCATCACTTAAAGCTAAAATAGCACCCAGCAAGCTAAAAAGTCCCAAACCCAACCCCCTCTGCCTCATACCACTAAAAGGGATCTTTCAATGTAAAAAGGCCCTATGCAAAACGTGTGCCTTTATCCAACATGGCCAAAAATCATTTATACATAAAGGCATCACCTATACCTTCAAAGATTTCTATAATTGTTCCACTGACTATGTAATATACTGTCTATCTTGCCCATGCCCTCGGTTATACGTGGGCCGTACCACCTGCCCCCTCAGACAACGTTTTGGAAAACATAGACGCTACATAGAGACAGGGAGCGACCATCACAGTGTCCCACGACACTTTCTGGAATTCCACCACCAATCCACTGCCGGTCTAAAAATCTGGGTCCTCGAATCCATCCCAAACACCATACCTCCAGCAGAAACGTTCTGGATTTACACTTTGGACAGCCTCAGTCCCTCCGGACTCAACGAGGAACTTGATGTGAACACTATCCTTTAGCCCTCTTAATAAACCAAAATCTAATGCTTTCTGTTGTCCTCATTTCAGGTCACATATGCCCTACATAATTCATGCCCATCAAGAACACCACCCGTAAGTATGCACCCAAAACCCTCCCACCCAAACCCCCCCCCCCCATTTCCCTCCCCTTTCCCCCCCCCCCACCTCCCAAATAACCAAAACCCCCCCCCCCCTCTTCCTCTCCCCCTTCCTCCTTTTTTCCTCTTCCCCCCCCCCCTCCCCCTTCACCCCTTCTCCCTCTCCCCCCTTCCTCTGCCCACCCCCCATCATCCCTCCCCCCTCCCTTCCCTCACCCTTCCTCCCCTTACCTCTAACAAAACCCCCCCCCACCCCCTTCCCCAACACCCCACCCAGCTCCACCCCCCCTGATCTCTTTCTACCCAAACAGGAAGACGATCCCCTGACCCATTTTTCATGGAGTCAGCCCCGTTAGACACTAGCCTTCTTTTTAACTGCTATTTACCTTAAGCTGCTATAATCATAACCTCATTATTATTATTATTGTTCTAATAATCATTGTCTAGTCCCTGTACAAATAGATATGCTTTTTAACGTTTCCTTATTGTATAAGTATCAAATGTTTTTATTCTGTTCCTGGAATATGCCCCCGGACCGCTTGGTCAACTTTGCCAAAAAGACATTTGGACATTACACATATTTATGTGTTATCGTATACATGATTCTTTTCCCCTGTGTCTCCTATGAACATTGCCGCTTTAAGATCATTTTGGCCGTTGCCGCTTTTATTCCTTAATGACGCCCCCAGCTTCCTATATAATTCCCTGCACGTCCTCCCATCCGGACACTTGACAAAGGAGTGCGCATGCCCGCCACCGGCATGTTGCGCATGCTCCGAAACATGTTGTGACGCCCGGATAAGCCCACCTAAGCCCAGACACCCTGTGACGTCAGACGCAGCCGGAAGAAGCCTCTAACACGCTCCACATCTCCTATGCCGATCCGACCCGGAAGTCGCCTGAGAAACCCCGGACTTCTCCCGGATGATTGGACCGCATCAGGACCCAGAGCAGGCACCGAGCTTCTGACCTACACCAGGGAGGGCACCACAGTGACTGCACTGAAGTGAGTCCAGTATCGAGTCACCTGTTCCTTTATACTTACTTTTAATAAACTTCCTTCTTTTTTAAAAACTGCACTCTACTGGCGCTTTTTTCCCCCTTTCCTCTATGTCTTTTACGGGGTGCTCTGGATGTTACTGATTTGGTCAGAGGAACTTTAAAAGTAAAATAGCATTATATGCAGATGATGTTCTTTTGTTTTTTCAAATTTTCCGTTGTCTCGGCCAGCAGTTATGAATTATATAGATTATCTGGAGTTTGCTATATTTTCAGGGTTAGCTATTAACTGGGAAAAATCTATGGTCCTGCCATTAAACCCTCTATCTGATGCCTTATCACCTACGCTGGTGCATCTCAAAATTGTTTCCTCTTTTAAATATTTGGTTGTTACTATGGCGCCCTCCCTGTTGACATATATTTCGGATAATGTCGCTCCATTGCTGACAAGGTTTCAAACCCAAAGTACGGTTTGGTGTAAGCTTCCCCATTCTGTAGTAGGGGACGTAAATTTATTAAAAATGATTTGGATGCTGCTGCATTTATATTTTTTACATAATTCCCCAGTTTGGATCCCCTTGAAGAATTTTATGAAGGTTAACAGTATATTTAGAAACCTAATTTGGCAGAACAAGGTTTCCCGCATTAGACTCAAAGTATTACAATATCCAAAAGATGCAAGTGGTTAGCAACTCCTAATCTTCAACTTTATTATCTTGCAGCTCAACTACAGCATTTGGCACAGTGGGATTTTGAGGAGCTGGCTAGTGCCCCTTACCACCTAGTTTCCCATGTATTTCATGGGTACCTTCCTCTGCAGGCCTTGGAGGGGCTGTTGTGGTGTTCCTCTCTTATTAATATGCCCACCTATATCCTGTAGTACAAGGTATGGGATGCTGCTAAGAAGTTACTGGGGGCTTCTTCCCTCACTAAATATATATTCTCCAGCCGTCTCCTCGAAACCCTCTCTAGAATTATCCCACAGCCCTACCAAAAATATATATATATATATAATACTGTATATATATGAAGGAAGTGGGGGAATGGGAAACAAAGAATTAATAATATACAGTATATCTCAACATACTCTGTGTATACGGCCATATAACTATCATTGCAATATGCACCCACATTTATATGTCTATACATAACAATACATATGTAAATATCCACATCGCTTCCAAATATGGTTATAAGTAATGTTAATGCCCTGTGGGATTGTGATACAAACATTGTGATCATTGGTATTTATAAACATTTAATTTTTGTTTTTACCCCCCCCCCCCCAAAAAAAAAAATGAATTTACAGTTATTACAATTATGTTTGTTTTTGGCATCACCAGGTGGGTCGTGTGGTGTAATTACGCAATTACGCTCACCCCCACTTGGGAGGGGCTAATCCCCAGTTCCTACCTTCCTGTAATCATACTGGTGATATAAATGTAGAGGTTGTGTCTCAGTGCAGCAGGCTCTGAGGAAGAGGCAGGTCCTCGAAATGCATTAGGCAGTCGCTGCAAGGACTTCATTACTGCAATGTGACAAATCAGATGCTATAACAGCATTGTTGATATGCTTTATGATATCTTAGTTTGTGAGTATGAAATTGTACTTACTTTTATTTAAGTCATATTATTTTGAGGTAATGAGCTAGGCCGGTGCGCCCTCCTTTTTTTCTTTCTTGTTTTTAGCTCATCCGGACATCCCCAGTCTTGGGAGGGCAGCAAGGCAAGCGCTATCTTGGAAATCTAGCATATAAGAACCTCTTTGCGTGAGGCGCACCTTCAAGCTCAGGAGATTGGAGTGTTTGTTTGCAGATTAAATGGTTAGTGTTAGGCCTGCCAGAGACGCCAACTGCTCCTCCAGGTTTCCTGACCAGTAGTCTTGTTATCCTGGTATCAGGTGGAGGAGCGGATAGGGTCCTGCAGCCAAAATATCGGGACCTCAAATGAAAGTGCAACCAGCAAACTCAGGGAACAACAAACAAGAAAATTACTCACAGTTGGGAGAAGGTCGGGAGCCAGACCCCAAGAAAGCGAAGTCAAGAAGAGTGGTCCAGAGCAAGTAAAGTTCGTTAACTAGTCTGTACAATCCAAAGGGGTGATCCGAAGAGTAGTCAGGGTAAGCCAAGGTCAGCAACAAGAAATAGAACATTAACAGGAGACAGGCAGTAAGCAAAACCTATACTAAGGCACCAGCAGGAGGTTGAAGAGGGTATTTATGGGTCATAGGTTCAGGTAACTGACAACAGCTGGCCACTGGGTCAAGCAAGAGTCTCATACCAAAAGGTAGCTGAGCATGAGAAACTTACTCAGAATTGGAATCACCCCGTGGCCCAGGCAGCAGGGAGACGACCCAGAACACACTTGATCACCAGATTGACTCCCAGCCAAGGTGTGACAGTTAGGACTTTCCCTCTCGCACAGGTTAACCCAGTTTTTAATTCTCCGTAGGGTTTATCGGACCCCTGAATTTTTGTGCACTATCGGTCTAAGAACAGATTCAGCTTGTCCTAGATGCGGTAATTCGGGGTCCTTGATACATTTATTATGGCACTGCCTCAAACTCCAGAGGTACTGAGCAGAGGTTGTGGGTACACTTAATGGGCTTTTAGATGTAAATATCTCAGTTGATCCACTTGCGTGTTTGATCCACTGGGCTACATTGATTTTTTGGTGTTCAAGCTTTCTGTGCAGATCATAGTTGTACAAGCTTTGTTTGTGGCCCACAGACAAACTGCTCCTAAGTGGACTTCCCGGTATCCTCTGACCCTGTCTGAATGGATATTTGAAATGAATAGATGCATTTCTTAGAAAAGACATGTTTTCCTTCTTAGAAACTTACTAAAAAGGTTTGAGTCAGTCTAGTCGCTTTGGCTTGTACCTATGAGTTTGGTATCGTGTTAGGTCCCAATGATCTCTTAGGTACATCTGTATTGTTTGGATTGCAAAAGTAGGGTTTAAATGTAAAGTCTGACCTTGGTAGGTTGATATAAATGCACATAGTTATTTACGACCATTGCGGTTTTTATTTATGCTCCATGTGTATGTATGGTAGTGTGCGTGTTTTTTTTTCTTTTTTCAGCTTTTTCTTTCTATTTGCTGTCCTGTGTGGCAGGTCCTGGCATTTTGCTCGTTTGTCTATGTTTTACAACTAGTGATGAGCAGGGATAGGCACGGACCAAGGCCGTGGCGGACATTTTCCAAAGTACAGACCTTAGTGAAGGACACCAGGTTTCATTTCAAATTAAAACCATCAAAAAACAAACAAACTTTCTGTCTACTCTCTGGCCTAGTTCTACAATTACAAATAAGTTTAAAATAACATTTACTGATTGTGGTAGGGTGGGCCAGGGTGGACCAGCCAGGGTGGGCCAGGGTGGACCAGCCAGGGTGGGCCAGGGTGTGCCAGGGTGGACTAGCCAGGGTGTGCCAGGGTGGATCAGCCAGGGTGGGCCAAGGTGTGCCAGCCAGGATGGGCCAGGGTGGACCAGGGTGTGCCAGCCAGGGTGGGCCAGGGTGTGCCAGCCAGGGTGGGCCAGGGTGTGCCAGCCAGGGTGTGCCAGGGTGTGCCAGCCAGGGTGTGCCAGGGTGGGCCAGGGTGTGCCAGCCAGGGTGGGCCAGGGTGTGCCAGGGTGGACCAGCCAGGGTGTGTCAGGGTGGGCCAGGGTGTGCCATGGTGGACCAGCCAGGGTGGACCAGGGTGTGCCAGCCAGGGTGGGCCAGAGTGGACCAGGGTGTACCAGGGTGTGCCAGGGTGGACTAGGGTGGCCAAGGTGGACCAGCCAGGGTGGACCAGAGTGTGCCAGCCAGAGTGGGCCAGAGTGGACCAGGGTGTGCCAGGGTGGACCAGGGTGGACCCCCCCCACCTTGTGTCCTTGTGTCTCAGACTGTCTCCCCTCAGACAGTCTCTCTGGTGCTCCCTGAGTCTCTGGACCAGGGTGTGCCAGCCAGGGTGGGCCAGGATGGACCAAGGTGTGCCAGGGTGGACCAGGGTGTGCCAGAGTGGACCAGGGTGTGCCAGCCAGGGTGGACCAGGGTGTGCCAGCCAGGGTGGGCCAGGGTGTGCCAAGGTGGACCAGCCAGGGTGGACCAGGGTGTGCCAGGGTGGACACGGGTGTGCCAGGGTGGACCAGCTAGGGTGTGCCAGGGTGGGCCAGGGTGGACCAGGGTGTGCCAGCCAGGGTGGACCAGCCAGGGTGTGCCAGGGTGGACCAGCCAGGGTGGACCAGCCAGGGTGTGCCAGGGTGGACTAGGGTGGGCCAGGGTGTGCCAGCCAGGGTGGACCAGGGTGTGCCAGCCAGGGTGGGCCAGAGTGAACCAGGGTGTGCCAGGGTGGACCAGCCAGGGTGTGCCAGGGTGGACTAGGGTGGGCCAGGGTGTGCCAAGATGCACCAGCCAGGGTGGACCAGGGTGTGCCAGCAAGGGTGGGCCAGAATGGACCAGGGTGTACCAGCCAGGGTGGGCCAGGGTGGACTACGGTGGGCCAAGGTGGACCAGCCAGGGTGGACCAGGGTGTGCCAGCCAGGGTGGGCCAGAGTGGACCAGGGTGGACCCCCCTACCTTGTGTCCTTGTGTCTCAGACTGTCTCCCCTCAGACAGTCTCTCTGGTGCTCCCTGAGTCTCTGATTGCAAATGAAGCTTCCTTCCTGCTGTGCAGCACGCACTCTCCTCGGCTCCTCTTCAGTCTTCACTGCTATGAGTGCGGTGACTGCGGTCTCGTCATCACAGGCCACCGCCAGCCACACACAGTGCCACACTGCCACTCCCTAGTAGTCCCTCCTCCAGAGTGAGAGATGGGCCAGTCCCGGACTTCTCCCGCCGCCGCGCCAATTCCACGCTCCCTCCCCCAGCCAGCAGCATGACAATCTACTGGCAGCTGAAGCCCGCGCAGACCAGGCAGGCGTGCCTAATTTCAACTGGGCGGCGCTGTCTGCAGGGAGCGGCGGGCGGCGACTGCTAGCGCTGATGAAGATGTTGCATAATTCATGATGGATGGGTGCAGATAGCGGGGCAGCGTGGCCCCTGGTGATGAGCCGAACACTCCTCGGTTTGGTTCGCACCAGAACACTGCGAACGCGGGAAAAGTTCGTAAGAACATGCGAACTTCATTGAAGTCTTTGGGGCTCGAACATAAAAAATCAAAAGTCCCCATTTTAAAGGCTTAAATGCAAGTTATTTCCCAAAAAAGTGTATGGGGGTCCGGGTACTGCCCTGGGGGACATGTATCAATGCAATTTTTTTTTTTTAAAACAATCGTTTTTACAGGAGCAGTGATTTTAATGATGCTTAGAGTGAAACAATAAAAATGAAAAATTCCTTTAAATATCGTGCCTGGGGGGGTCCCCTTAATGTGCCTGTAAAGTGGCACATTTGTGCGATGTTTGTAGCCTGCTGCAGCAATACTGACATTTCTAAAGGAAAAAAATTTAATTTAAACTTGCTCACGGCTGTAATGTATTGTTGGCTCCCAGCAATACAGATAAAAAACACGAAAAAAATGGCGTGGGGTCCAAAATTGAAAAAAAAAATGGTGTGGGGTCCCTCCCAAAATCCATACCAGAGCCTCATCCGAGCACTTGCCTTCCATATGGGGAGGGTGCTTTGGGGTGCCAAGGGGGCCCCCAGATCCCGCCCCCCCATGTGAATGGATAAGAATCAGCCCTACACTCAGTGCTGTATTTTGGCCTAGGCCAACAAGGCCCAGGCCTAGGGCAGCACTTTGCAGGGGGCAGCAAAAAAAGCCGCTCCCCCCCACCTGAGACTCTTTTGGCCACTGGTTGCTAGAGCCGCCTCTCCCACCTCTCTCTCTCTCTCACCCCCCTCCTCTCTCATTCACTCACCCCTCTCTCTCTCACCCCCCTCTCTCTCACCCCCCTTTCTCTCAACCCCTCCTCTCTCTCTCTCTCACCCCTCTCTCTCTTCCTCATTCCCCTTTCTCTTATTTCTTCTCTCTCTCTCTCGCTCTCACCTCCCCCCCTCTCATCCTCTCTCTCCCTTTCATCCCCCTCTCTCTCTCATTCCCTCTCTCATCCCCCCTCTCTCGCTCTCCCCCTCCCTCTCTTTCATCCCCCTCCCTCCCTCACCCACCCCCCCTCTCTCCCTCCCTCTCCCGCCCCCTCTCTCTCTCTCCCACCCCCTCTCACCCCCCCCCCTCTCGTTAGATCTCAGGGGTTCATGCTGGGACTTGGAGTCCTTCAATTTTGGAGGGAGTCACGTCCGTTAAAAAGGAAGGAGTGGGGCAAATTTACATAGGAGTCAGAAGAGGGGCGCCCAATTTTAGTCTTGCCTAGGGCAGCACAAAACCAAAATACACCACTGCCTACACTACACTGCACTGCTTGATATATATCCTGCAATAACTGATAAATATATATATATATATATACTACACTGCCTGATCTATTACTAGATACAATGCACAATCCACTAACTACCTGCCTAATCTCACTCCTATCTTGCCGAACACACTTTACACGGCTGCCGCGTAAGTGGCAGCTTTATATAGTGTGGGGCATGGACTTAGTCCCTGAACCATGATTGGCTAAAGGCCCCCTGCCTTTGGCCAATCACGGACATTGTGCTGGGATTGGCCAAAACATACAGGTCATTAGCATGCTTTGGCCAATCATCAGACAACAAATAGTAATTTATTCACTGCACCAGTGCAGTGCATTATGGGGCACTCATCGGCGGGCAAACTTCCCGGCGAGTGCCCCATTTGTTCGTGTGGGCGAACACACGAACGCCCGATGCTCGAGTCAAACTTACATTCGACTCGAATTCAAAGCTCATCCCTATTTACAACTTTGTTAAAAATAAAAAAATCTGTTTAAAAAAAAACAGGCCCAACTCTCCTATACTGGGCTAGAGAGCCCTCCTTGTTTAATGAAGATGAAGAGAGAGGGAGGTGTTCTGCAGTGCAGTAGGGGAGAACACAGACAAGTCTGATAACACTCTCTTGGATTTCAGTTTAGCAAATGCACTATGATGCTAGCTCAAACACAACCCTTTCATTGATAAATGGTTTGTTTTAACCCTCTGACTGCCATTTTTGCTGGACAGATTGGCCTGCTAAAGAAAGTTAAAATATTTAATGGCCGAATCTCCAGGGGAAAATAAAGTGGAAAAAGAATCCATATATATATATATATATATATATATATATTTATATCTATCTATCTATCTATCTATCTATCTATCTATCTATCTATCTATCTATCTATCTATCTATCTATCTATCTATCTATCTATCTATCTATCTATATATATATATAGTTATAGCTATAGATATGTATTTATATACAGTATATATACATTTGGGTACGGAAAGTATTCAGACCCCCTTAAATTTTTCACTCTTTGTTATATTGCAGCCATTTGCTAAAATCATTTAGGTTCATTCTTCTTCCTCATGAATGCACACATAGCACCCCATACTGACAGAAAAACACAGAATTGTTGACATTGTTGCAGATTTATTAACCACTTAAGCCCCGGAAGATTTTACCCCCATTCCGACCAGGGGGTATTTTGCGATTCGGCACTGCGTGACTTTAACGGACAATTGCGCGGTCGTGCGACGCTGTACCTAAACGAATTTGGCGTCCTTTTTTTCCCACAAACAGAGCTTTCTTTTGGTGGTATTTGATCACCTGTGCGATTTTTTGATCACGCGCTATAAACAAAAAAAGAGCGTCAATTTTGCAAAAATAACAATATTTTTCACATTTTTTTATATGAAATTCCCCCCCTAAAAAATTTAAAAATCAAAATTTTTTAACATTTTCGGCCAATTTGTTTTATGCTACCTATGTTTGGTAAAAAAAAAATCGCAAAAAGCGTATTTTGATTGGTTTGCGCAAAAGTTATCACGTTTACTAACAAAGGGAAAGATTTTTGTCATTTTTGTTGTTTTTTTTTTAACGCGTAATGGCGGCGATCTGCGATTTTTTTTGTGGTACTGCGACATTGCGGCGGACAGATCGGACCCTTGACTGACATTTTTGACACTTTTGGGGTTACCAGTGACATTTCTACAGTAATCAGTGCTATATATATGCACTGTTACTGTAAAAATACACTGGTAGTGAAGGGGTTAACTTTATTTTGGAGGGAGGGGCTGTGTGTGTCCCTAGGGGCGTGCTTTCTACTGTGATTGGCTGTGGCTTGAGCTGTAAGGACACTGATCAACGGATCTACATAGTAGATCCATGTGATCAGTGTCTTTACAGCGAGGAGAATGACAGGCAGCTTGTTTACACAAGCTGCCTGACATTCTCCCTCTCCCCCGCCGATCGCCGAGTGGCCGGCGGACATCGGGTCCGCTGGTCACACACGCGGGGGGGGTCCGTGACCACGCGGGAGCGGGAGCGCGCCTCCGGGGGCGCGCGCTCGCTCCCTAGACTCTCACAAGCAAGCAACGTAGCCCTACGTTAGTTTGCCTGTGAGGGGCTGACCGCCGACGTAGATAGTCGTGCGGCGGTCGGCAAGTGGTTAAAAAAGAAAAACTGAAATATCACATGGTCCTAAGTATTCAGACCCTCTGCTGTGACACTCATATATTTAACTCAGGTGCTTTCCATTTCTTCTGATCATCCTTGAGATGGTTCTACACCTTCATTTGAGTCCAGCTGTGTTTGATTATACTGATACTTGATTAGGAAAGTCACACACCTGTCTATATAAGACCTTCCAGATCACAATGCATGTCAGAGCAAATGAGAATCATGAGGTCAAAGGAACTGCCTGAAGAGCTCAGAGACAGAATTGTGGCAAGGCACAGATCTGGCCAAGGTTACAAAAAGATTTCTGCTGCACTTAAGGTTCCTAAGAGCACAGTGGCCTCCATAATCCTCAAATGGAAGACGTTTGGGACGACCAGAACCCTTCCTAGAGCTGGCCGTCCGGCCAAACTGAGCTATCGGGGGAGAAGAGCCTTGGTGAGAGAGGTAAAGAAGAACCCAAAGATCACTGTGGCTGAGCTCCAGAGATGCAGTCAGGAGATGGGAGAAAGTTGTAGAAAGTCAACCATCACTGCAGCCCTCCAACAGTCGGGGCTTTATGGCAGAGTGGCCCAACGGAAGCCTCTCCTCAGTGTAAGACACATGAAAGCCCGCATGGAGTTTGCTAAAAAACACCTGAAGGACTCCAAGATGGTGAGAAATAAGATTCTCTGGTCTGATGAGACCAAAATAGAACTTTTTGGCCTTAATTCTAAGCGGTATGTGTGGAGAAAACCAGGCACTGCTCATCACCTGTCCAATACAGTCCCAACAGTGAAGCATGGTGGTGGCAGCATCATGCTGTGGGGGTGTTTTTCAGCTGCAGGGACAGGACGACTGGTTGCAATCGAGGGAAAGATGAATGCGGCCAAGTACAGGGATATCCTGGACAAAAACCTTCTCCAGAGTGCTCTGGACCTCAGACTGGGCCGAAAGTTTACTATCCAACAAGACAATGACCCTAAGTACACAGCTAAAATAACGAAGGAGTGGCTTCACAACAACTCCGTGACTGTTCTTGAATGGCCCAGCCAGAGCCCTGACTTAAACCCAATTGAGCATCTCTGGAGAGAGCTAAAAATGGCTGTCCACCAACGTTTACCATCATACCTGACAGAACTGGAGAGGATCTGCAAGGAGGAATGGCAGAGGATCCCCAAATCCAGGTGTGAAAGACTTGTTGCATCTTTCCCAAAAAGACTCCTGGCTGTATTAGATCAAAAGGGGGCTTCTACTAAATACTGAGCAAAGGGTCTGAATACTTAGGACCATGTGATATTTCAGTTTTTCTTTTTTAATAAATCTGCAACAATGTCAACAATTCTGTGTTTTTCTCTCAGTATGGGGTGCTATGTGTACATTCATGAGGAAGAAGAATGAACTTAAATGATTTTAGCAAATGGCTGCAATATAACAAAGAGTGAAAAATTTAAGGGGGTCTGAATACTTTCCGTACCCACTGTATATATATATATATATATATATATATATATATATATATATATATATATATATATATATATATATATATATATATATGTATATATTCACTTGACCACCCCTTCTAGATTGTAAGCTGTAACGAGCAGGGCCCTCTAAATCCTCCTGTATTGAATTGTATTGTAACTGTATTGTCTTCCCTCAAATTGCAAAGGGGGAAAAGACTTCTAAAAAAACATATAATAAATAAAAACAAATGTAGCCACAACATCTAGGGATTGGTTAACTGAAAAACAAAAATGTGTTGTTTGGTAGAATGTCGCTTCAAGTGAGTCACTTTAATGGTGTGTAAAGGCCAACAAACAAGTTCAAATGATAATTGTCAACAATCAGCTATAATGTAACAAAAGTAAATTGAAGTGTGGGTGGTTACTGCAAATTATAGGACTTTGAATATTTCTTTGCCCTGACTTCTACATATTCTAAATGAGACCTTTATAAGTATCAAATATAGTATATTGCATTGTCTGCTGTTTACTTCCCTTTGATATGTAAGGCTATAAAAGCAAAGCTATAGTGTTCCCAACATTGGGCAGATCTTGATCCTGCTCATACTGTGGTTTATTTTGAGTGCTTATCTAAAGGTATCTGATATGACAAAGATTGAGAGAGGATCAGAAGACCCCCAACTATGAGCTCATTCATTTGTGAATCTCTAACAACAAACACAAAATCCCCTAAGCCTCTGAATCAACGCCTCTATTATTGCTGTGATGTATTGACCCAATGCAATTGCACTAATCTCCATAATATAACAAAGTGTTTGAACTGTTTCTCTCCTTTTTTTGTCTTTTTTTTTTGTCCATTTCTCACTTTTCCAAAGCCTTTTACTTCAATTTTCCAAAAAAAAGGGTAAAGCCATAAAATGAAATTTGTTTTAGTGAGAAGTACAAATCATCTCTTCCGGACGAGCTTTGCATAGATTTTAGTAAACTTTATCACAGATGTTACCTGCTTTTGTATTGTAGATACTCATACAAGACATGCTTTTGTTAAATTCTTTTAAAACAAGTACTAAGAAGAGGGACCTTTACTATAATCACATAGGTCTCAGTTCACCCCTATATTCCATTAGACATGCAGTAGGCTTAGAAAGTATCTCACTCAACATGTCATTTCTAGTGAATCTAATGACATTTTTATTATGTTATTATTATACAGGATTTATATAGTGCCAACAGTTTATACAGAACTTTATAACTTGAGGGTAGGCAGTACAACTACAATACACTTTAAAACAGTAGGAATCAGAGAGCCCTGCTCGTTAGAGCTTGCAATCTAAGAGAGGACCATAAATACCTAATGCCATGTAACAGGCTGTCTGCGATTTATCCCTCAACTCTAAGAGGGCTTCTGGTAGAGCCAGTTTGCCAATTCCAGGAGCAGAGGGGTGAAGATGGCAGAAAATGATCTATATAAAAATGAACAATTTGCCATGGTCTTTGAGGAAGATGACATTTTATTTTTACCTTTGCCATATGCTGTCAAATTTATATTCGGTTCCTGATGAACCAGTTGAAGTTTGCTTGGTGGGTGGCCCTGCCAGCTTGAAAAATTTTAGGAGCCGGGCAGAAAATTGTTGTGCAAATGAAGGCAAAGCTAAACCCCAAATAACACAAACAAAAGTATACATATAACACAAGTAAAAATAGAAAGTGCATAAAACACCCAGTAATTAACAGTTCCAATAAAGTCCAATATGATGGTAATGTGTTAGACTTTATTGCAACATTGGAATTGTTCATTTACTGGGTGTTTACGCACCTTCTATTTTTACTTGTGATATATTTATACGTTTGTTTGTAATTTATTTCACTTTAATGGTGTAATTTTGGAGTTTAGCTCTGGATTCATTTGCACATTACTGTTTTTCTTTTGTTTTTTTTAACCACTTGCCGACTGCCGCAAGTATATATACTGCGGCGGTCAGCCCCGTGCAGGCAAAGTGATGTACCGGTATGTCACTAGCCTGTGAGGCAATAGGGGGCGAGCGCGCGCCGCCGGAGGCGCGCTCCCACCCCCGCTCGTTCACGGACACCTCCGCGCGAGTGACCGGCAGACAGGGCCGGCGCTTCCACTAGGCAAACTAGGCAGCCGCCTAGGGCGCATTGCCACCTAGGGGCGCAGCCACGAGTCAGCACTCTCCATCATAAATGATCCTTGTGAGCTGAGGGGAGAGATGGCAGTGGGGGAGGAAGAAGGGACAGAGGAAGATGCCAGGTGTCTTGGGCAGTGGTGAAACTACCAGGCCCTGGCTTTCCACCACTGTTGGGGGGGGGGGCACAAGTAGCTGGTCTTGCCTAGGGAGTAAAATAGTCTAGCAACGGCCCTGCCGGCGGACCCGATGTCCGCCGGTCACTCGCTATCGTCGGTTACAGAGGGAGAAAGGCAGGCGTCTAATGTAAACACAGCCGCCTGTCATTCTCCCTTGTGTAACAGCAGAGATCAAACGGTCCTGCTACGTAGGACCGTTGATCTCTGCTGTTACACACACAGCCACATCCCGGCACAGTTAGAAACACGCCCCTAGGGACACACTTAACCCCTCCCTCTCAAATAAAGTTAACCCCTTCCCTGCCAGTGTCATTTTTACAGTAACAGTGCATATGAATACTGTAGTAATGTCACTGGTACCCCCAAAAGTGTCAAAAATGTCAGTCAAGGGTCCGATCTGTCCGTCGCAATGTCGCAGTCCCGCAAAAAAAATCGCAGATCGCCGCCATTACTCGTTAAAAAAAAAACAACAAAAATCTTTCCCGTAGTTAATAAACGCAATAACTTTTGCGCAAACCAATCAAAATACGCTTATTGCAATTTTTTTTACCAAACATATGTAGCAGAAAACATATTGGCCAAAAATGTTAAAAAATTTTGATTTTTACATTTTTTTGGGGGGAATTTCATTTAAAAAATGTGAAAAATATTGTTATTTTTGCAAAATTTACGCTCTTTTTTTGTTTAAAGCGCATGATCAAAAAATCGCACAGGTGATCAAATACCACCAAAAGAAAGCTCTGTTTGTGGGAAAAAAAGGACGTCAAATTCGTTTAGTTACAGCGTCGCACGACCGCGCAATTGTCCATTAAAGTCACGCAGTGCCGAATCGCAAAATAGGGCCTGGTCAGGAAGGGGGTAAAATCTTCCGGGGCTTAAGTGGTTAATATCCAAACATTAGGTTAACTACTTTAATCCCCTCGCTTATTTTGGGGTTATGAGCCTAATCTTTTTCTTTTTTTTTATTTCATTTGTATTTGGAAAATTGTTGGCCAAATTGCAGTTGCATCCCATAAGATGCAGCCGCTGTTTAGATATTCTGGCAGTCGGCACAATAGTGGCAGCAAGAGATTTGCTTAATTTGCTCTGCATAACACTCTGCTGGCTGGGCTCTATTTGTCCATCTGCAAACCCAGGACCGACATAGCGGGTGCCGCCTGGTGGAGGGGAGGGAGCAGAGCGGACACACATTTGCTCTCCTCCCCTATTTGATGCTGACCCAGAAATCAACGTGTTTGACCTCACTCCTGGGTCTGCTCATCAGTGTCCCCAGCTAGCATGGCCAGAAAAAAAATTATTGGAATGTGATCTTCATTGCATTAAATGCAGTGGAGCACAAGGAGGACATCCAGGGTCTTTTAGGCCCTGGATGTCTCAATAAAGAGAACCAGTCACCAAAAAATCTTCACATAGGGACTTTTTGTCCCTTACGTGATGAAAAGTTAAGTAAAAAAAAAATGTTTAACTGTAAAAAAATGAACGTTACACCCAAGCACATAAAATCCCCCCCTCCTAAAAAAATTTGAGGCCCTCCCACTACCACATATATACAGGTACAAACGTAAATGCACACATCAGGGGCACTAACCCATAAAAACGCAGATTGCGAAAATTACATATTGCTGCAAGTGATGAGAGCAATATTTCTAGTACCAGACCTTCTCTGTAATGTTAAACTGATGACCTATAGAGAGCTTTTGAAGTGTCGCCTATGAAAAATATAGGGTACTCAAGTCTGTTGTCATTTCATGGGCGCATGCAAATTTAAGGTTTGGCATGTTGGATATCTGTTTATTCACTGTATACATTTGTCTTCCCTAAAATTAACTTTAGTGTATTTTTTCCTGAAATGTTGTGATTTTCTTTGCGGCAATATCGTGTGCCATAAAAAGTTTAAGCTACCACTATTTTATTCTCTAGGCTGTCTGCTTTTAAAAAATATATAATGTTTTTGGTGTTTTAAATAATCTTCAGGCATAAAATTAAAAATTTTAGGCATGTGTGCAAAAAAGTCAAAAACGGCTCTGGCAGCATAAAGGTTAAAGTCCAAATGAAGTCACAGAAGTAGATATTCCGTCAGATAGATATTGTACAACTTCTGTTTTTAAAGTTTCAGTTCCATTTTATTTATAGCAATTGTGCAATGTGTCTAAATATGACTGCACTCCAATAGGTATCAGAGTTTGACCACGCTGCCCAGTGACCTACGTAATCCCACAGACCTGGTCAACCACACCCCCTAGTAATCTCAGTACTTCAAATATGCCAAGGGATGCTTGTGATAAGTGGTTTATCTGCTACTCTTCTGTCCCAGCATAGAGCACTAGAGTGGGAGGTGAGGGGAGATTCCCTCTAAGATTAAGGAGTATTTTGCAAAGTCAGTTACAAATCATAACACATTGTAGTACAGTATACATGGGTCAAATGACCCCCGGATTGGTTTGCGGCAGAATTTGCAAAACGTCTGTACCGTTTCTAGATCCTGCTGCAGAAATAATGACATTTATAAAGCCAAAAACATGATATTTTCCCCGCAAGCTTCCTTCATTTTATAAACAATGGCTTTGGGAGCCAGTCTGCATGATAAGGCCACAATTTAGTGTACTCAGAACAAGATTAGAGATTTTTTGGATAAGTTCTGGTGTCTCTTTTGCAGACTTTGGATAGAAGTAACAGGTGCTGAAAAATTGGGCTTTGGGTGTTGGTGGTGCCTTCACACCGTAACCCTATAGAGGTACTGTTGGTGAAAGCAAGAATTGGCCTTGCTGTCAAAAATTTAAATTATATGTACCGGTCAAACAGGTGCGGAAAAATTGGGCTTTGGGTGTTCGTGGTGGACAAGGAAGCAGAATAAGCCACTCTGGCAGCTGCGTTGGACTGCAAACTAGTCTTTGATTGGGTGATGGGGGATTAGGATGGTGTAGTAAGCCAGTCCACCACCTTCTCTGCATGCTGTGACTGGATAGCACGGGCAACATCACTAAACAGAGGAAATTATGCCTTGCCTGAGGATGGACTACATATACCTTTGCCTGTGGACACATACTTTTATGTAATAAAGATGGTGAAATGTGTATGTGGATGCCCTTTAATCAATGGAAAGTGGTGTTTGCTGCACTTTACCTTGAGTTCTCACTACACAGACACACTCCACTGACACACTATAATATACTGCATTAAACGTGTACTAACACACTGAAATATACTGCACTGAAATGTACTTTGTTAAACGCGAACTAATGCACTGCAATATACTGTGCTAAACGTGCACCAAAGCACTGAAATACACTGCGTTGAACGTGCACTAACGCACTGAAAAATACTGCGTTAAACTTGCATTAACACACTGAAATATGCCATTTTAAACATGTACTAACACACTGCAATATACTGGCGTAAACATGCACCAATGCACTGCAATATGCTGCTTTAAGCATGCACTAATGCACTGCAATATACTGCGGTAAACATGTACCAACGCACAGAAATATACTGCGGTAAACGTGCACTAACGTAATGCAATATAATGTGGTAAGCGTACACCAACACACTGAAATATACTGCGTTAAACGCGCACTAATGCACTGCAATATACTGCGGTAAAAATGCACCAACGCACTGAATTATATAGCGGTAAATGGGCAATAACGCACTGCAATATACTGCGGTATACATGCACCAATGCACCGAAATATACTGCAGGAAAAATGTGCAATAACGCACTGCAATATACTGTGGTAATCATGCACAAATGCACTGAAATACAGTATACTGTGCTAAACCTGCACGAAGGCACTGCAATATACTGCGGTAAACGTGCACTAACGCACTGCAATATACTGCAGTAAGCATACATTAACACACTGAAATATACTGTGTTAAACATGCACAAATGCACTAAAATATACTGCAGGAAACTTGCCCTAACAAAATAAAATGGCACGAAAATAAAAATGAAATCTCGCACTACACTTACACTGCACTATCACAAAATTCACACTAAACTGATACTTTGCACTCACACCAGAATCACATTAGCACATTATAGCACACTATCTCGCTAGTAGCACTGAACAGAGGCCTGTTCTATCTCTCTCCACACAAAAATCACACTGCCACTTGCCCCTATGGGAAGAATACTTTTATAGTGTGGGGTGGGACTAAGAGCAATGAGCCATGATTTGGATAGAGTCATCATCACAGTGTCCAGTCATAGCTCTGATAGTGCTATGTGCCCTGACTGAGCAAAGCTTTCATTGCTTCAGCCAGTTAGGGCTTCCAATGCACTGTGTGGTGGCACAGTGCATTGTGGTAGTTCAGCGGGCTGAACAAATGGTTGAATGCCCTGAAAAATTTGGATGCTTGCTGAACAGGGAAACAGCCAATGATCGGCACGAATACATGCTCAGGCTGCACTGTTCGCCCAACACTATAGTGCAGGGCTTTGAAGAGGAAAAAATGTGCGTGACTTTAATTTGACTCTTAATAAAATTTCAGTTTTCAGGTAACCGACCCTTTAAAGTATATCTAAGCCAAAACTTTTTTTGTGCTAAAGAAAATGAATTGTAAGGCTTTGCACATCTGTTGTTTTGCTGCACCTTGAATGTATTCAACTAATTTAAACTGAAAGTTAATTTGGGTTTAAAGGTTAGTATGTAGGAGCATCACTTATAAAATGCATCAGAGACTCATTTCGAAATACATTTACATACTACAATCTTTTTGACCTATAAAGGGAAATAGAGGCAGTGCAGAGAAAAATCAGCAATACATACAGAATAAAGGAACACTATGGAATCTCCCCCCCCCCATAAGAATTGTATTAAAATTTCAGAAATACAACAATTTTCCAAAGGAAATCCAGTTGAAATCAATACATGGTTGTTAAGAGTTAATAATGCAGTTAAAACTTTAGTCAGAAAATTAAATCCTGCTAGATCACTTCAGGCTGGACCCTTTAGCAGGTATAGCAATGTAAAACATTAAAAATAAGTGTCTATGCTGTTTAAAAATCCAGTAATACCCTGTCTCACCCTGCTCTGCACATGCTCAGTTGCTCTCCATTTTTAGGCACCTTTAGGCACTGCAGAATTCGTAGAGGCTGCAAGTTCTGGATCTACCCTCTTCACACAGCTACATCCTTCCCAGTAAACCATGCAATGAAAAACAGGGATATTTAGTTCACAAATATTGCAATACATGTTTGAGCTTACCAACTGCGTCAAAATAATCCCTCTTTTGGCCAGTTCTACACTGCCTTGCCATTGCAAATGCTATGGGGGACGCCATGCCAACATAGGGTATAAAGACCCTAGGTGGGGTAGAGCAGATCTGGTCACTGATCTGCGTTACAACAGAGAAAGGATATACCTGTGCTCACATCCCAATAGCTTGTACATGTATATAAACTATCAGGTGCTAAAGGGGTGTGACCACATATTAACACTACAAATTCTGAATGGACCCTCTACACACCGCTACACCCTTCTCAGCAAACTATGCAATTAAAAACAGGGATAGTTAGTTCACATATATTGCAATATATGTTTAAGCTAAAGCTGACTGACTGCATCAAAGTAATCCCTTT
The DNA here is from genome assembly GCF_965119305.1 of Pelophylax lessonae. NCBI lineage: Eukaryota > Metazoa > Chordata > Amphibia > Anura > Ranidae > Pelophylax > Pelophylax lessonae. Next base: position 140,918,541 of record NC_138780.1, on the reverse strand, counting down.
TCTGGCCAGTCCTACACTGCCTTGCCAATGCAAATGCTACAGTGGACACCATGCCAACATGGGGCATAAAGACCCCAGGGGGGGAGAGCAACTAGGTTCAGATCTGGTCACTGATCTGCGTTACAACAGAGGGAATATATACTTGTGCTCAAATCCCAATAGCTTGTACATGTATTTTAACTATCATTTGTAGAGGCTGATCTACTGATTAAGCAGGATTAAACCCTTCTATCTTTTACAAGCCAAGGAAGTTGCTTCTGTTTGATCTACAGCTGGCATGGTGCTGCACATGTGATCATTTATGACACCAGCCATTTTATGGTTTGACAGTTTGGTTGAGGAAACAGGCAAATGTGACAGTCAGTGGCGTAGCGTGGGTTGTCAGCGCCCGGGGCAATGCAAGTAATTTGCGCCCCCTACACAAACCTACTAGACCACTACACAGGCCACTACACTGGCACCTACACTGACCTAGCTGACCACTACAGAGACCTACCTTATTCCTACACTGACCTAACTGACCACTGCAGAGACCTACCTTATTCCTACACTGACCTACCTGACCACTACACGGAGCTGCCTAATTACTATACTGACCCCTACACTGAACACTACACTGACCTACCTGACACCTTCACTGAACCCCCTACACTGACACCCCCCCCTACACTGACACCTTCACTGACCCCACCCCCCCTACACTGACCACTACACTCACCCCCCCTACACTGACTCCTTCACTGACCCTCTCTACACTGACCCCCCCATACACTAACACCTACACTGACCCCCCCCCTACACTGACCCCCCCCCATACACTGACACCTACACTGACCCCCCCCCATACACTGACCCCTTCACTGACACCTACACTGATCCCACACACTGACACCTTCACTGACCCCCCTACACTGACCCCCCCATACACTGACACCTAAACTGACCCCCCCTCTACATTGACCCCCTCATACACTGACACCCCCCTACACTGACACATACACTGACCCCCCTACACTTACCCCCCTATACTGACACCGACACTGACCCCCCCATACACTGAGCCCCCCATACATTGACCCCTGCACTGACACCTACACTGACCCCCCCTATACTGACACCGACACTGACCCCCCCACACTGACCTCCCCACATTCTCACACTGACCTCCCCTACACTGACCCCCCCATACACTGACACCTACACTGACCCCCCTATACTGACACCTGCACTGACCCCCCTACACTAGCCCCCCCCCTACACTGACACATACACTGACCCCTACACTGACCCCCCTACATTTCCACATACACTGACCCCCCCATACACTGAACCTCCCCATACACTGATCCCTACACTAACACCTATACTGACAGCTACCAGCTACACTGACACCACCATATACTGACAGCTACACTGACCCCCCCCCTACATTCCCACATACACTGACCCCTCCTACACTGACCCCTACACTGACACCTACACTGGCCCCCCTACATTGACACCTACAATGACCCACCTTCACTAACCCCTCTACACTGACACATACACTGACCGCCCCCCATACACTGACCCCCCCCCTACATTTCCACATACACTGACCCCTACATTAACACCTATTCTGACACCCCCAACACTGTCCCCCCATACACTGACAGCCATACTGACCCCCCTACATTTCCACATACACTGACCACCCCTAAACTGACCCCTATACTGACACCCCTACACTGATATCCCCCCTACACTGACCCCCCCATACACTGAGACTTATACTGACCCCCCTACACTGACACCCCCCCTACACTGACCCCCCCATACCCTGACACCTATACTGACCCCCCCAACACTGACCCCCCCCATACACTGACACCTACACTGAGACCTATACTGACGTCCCTACACTGACCCCCTCCCCCCATACACTGACACCCCCCATACACTGACACCTACACTGACATCCCCCCCTACACTGACATCCCCCCCTACACTGACACCCCCCCTACACTGACCCCCCCCATACACTGACACCTACACTGAGACCTATACTGACCCCCCCATACACTGACACCCCCTACACTGACACCTATACTGACCCCCCCCAACACTGACACCCCCTACACTGACCCACCTCACCCCCTCCCATGTCCACTTCCCTGGGCCCCCAGGGGCAGGCAGCACATCACTTACCTTGTTTTGTGTCCAAACACTGGCGACTCGAGAAGGCGATCCGCAGTGGAGGGAACAGCGTGTCGGCGGCCGGCCCAGATAGCAGGGGGAGACTCTGTGTCATGGTCTTACCTTCTTGCTGTTCTCCTTCGTTTGACATGTGCTGGCGGCCATCTTGGTTTCTGGGTTTCTTGTAGCCTCCCACCCTGCGGCTCCTCCTTCCCACTGGGAGGAGCTGGATACCTAGCTCATATATATAGGAGGTATGTGGCTTCAGTTCCTTGCTTGGTCCTCCTGTGTTCACATGCTTCTAAGACTGCTGCTGCTTCTGGTCCCTGATCCTGGCTTCGTCTGACTACCCTGCTGGTTCCTGTTCCTGGCTTCGTCTGACTACCCTGCTGGTTCCTGATCCTGGCTTCGTCTGACTACCCTGCTGGTTCCTGACCTCTGGCTTCGCAAGGACTCTGCCTCGGTTTCGCCATCCGTTTGGACTTTTGCTTTACAGCTTGATTTTCAATAAAGCCTTCTTATTTTCACTCATCTGTTGTTGTACGTCTGGTTCATGGTTCCGTGACACTCTGGAAGCAGTGCTGCACATGCACAAGACTGTCATCTTCACCCACGAGTCCGACCAGCCCCGCCCCGCCCCCTGGCCGCACGTAACACCTTCAGCGGTCCGCCACTCTTCCTGCACCAAGCAGCAGTCACGGAGCCAAGAAGAGAAGTGCGAGCGGGCGGGCGGGCGGGCCGCTGGATGGGGCAACATCAGAATAAAGGGACACTATGATCCCGCGGATGGCGGGCGTGGGATGCGCCCCCCCAAATGTTGCGCCCGGTGCGAGTGGCCCCCTCAGCACCCCCCACGCTACGCCACTGGTGACAGTTAGCAATCCCAGCATTCCAGGAATGTAGCTTCTTTGAAAGTGTTAAATTGATGGGTTTAATTTCACTTTATAATTTACTTCTGCTCAGGGGCTATGGGCTTCTGCAAAATGGCAGCCTCAAGCAAGACAAAACAGGAGGAATGCTGGAGGCAATTTACAGGACACAGTCATTTTGATGGCATAATTATTAATGTGGAATGTATGTTTCTTGCTAAAGAACATTATTTTTTATCAGGTTGTTATGGGTAAAGTTCTGCTTTAAACATACAGTATTCGTGTAATGACATAGAAAAACAAGGAAAGAGGAGATGTAGAGATCCCTCTAGTAGGGTAGGAAGTTAAGTAGGTGTGTGCCTGCTCCTGTGTTGTGTATGGACTGGCTCTGCCTCCATGTAGGTAGATGGGCAAGCCCACATGTAGGGAAGTGGGGCAATGATCGGTAGGTGGACAAGTCCACGTATAGTTGTGACAGGCAGACCTAGCTGGAATGTTTGGCACCAGAGAATAATTAACATGACTTAAGCTTGAATTTGCTTAAGGGACCGATGCTGTATCAGAGATTTTTTTCCCACTTCCTTGTTTGGGGAATCAGTTCAAGGAAGAAAGAGCTATGGATACAATACCATGGAATTTTATTCAAAATTTTTATACTGCACCTCAAAGCCTTAAAAAAATACTCAACAAAGGCATTCTAGGAGAAAACCACAAATAAATACTCTAAGAATATAACTGATTGTCACACTATGTCAAGAGAGGACTATCTTGATGTCCCCATTCTGTCACAATGTTCCTGCTCGAACATCATATTCAGAGAAGCACTGGGAACCTTTAGACTTGAAAAAGTAGACAGATGAAGAAAAACTTCAAACAAGCCTAAAGTAGAGCAATAGGGAAAACTTTTTTTCATTTTGGATAGAGTAAGGGAGAGTTATACCCCTATGAGTTTTATTTTTCCCCATCTGTGTCCCGTTGTGGAGATTTATCTTCACTTCCTGTCCCATAGCCAAACAGTAAGTGTGAGGAAATCCTTGCAAATCAAGGGAATTCCTTGGGGACCCCCAGCTCATCAGAAGTAGTATCCCTAGTGGAAGATTTCCCCTCTATTACTTTTCTGGGGACAACCCAAAATTTTGAGTTTTCTTTTACTTTCACATTCAATGATAATGGTAAACAGGTTAAATATAGAGGGTGAAAAATATAGAGGGTCTCCTTAATGGGGGCACATACAGCAATAGAAACCGAGCCTTCCAATCCCTCTCCACTCTATCCAAAACTAAAAAAAAAGGTTTGTCTTTAGGTATATTTTAATAGCTCTGGTGAAGCAGCTCTCACACAGCAAGGCAGTAACTCAAACCATAGAAATACAAAAAGGAGCACCAGTTTTGAACTCTCCTCTGCTATCAGGTTGTTCCTCCATGAGGAAAGGTCAATAATCGCTCGAATATAAGCCTGTGAAGTTATTAGATTCTCTGAGTCTATCCAACTTTTATCCTGTGTTAAGCCCTCATAAAAGGGTAGTGGTGTTGCTTCTGAAAAGCGTTGGCTGTTATGACTTTTGTATCAACAATTAAAATGATCTTTTATCTGATTTTGGTCTGGTGCTCCTTTTTTTTTTTTTTTATTGTTTTAACCACTTAAGCCCCGGAAGATTTTACCCCCATTCCGACCAGGGGGTATTTTGCGATTCGGCACTGCGTGACTTTAACGGACAATTGCGCGGTCGTGCGACGCTGTACCTAAACGAATTTGGCGTCCTTTTTTTCCCACAAACAGAGCTTTCTTTTGGTGGTATTTGATCACCTGTGCGATTTTTTGATCACGCGCTATAAACAAAAAAAGAGCGTCAATTTTGCAAAAATAGCAATATTTTTCACATTTTTTTATATGAAATTCCCCCCAAAAAAAATTTAAAAATCAAAATTTTTTTACTTTTTCGGCCAATTTGTTTTATGCTACCTATGTTTGGTAAAAAAAATCGCAAAAAGCGTATTTTGATTGGTTTGCGCAAAAGTTATCGCGTTTACTAACAAAGGGAAAGATTTCTGTCATTTTTGTTGTTTTTTTTTTTAACGTGTAATGGCGGCGATCTGCGATTTTTTTTGCGGTGCTGCGACATTGGGGCGGACAGATCGGACCCTTGACTGACATTTTTGACACTTTTGGGGTTACCAGTGACATTTCTACAGTAATCAGTGCTATATATATGCACTGTTACTGTAAAAATACACTGGTAGTGAAGGGGTTAACTTTATTTGGGAGGGAGGGGCTGTGTGTATCCCTAGGGGCGTGCTTTCTACTGTGATTGGCTGGGGCTTGAGCTGTATGGACACTGATCAACGGATCTACATACTAGATCCGAGTGATCAGTATCCTAACAGCAAGGAGAATGACAGGTGGCTTGTTTACACAAGCTGCCTGACATTCTCCCTCTCCCCCGCCGATCGCCGAGTGACCGGCGGACATCGGGTCCGCCGGTCACACGCGCGGGGGGGTCCGTGACCACGCGGGAGCGGGAGCGCGCCTCCGGGGGCGCGCGCTCGCTCCCTAGACCCTCACAAGCTAGTGACGTAGCCCTACGTCACTTTGCCTGTGAGGGGCTGACTGCCGACGTAGATCGGCGTTAGGCAGTCGGCAAGTGGTTAATAACCTCATTCCTTTTATTCTCCATCTTTTCTGAACAAACAAGATTACACAATGTGATGTGAGCAATAAAAAAAAACAATTAAAACAGTAAGAGCCGGTTCACACTACCACGACCAGAAAGTCGCCCCGTGACTTGAAGAGACTTGTTTAGAGACTTGGAAGAGACTTGGAAGAGACTTGTGCACTACTTTGAAGAGACAGGCGACTTTGTCTGTGAGGAATGCCTGGCTAATCTCTTTCTTCTTCCTGGAAAGTCTGATAACAAGTCGTGTCAATTAAGATAAGGAGGCGACTCCCATTGAAGTATATGGGACAGTCGGATCACAGGTCGCCTCAAAGTAGTACAGGACCCTTTCCTGAAGTCGGAGCGACTTCAGTAGTGCCAATTAAGATGGCACCGATTGATTAACATTGCTTTTGTTATGTCAAGCGACCTGGGGCTACACAAGTCGCCTCACAAGTCGTGCTAGTGTGAATGGGCTCTTAGAGTGCAGCGCTTTCGAATAATTATAAAAAAAAAGTGTCAAAAAAAGACCCAATGTGGAGTGTGATCATGCAAACAAAATAAAATAGTGCTCCGCTTGGTGAATCCGACACTCGGTAATGTAGTCTCCTAACGTTAAGAGTAGCCCCTGTGTTACCAGACGGGCTAGCAGGGCATAAGACTTTCCCAGATAACGGAATACTCAGGATCCTGATGACCAGCGATCCATACACAAGCAGATTCAATGACTAGCAGACCTCTTCCTCTGATCAAAGAGCATTATGCCAAACAAACTCCCATCTCACCATTGGATTCACTCAGACATAAATGAAAGGACCTGCCATAGTGCTTAATCCTTATACCACTTTATTAAATGTATGTACATAAAAATTACCTGGAATAGCATTGAACACAGTGCACTAGACACGCCTGATATCATACATGTTACTTCCGATGGATGGCGGGTGACGTCACCGGCCCCTCCCCCTCCGTACGCATTACGTCCCTGAGCGGGACTTCTTCAGTGAGTTAATCCACTGGTGAGATGGGAGTTTGTTTGGCATAATGCTCTTTGATCAGAGGAAGAGGTCTGCTAGTCATTGAATCTGCTTGTATATGGATCGCTGTTCATCAGGATTCTGAGTATTCCGTTATCTGGAAAAGTCTTATGCCCTGCTAGCCCGTCTGGTAACACAGGGGCTGCCCTTAAGGCGAGGAGACCACATTACCGAGTGTCGGATTCACCAAGCGGAGCACTATTTATTTTTGTGTGCATGATCACACTCCACATTGGGTCTTTTTGTCTATGTTTTTTGTTTTTTTGATAATTATTTGAAGCGCTGCACTCTTAGTGTCCATTCACACTAGTCCGACTTGTCAGACGACTTGGTCACGCACTGTCGAGGTCCATTGACTGGTACAGGAGCCGTTCTAATAGGAGAGACACAAGTCGCTCCGACTTAGAAAAAGGGTCCTGTACTACTTTGGGGCGACCTGGAGCAACTTGCAAAGACATTAATTTTATGAAGTCCATGCAATTTGCGCCGAAGACACGACTTCACAGATCGCCCCCTAAGTCGGAGCGACGTAGTGTGAACCGAGCCTTCCTGTTTTATTTATGATCTGGGAATTTTGATATATTGATCCTTGGTGTAGTAAATTTTATCCAGGTGTGCTGATTTTCCCTTTTTTATAATAAAAAACAATTGCTACTTTGGGTTTTTAAATATAGACTCCATGTTGTGTGTGTATAATATAAGAATCTACTTAAAGTGGAGTTCCGGCCACAAAAAAATATTTTCAATGAAAATACCCCCGGGACAGTCAGGGCTAGTACATTCCACAATGGATAGCCTCTGATCTGTCCCGGTTCGCACTTACCTGCAAGAAAAAATAATCACTTTTAAAATTTCTTCTCCAGCGTTGCCATCTCTGATGTGGGCAGCTGAAGCCAGCGCGATCCTCTTCTGCGTCCTCTTCCACGTCTTCTTCTCCCAGAATGCGCCTTCACCGGCCCCTCTCGTCACTTCCGGTGCGGCGCCGCATTCCTCCACAGATTCCGGGCATGCCCAGAAGCTGTTTAGCAGGGAATGCGGCGTGGCACCGGAAGTGACGAGCGGGGCCGGTGCCGTCGCATTGATTCCTAGGAGCGATGACGTTCTGCTCCCAGTAATCATTTCAAACCGGAAGTGACAGCACGGGCCGCGGCCGCCGAGGGAAGAAGTGGAAGAAAGGTGAGTATTTATTTCTACAATAACAAGGTAAGTAAAAAAAAGAAAATCGTAATTATCCATTTCCTTTTCAGGTGAAGAAAAGCAAGCGGATGGCCACAAAATCGATTATGTCGATTTTGTGGCCGGAACTCCGCTTTAAAGCGGATCTTCACTGTATCTGAGCAAAACAAACCAAAAACCCTATTTCATTCATTTTTAAACATTCAACGCCAACTCCCCCATCCATCCATGTATCTATGCCTTATTTTGATGAGAAATCACTTTGAAAAACACCCCCCCTAGCATGTCTGGTTGTGGCCATCTTGAGTAAGGGCAAATGATTCATGTAGCATTTACTTTCTGGTATCCATTTGCCCTTAGTTCAACCATGCATGCAGGAGAGTATGCTTAGCTGAGAAAAAGCTCCCCTTCTCCTCTCCTTCTCCCCTCCTAAAGACTCGAGGGTTACTTAAAAAGTGACCCCATTATTGATCCTCCTGAAGAATCCTGGGATGTATGACATAATTTGCCTAGGCAACAAACCAGGAAGTAAATGAAGAAATGTAAAAAAAAAATTTAGGCTGCGTTCACACTGTGTGCGGATGCGGCTCACAGCAAGGGTCCGGTGCGTTCCTGTTCTCTGCCTAAATTCGGACCTGAAATGGAGCCAAAGACGCACAGGACCCCTGTGCCAATGTGCTCGGCGGCCGCCATGGAGATGTGTGAACAGGCTCCATTAAGAACCAGCCACAGTCTCCTGTCATGCGAATTGGATGCGGAGAAAACCGCATCACATTCGCATCAATGTGAACCCAGCCTCAAACAAGTAAATATGATAAACTTTCCAAACTATTTACTAATGATAGCAGCATAAGGATTAAGAATAATCAATGTTTATACTGAGAGTTTCAATTTAACCAAAAAAATACATATTTTCCATATAGCTCAGATGGTCCAAAATAGTTAATTTTACTTGGTGTACTGTGCTCAATTTAACTATTAGTGGCGGTTCACACATATGCAATGCGGGAACCCTGCAAATTCACTGCAGGTTCCCGCATCACATCTGACTCGCAGGCAGTTCACGCTGCCATATGTGAATTGCTAGGGGTATCAAAACAAAGTTAATGACACCCCCAGATTCGATCAGAACTGTCAATTCAGACATGAATCGGACTGCATAGGTGTAAATACTCATGCGATCCGATTCTGGTGCAGACCAAAAAAAAGGGTCCCGCACGACTTTAATCTGAATGTGATGCAAATTCAGCCATACAATCTGAATGGCTGAATTCGCAACACACAGACATCGCATGTGATTTGCAGAGCAGTGTGCTGCGAATCAAATGCGATGTCTGACATCGCTGAAGTGTGAACCGGCACTTAACTATAATTTTTTTTTTACTATCACTATTAATTTACTATTGCTATTAATTAACTGTATCCAAGCGGGAACAGTCTACATAGAAATGATCAATATTTTACTTAGACAAACCCGAGATGACTTCTCAAGCTTGACCATTGTTGGCAAGCACCATGGATAAAAAAAAAACACCTGCATCTGGCTAGAAGGTTGCCATGGTGATCAGATGCATGAAAAAGCAAAAATGGAGAAGATTATGAACAGCAAACATTTGTTTATTTGTTGATGCTGAAGAAAGTCAGTGTAAGGTCTTAACAGAGGGCCCTGTGCACCCTACCTAATGTAAGACACGCTTTAATGCTTGGGTGAAAATGAACGTTTGGTCCACTCTTCCTTGAAGCGTTTGCGGGATGTGTCACAGTATCTGTCAATCAGCTGCCACTTCTCCATCAACTAAAAGGACCATCATCAAAGGAAAAAATCAAAGAGAGCCAACTGCAAATGTTATCTCTGCAAAGTTACATTTCATTTGACATGAAAGTGTTTGCTTTACACGCAGGCAAACACGCTACTTCATCAGAACGCCTAAGCTGCTGCCTTTCCCTCTGATCACACATTCCTCCAGGCCCACAGACAACCAAGCTGACCTGCTCCAATGCCCTTCTCTTTTCCAAGCATCTCACAGGGAACAGCTGGAATGATAAACTCTATTGATGCCTACGTCTTAAAGCTGAACTCCAGGTAGATATATTAGACCCAAATTATTGAAGCAGAGTTCCTTAAAGCAGTAGTAAAGCCCGCTTTGTGATTTTTACCTACAGGTAAGCTATAATAAGGCTATTCTCCCTGCATGCAGCCAATGACATCCCTGGCGCATGCGCTCTGAAGGTCCTGCATACCTTGCTGGAACTTTATAGCTTCGTGCCGGAACCAAGGGCTCCCAAGCGTATACGCAGGAGTGATGTCATCGAAGCTCCGGCCAATCACACAGCCGGAGCCATGAACCTGGAAGAAAGACCGGAGGAAGATGTCAGCCCTGTCAGCGGTGACAGCGCACCACAGGAGGGCTTCATTCTAAGGTAAGTATTCCATAATATGCTAGTATTGTGAGGGATGTTTGTTCGGCGCTTCTGCTTCAGAAACCAGTCCTCCGATTTTGTCTTGGCGGGGAAAGGAAAACCAGGCAGGTGGGTGGACTTCTGGTGGTGTGCAAGTGTACCACACTAACACTGAGGGCAGCTCTTGGCAATGGTAGAAGCAATTCCAACTGGTAGACAAGGAAGAAGAAAAGGCGCCTCTGAGTGTAGCAGATAACACTTTATTACACGAACAATGAGCAGACTTACACTGGGCATGACATGCGTCCTCACGACTTGGGTCTCTTCCTGATTCCATGGCTCGTCCCGTTTTCCGACTGTCCAGCAGCAGGGAGATGACGCCAATGGGGGAGCCCAATCAGGAGTGGTGAGTCAATGCGAGGGGTTCATGGACCGCACCGAGCGTGATGATGTATGGGATGGTAGACAGGACTTAAATTCTATTACTTTAACTTATTCTAAAAGGAACGATGACACTACACACCAATATGGATTTTAAAAAGGCTGCGGCCGTTTAATGCTTGTTTAAATACTTTAAAACATCCATATACATAAAATTAACCTGATCACTACGATCCAGGTCAAACCAATATATAATAACATCCAAGAATTATCCACAACATTAATATCTTGTAACAAAGAATAATATCACCAATATCGTCCCCCTTTGCACTACGCAAAGGTGACCCTACAAGCAAAAACTGACCGCGACAAACAAAGGGGAGGGGGGGAGGGAAACAGAACGCTGGTATCTTGACACGAAGTTCTTCCTGAGGTGAGTGAAAACTTCTCAAACTGAGCCCCCTTAAATAACCCACAGGCAGGCTCTGGAGGCGGGAAGGAAAACAGGTCAAAACTGGTTAACAGCCTAAACTCCCTAGCTACATGGAATTCTCACTCCGATTGGGGCTTATTCTAACCAAATGTAGCCTTGCTTGTCTAACCTGCCCTAGCAACAGCTATGCCCACCTAAGCCCCCTAAGATGGCTTCCTTAAAGTTTAAACTAGCCTGCCACCATCCCATCTACAAAAAGGGGCTTATTCAAACCCCTTTTTCTTTACATGGGATGGTAGACAGGACTTAAATTCTATTACTTTAACTTATTCTAAAAGGAATGATGACACTACACACCAATCTGGATTTTAAAAAGGCCGCGGACGTTTAATGCTTGTTTAAATACTTTAAAACATCCATATACATGAAATTAACCCGATCACTACAATCCAGGTCAAACCAATATATAATAACATCCAAGAATTATCCAACAGACAGGAGGCTCAAGCCCTCCTGTCACCACCCCACAACGCGGCCTTTTCAACACAGGTGCCCAGATTGGCGTTGAAAATGTCGAGCCCAATATTGGATAGGTGAATGTCATCGTGCCTATAGAAGCTGGCAATTCCACCTTCCAGCTCGCAATGTCTGAATGATAAAATGCCAGCACCACCTAACAATTTAGCCAAGGCCTTGTTGATTCGTTTCCTAACTTTTTCAAGCAGCTTCAGATGCCGGTGCTTGAACCAGACTAATCTGGGGATGACCTCCGAAAAAACAAACTTGATCCCTGGATAGGCGGACCTGAGATAATTAAAGTCATCCCGAATCTTAAAAATGAGATCAAGAGTTCTGAACTTACCAATGTCGTTCCCCCCCAGATGAACTAACATAACATCAGGGGGGGGGAAGAACCTGCAACAATCTACAAATTTCGGGTAAGAATTCAGCCCAATACATGCCCCGCTTGCTAAACCACTGTACTTGAAAAACTTGTGGATCCAGACCAATATTCTCGGAGTAACACCATCTCCTAGCTCTCGCTCGGGCCCAGTGTATGAACGAATGGCCAACGGACCGATAGGCATTGGCGTCCTGGAAAAATAATGACAAGTGTTAGGTCGAATGTAAGTAAGATAGGCGTCCGACTTCCATCTATCTATGCTTTTCAATACTTGAGCATTAACCCCTAACCTAGCGGCTTCCGTGGCAGCCCCAATTCTAAAAGAGTGGGACGACAATTGAGAATGTTCCAGGTGTAAAAACTTCAAACACTTCCTAAAACAGCATTAAACTGAAATTTAGTTAAAGCTTTACCAGACTGGTGAACAAACAAAGATCCAGCCTCGATCGACCTGATCGACAAAAACTTTTTCAATAATAAAACGGGGCATATCCCAGAATTCGCATATTGGTGTAAATGAACCCACTTACCAATACCCAGTTGATCAGTCTTGGAAGAGCGCAGCAGGATGCTGATTGATGAGACATGGGTCTTAACATCAGACAGTTTCAAACCAGAATTGCCATACCTGTCATCATGAATGAGTTCGGAGATCCTCAGTGCCGCGAAGAACATAATAGAAAAAACTGCCTTGAACATGGCCGACTCGTAATTTGAAAAAACATACATGCCCGGTGGCATAACATAACTTTTCAAGAAGGTGAGGGGTAAAGGCCTCCCTGCGATCAGGGCGCCAATTTGTTTTGCGATAGCCCTTTAGAGCCTGTCGCACTGAAAAAAAGGAAGAACAAGGTGGGTAATTCTTCAATTTAACGAAAAAGGAAACTCCCGCTAATAATTTATTAATGTGGGACCATGAGTACCGTTTGTGGAACAAAAAATTTAAAAAAGACAAAACCAACCCCTCAGAAAAACAATCATGCGGTTCCCCAAGAGAAGATAAATGAGACTTCCAAAGATCCCAGGCCGATTGATATCCGGCCAGCGTGGACGGAGAAAATGAAACCGCGATGTAGTGAGCGACCAAATTTACACTATGCCCCAAAGCTGAGCTGGATAATGACAACCCGTCTGATCCGCGTCTGGAAACAGCAGAAAAAATCGCTCCATCTGCAGACGAGATAAAGAGTCTGCCAAACTGTTGTCCTTACCAGGTACAAAAGTAGCCTTAATCCATACGTTTAAACGTAAACATCTATACACAAGGTACCGCAATAATTTAATGACAGGTGGGGATCTGGAAGAAAGCCAATTAATAGCAAACATTACCCCTTTATTGTCAGTGCGAACCAGAATACGTTTATTTTGAAAATGGGAACCCCAAATCTCAACGGCGACAACAATTGGGAAAAGCTCCAACAACACACTGTTGCGAGTATAACCCAGCTGTTTCCATCTGTCAGGCCAGGAATCAGCGCACCAGTGATTACGCCATATGGCGGCGAAACCCACCGAGCCCGCCGAGTCTGTGAAAAGACAGAAATCCTGATCATTGATAAATTCCTCTTGCCATATTGCTTTCCCATTGAAATAAATTAAAAACTGTACCCACACCAGCATGTCCTCCTTAACCACTTTACTACCAGTCACGTAACCTCTACGTCATCAGACTTTGCGGGGTTATACCGGGATGATGCCTCTAGCTAGAGGCATCATCCCGGTACCGTTGTTTGAAGCCGACGGTCGGCTTTCCGTCGGTAACGATCGATGCGGCTCGGGAGCCGCTCGATCGTTACCCGGGGGGGCGGGAGGGGATGTCCCCCCCCTCCCGCCGCCTTCCGCGGCTTTGCTCGGGGCTACCGTCCCACCGGGAGCCCCGAGCACCCAGCCGGCACGTCCGCCGGCTGGATGGAGTCCCGATGAATGCCGGAAATGGCATCGATCGGGTCTCCGATGACGTAACCCGGAGGCGGCGTCCATGACGTCACGTCCGGGTTACTGTGCTGCAAAAGGCGGCAGATTTGAAAAACGGCTGAATGCAAAAATGCCGTTTTCGGCGTTTTGCATACAGGGAAGTGTAGTGGGGGGGTCTAGGGTCTTTTAGACCCTCGATCCCTCCATAAAGAGTACCTGTCACGACATATTGCTGTCACCAGGGATGTTTACATTGCTTGTGACAGCAATAAAAGTGATCAGATTTTTTTTTTTTTAAAAACCTGTAATAAAGTTTAAAAAAAAAGAAAAAATAAATAGGAAAAAAAAAAAAAAAAAAAATTTAGCCGTCCCCGTCACCGTTAGCTCGCGCACAAAAAAAAACGTATACGCAAGTCGAGCCGCAAATGAAATCGCTGTTCAAACCACACATGTGAGGTATCGCCGCGATCGCCAGAGCGTGGGCAATAATTAAAAAAAAAGAGCTACACTCTAACTCTAAACTGGTAACCGTTAAATAAATTTAAAGCGTCGCAGATTGAGATCTCTATTGACCGTAGTTTGTCGCCATCCCACGGGGGGGCGCAATTTTAAACCGTAACATGTTTGGTATCTATTTACTCGGCGTGACATCATCTTTCACAATATACAAAAAAAATGGGCTAACTTTACTGTTTAGTATTTTTTAAATGCAGTGAAATGTGATTTTTCAAATTTTTTCCAAAAAAATGGCGTTTTAAAGACCGCTGCGCAAATACCGCGTGACAAAAAATTTTGCAATGACCGACATTTTATTCTCCAGAGTCTTTGCTAAAAAAATATATATAATGTTTGGGGGTTCTAAGTAGTTTTCTAGGAAAAAATACTGGTTTTAACTTGTGAACAAAAAGTGTCCGAAATAGGGCTGGGGCTAAAGTGGTTAATTTCAGAGGACAAGCGGATGTGGGCAGAAGGCGATTTCAAACCAGAAATTACCGCATACAATTTCCGTGAAAATAACTTACCTAATGGGATGATCCGAGAAGCAAAAGCTAACAGGCCTAACAATGACTGCATTTCTTTCAACGTCGTCTTTTTCTTGCGAATCATCATGATCAAGCAGTTCTCTAATTTATCAACTTTATCTTGTGGCAATCTAAATTCCATTAAAACTGTATCAATAGTGATACCCAGAAATTGCACACTAGTAGACGGCCATTCCGTTTTTTCATGCGCCAAAGGAATCCCAAACTGTTCACACATACCAAAAAATGTCTCAAATAAATGCAAACAATCAGCGGACTCCGCCTGACCCATAAACAAAAAATCGTCCAAATAGTGTACAATACAAGATGAACCAGCCTTGCAGGACACTACCCACTCTAAAAAAGTAGAGAAACACTCAAAATAAAAACAGGACAGGGAACAACCCATAGGGAGACATTTATCGAAAAAATAATGATTCAAAAAGAAAAAACCGAGGGAATTAAACGAGTCGGGGTGAACTGGCAGCAGACGAAACGCAGATTTGATGTCCGTCTTTGCAAGAAGCGTGCCCTTACCCAATTTCCTCAAGATCACCAAAGCATTCTCAAAAGAAGAATACTGAACCGAAGCAGCATCCTCGCTAATCTCATCATTTAAAGACTCCCCAAAAGGGAATGACAAATGGATAAGGCGATATGTATTGGGTTCCTTCTTTTGAACTATGCCCAGAGGTGATATCCTGAAATTAGGAAAAGGGGGGGGGGGAACAAAAGGACCCGCAAACCTTCCAGCATTCAATTCTTTGTTTATTTTTTCAACCACTATGTCTTCAAGGTGACCAACAGACTTAAGATTATTCCCTACTTTACAACCATAACCACTATATATAGGCAAATAAAAACCACTAGTGAAACCCTCAGTTACTAGGGTGGCTTTCGCCCTGTCGGGGAACTGTTGAAGCCACGGCAGCATTTCGTGCACCTTCACCGGTGTTATAGCTTTTTGAAAAATTCCCTGGTTGCTGAGCACTTTGAATTTTCTTGAAACACTTTGCAATTGGGTGGGACCCTGCGCAGAAAGCACACTCATGCTTGTATTTGCATGTCCCAGGCCACTTACACTGTGAATCATTGAAAGAGAAACACACTCCCTTCCGAAAGGAAGGAGCAGGGGGCTGCTGCTGCGATCCTGAAAAGGCTTGCCTACCAAAAACGGACCTTTGTGGCAGAAAAAGATCCAGCCAAAGGCTGACATCCTTAACTCTTAACAGCCTTAACTCCCCACTTCAGGTTTTGTTGAACTGCCAACTTCTGACGGAACGCTACGTCATATGAAAACCAAGCTGTTCCACCAAAGTTTTTGTATGCTTCTAAAATAATATCTAAATGCTGAAACAACCCGATATTTTTGGAAGGATGTTTCTCGCACATCACAGCAGCATAAATAAAAAAGGCCTGTAACCAATTATTAAAAATTTTCGTTACCGGGTGTCTCCTCTCCTCTTCCTCCCTTCTATCACCTTTGGACACAAAATCCTTCACAGACGGAAGCAAAGAAAGCAAGTCTACAAAATTACCATTCCAAATTTTTTCTTTCAGGGTATCCGAAAGATGGAATCCTAAAGGTGATAACTCACATGTTAGTGCCTCCTTAACCACTTTACCTCCGCCCACAGTAATATTACTGCGGCAGAGTGGCTCGTTATCGTCTGACGACGTAGTACTACGTCGTCAGACACTCCCCCTTCTGGGCGCTGGAGGCTCGCTCCCGCTGTTTTCATTCACAGCGGGAGTCAGGCCAGGGGAGGAGCAGCGGCGATCGCCACTGCTCTGCCCCGATCGCCTGGGATCTAGTGTGGAGATCCGCCCGCCTGTGTAAACACAAGCGAGCAGATCTCCATAGTGACAGGGAGTGACAGATCGGACTGTTCAGCATAGCTGGACATCCGATCTGTCCATGACTCACTCAGTCACCTCCCCCCCCACACGTCAGTAAGCACCAGGCATACATTAACCCCTCCCTCTCCAATAAAATTAACCCCTTCCCTGCCAATGTCATTTTTACAGCAACAGTGCATATATATAGCACTGATTACTGCAGCAATGTCACTGGTACCCCCAAAAGTGTCAAAAATGTCAGTCAAGGGTCCGATCTGTCCGCCGCAATGTCGCAGTCCCGCAAAAAAAATCGCAGATCGCCGCCATTACGCGTTAAAAAAAAACACCAAAAATGACAGAAATCTTTCCCTTTGTTAGTAAACGCAATAACTTTTGCGCAAACCAATCAAAATACGCTTATTGCGATTTTTTTTACCAAACATAGGTAGCAGAAAACAAATTGGCCAAAAATCTTTAAAAAAATTGGTTTTTACATCTTTTTTGGGGGGAATTTCATATAAAAAAATGTTAAAAATATTGTTATTTTTTCAAAATAAACGCTCTTTTTTTGTTTATAGCGCAAAAAGTAAAAATCGCACAGGTGATCAAATACCACCAAAAGAAAGCTCTGTTTGTGGGAAAAAAAAGGACGTAAATTTCGTTTGGGTACAGCATCGCACGACCGCGCAATTGTCAGTTGAAGTCGCACAGCGCTGAATCGCAAAAAGTGGCCTGGACGGAAGACAGCAAAATCCTCCGGTGGTAAAGTGGTTAAGACAGGTCTCGGGAAGATTCTGTGTCTTAGCCAAGGCGACAGAAGCAGGAGGAGCAGGAGGAGAATTAATACTGGGAACAGGATTACTAACTGGTGATTGCATGTTAATTGCTAATAGGCCGCTAGATGGCGCCCATACGTCCAGTGGAGATGAATTATGCACTGCATTGGGAACAGCAGTAGAGACAGGCACGTTAACCGCAGGGGTAGTAGAGACAGGCACATTAACAGCAGGGGTAGGAACATTAGAGTGTAAAATGGCCTGGAAATCAGCAAGAAACCCCTGAAATAAAGTAGCTAAAGCAGTGGTGGCTGTCTGGGCAGAAGACTCAACAACCCCTACTGCAGCTCCCGCTCTGGGCATCTAAAGGGACCGGACCTGAGGACCCCATCACTGCAGCATGAAAATGACAGGAGTTGTCAGTCTCACCTTGCCCCTGGAGGGGCGGACGATCTGGAGCCCGACGATCCCGATCTGTGGCTGCCGCGGCTGCGGCCAGCCCTCCGGCGGTGTGTGAGGCAGGCCTGCCTCTCTCCGCTCCCCATGGTGAAGAACATGCTGGCTGCCCCCGCTCCGACCTGGCAGCACTGGACGGTGAGAAACGGCGGCGCGGGGCCCGCCTCCTCTTTGCCGGAACGGCATCCGACCCGGAAGGTCTAGGCGTACCACGCCTGCGCAGTTCACCCGAACGATCCTCTTTGTCCGGATCCGGTGACGGCGATGCCCTCCGACCTCTTGCGCTGACGACTTCCGCTCCGCGACTTGACCCGGCGACCGGCTCCGTCACAGGCGAGGGACAAACGGCGGCTCCCGGTGGCGCATCTTGACCCGAGGCAGACGGCATGGCCAGGCATCGCTTAATCCAGTCTTCGGCTCCCTCTTCACCGGCCCGCTCGATGAGACGACGAAGGAGACTCATATTGGAAAGAGGCTCTTAAACAGAACGCTGGTATCTTGACACGAAGTTCTTCCTGAGGTGAGTGAAAACTTCTCAAACTGAGCCCCCTTAAATAACCCACAGGCAGGCTCTGGAGGCGGGAAGGAAAACAGGTCAAAACTGGTTAACAGCCTAAACTCCCTAGCTACATGGAATTCTCACTCCGATTGGGGCTTATTCTAACCAAACGTAGCCTTGCTTGTCTAACCTGCCCTAGCAACAGCTATGCCCACCTAAGCCCCCTAAGATGGCTTCCTTAAAGTTTAAACTAGCCTGTCACCATCCCATCTAGAAAAAGGGGCTTATTCAAACCCCTTTTTCTTTACAAGGGGGCAGTAACGCGTTTCAGAGCATTCCCAATCTGGTCTGATGAAGGAGCACAACTGCGCATGGTCCGAAACGTGTTACCGCCCCCTTACATCATCACGCTCGGTGCAGTCCACGAGCAAGGCATGCGTTCCATTGCATCATACAACAAAAGGAATGACCGCACTTCCGATGAGTTTCAAAAAGGAGTGTCTTTATTCCACATCAATCGGCAAATACAGATACACACTGTGAGTGCAGGACAATCGGTGGACGCGTTTCACGACTGGATGTGTCGCTTATTCATCGGTGATATAGGTACTGCAAATATCTCCTAAACTTGCACCAAATTTCATGCAGCCGATGACGTCATCTGCGCATGCGCTTTAAAGGAACCCGTGCCGTTCCTTGAGAGCCCTGGGCCGTGAACCGCGGCTCCCGCGTGCATGTGTGGGAGTCATATCATCGCGCCAATCAGATGGCCGGAGGATGCGAACCAGGAAGGAGGATGGCCGAACATGTCGGCCGTGTCCCTGCTGAGCGGGCAGCACTGCAGGGGCTTCATTCTAAGGTAAGTATTTCATAATGAGCTAGAATGCAATGCATACTAGCTCATTATGCCTTTGTCTTACAGGGTTTTTTCTTTTTTTGGGGGGGGGGGGTTTACAACCTCTTTAAGCACTTTAGCTCAGGAAGGTTTTACCCCCTTCATTTTTTACTATTCAGCACTGCTCTACTTTAACTGGCAATTACGCAGTCATGCAATACTGTACCTTTAATGAATCAACCGGCACCCTGACTGGGTACCTCCGTTGACAGATGCTCCTAGTGCTTCCCGGGGGCTCCAAGCACTCCACCAGACACCATAACCACCTCAGACCCTACGAACCACCACAGCTTGGTTGGGGTCTCGCCAGCTCCTACCAACCCTGGACCTATGACAAGGCTCCAGGTTCCAGTGGGTGAACCTCTCTTTCCCCAGAGAGTGAAGCAGGAACAAGCTGCAGGCATCACCCCAGTATCATTTTTTAGAGCCAGCGGTCGGCTCTCTTGTAATAGCAATTGGAATGGCTTACAAGTCCCACGGGGAGACCCGAGGCACCAGCTGGCGCATCTGCTGGCTGGCCGGACAGCAAAGCAAAGCGGGGATCAGTTTTGATAGGCTATTCGTAGCAAAAAAACGGAAGCCATGACATGACATCACTTCTGGTTTACTTGGAAACCATCTGCGCCATTTTTTTAAATCAAAAGCATTCAAAAACACTGATCTTTAGGTTTTAAATGCTTTTCATTTGGTTATTTACCAAATCACGTCTTTCCAAAATTATAAGATATGTTTTTGCTGGATGACCCTTTTAATAACGTTTAAATGTGATAGAGCTTTTCCTACATGACTATTTGCTTTATGTAGGTAAGTGTCTCTATCCGCCATGCACAAAGGTACCTACAAACATTGGATTATTGTTGCATCTCCACCAGGCTACAATTCTTGTTTGTGGGTAACAAAAAATCAAACAGGCTGGTACAACTGTTCTCAAGGAGGAGATGGTGCTTTCCTGGTCAGTAGTATTTGTTCTTCCAAAATAAGGCATCCACCAGAGTGAATGACAAGCTCAATGGAATTTTCCTTTTGGGGCTTGGAGCAATGTACTTAGACATGCATTTGCGCCACCTGCTGGCCTTCCCTGGAAATATAAGCGATACAATGCAACCTTGTTTACAGATGTACCCAGGATCAGATATACGTTCTGCTCAGTGCACTGGGATTGTACCTGAGCCTATTTCTTTGCAATATTTCCTTATCATATCTTGATTGAAAGTTCTGACTTCATATGATTGGTGTTAACTTAAGTCTTAGCTGCCTGAACACAGCTCTGTCTAAGTGCAACCCACTCCACTGATTATGATTACAATTTATAAAGCTTGTCCAACAATGTACAATTACACCAGTGTGTATATCTGCGGCTTTTATAATACCGCAGCTATTTAACTAACATTGATCCAATATCTATAATAATGAAGCCACGCTTACCCAATTTAGGATTATTATGTTAACCAATTCATATTGCAATAAAAAAAAAAAAAAAAATATATATATATATATATATATATATATATATATATATATATATATACACACTATATTATTAAAAGTATTGGAATGCCCGCCTTTACACCAATATGAACTTTAATGTCATCCCAGTCTTAGTCCGTTGGGTTTAACCACTTCCGGACCAGAAGGATTTACCCCCTAATGACCAGGCCATTTTTTGCAATACGGCACTGCATTATTTTAACTGACAATTGCGTGGTTGTGCGACGCTGTACCCTAATAAAATTGATGTCCATTTTTTCCCCACACATAGAGCTTTCTTTTGGTGCAATTTGATAACCTGTGTGATTTTTATTTTTTGCACTATAAACAAAAAAATAATTCTGAAAAAAAAAAACTATATTACATATATAACATTCCCAAAAAAAAAATAAAAAATCTTAAAAAAAAATAAAATATTCTCATCATTTTAGGCCAATTTGTATTCTGCTACATATTTTTGGTAAAAAAAAAATCCAATTAAGTGTATATTAATTGGTGTGTGCAAAAGTTATGGGGTCTACAAACTAGGGGAAAGATTTATGTGATTTTTATTTTTTTATTTTCTACTAGTAATGGCGGCGATCAGCAATATTTAGCGGGACTGCGACATTGCATCGGACAGATCGGACCCCTAACTGACATTTTTGACACTTTTGGGGGGACCAGTGACATTACTACAGTAATCAGTGCTAAAACTATGCACTGTTACTGTACTAACTGAGGTCAGGATTCTATGCAGGCCAGTCAAGTTCCTCCACCCCAAACTCGCTCAACCAACTGTTTTACAGTATATAGTATGTGTTTTTGTGAACTTCTTCTTAAATCCAAAACAAGACGTTCCCTTTAAGAAAAAATGATAATATATGGTAAATGTTAACCTTTTTCATATGGGCGGCAAATCAGGCGGCTGATCCATTGTTTCACCATTCTCCGGATGCTCACCTAAAGTGTAAAATAATGCCAGGGGAGGCTTTTTACACGCTGCGGTGGGGAATTTTTGGGTCATGGCCACAACAATTTTATTGCAACATGCCAAGTTGACAAGAAGCACTGTTTGTCATATTCGGCCATTCAAGTCAATGGGGCCATGCGCGCAGTTGCGGCTCACGAGCCCCATTATAAACTGTCATTTAAAAAAATAAACAAAAGAAACAAAAAAAAAAAAAAAAACAGGTATTCAAGAGGCAGCAGGACCCCTCCTGAACGCCCAACAGTGGCTGCTTAGCGACACAGCAATCCATTACAGAACACTTTTCAGAGCATTGGCAAGTGTGAACCTAGTCTTAGTGAATGTGATATGCTAAATTAAAGAAATGTCATCATTGTGTATTAATCATACATCTATTATGATTATTATTTATATGCAAAGTATCCTGAATTTGTCTTTATTTTAGCAATTGTTTACAGGAGCTGTTACTACACTTATCTGAAATACAATACAACTATCTATAAAAGGGGGCTTGTGCAATCAGTGCATTGCAAGGAACTACATTTTTTTTATTTGTATATCTTTGATATATATCTATTTAATGATGATAATATTATGCAGAGAAAAGGGGAAACATAAAAGTTACCTAAAAAAAAAGGAATTTCAGGTAAATAATAAAAGAGTACATTTTGTTGGAGGCGGATTAATCAGCGGATAGATCTATTTCATTTTGCCCATGAACTGTTGTCATTATTAAGAAAACTGTTGACAAAAAACATCAACAAACGGAGGCCTTGAATTTTACAATACACTGTCTGGTCCTTCCTTCCAGTGATTTCCAGTAACCTCTGTGGCATTTATTTTTTTAAATTAAATAAACCTCATCTAGTCTAGATTTCTGGTCAGTGGTACCAGCCCCCTGCAGATGGGTCTGAAGGATTAACAGAAAATCCTTCTGGATCTAGCTCCAACAGATGGACGGCAAGTGTCTGATAAATATTAGGACAAGGTCTGTTTCCTCCTGTTTCCTAAAGATATACAGTATATTTTCTGCAAACTCTACTTTTACACCCCTTCCTTATTTGTTTACATAAAAAAAAAGAAGTATAAAAATATACCAATGATTTCATTTCAATTGCTAGATTTATATACCTTCTTAGCCATTGCATACCTAAATATTTGTATATTGTATTTTTGTTGTAGGATACTTTTCTATTTATAATATGATATGTAGAAATCATGCCACATATCTATGGAATGAAAACATAACGAAAATGCTGTTTAACCCCTTTGTGACGGGAGCAAAACAAATCCTAACACCTGAAAAGTTTTCCAACTTTGACAAGTGCTAGTAGAACTATACATATACTATACTATATACATGTACAGTACATATATGTGTATATATATATATATTTATATATGTACATATACTATATATGTATATGTGTATGTATATGTATATATATATATATATATATATATATATATATATATATATATATATATATATATATGTATATATATATGTATATATACGGTATATATGTATGTACGTATACTATACTATATACTACATATATACTGTATACATAAACTGTACAACTACTTAATGTATCCAGGGGGATAGTACCTTTTTTTTCCTTAGGACAAATTGTGCTTTAATATGGTGATAAATGGTAATGGATATTTACTGATTTCTTTCTTATTAAAGGAAAACTGGCACAAAATAGTAAAAAAAAATAAAAAAAAATTTTTTTTTTTTTATTTAGTTGTGCATTTCTTGCTATTACCATAATGTACCACCAAAGAACAACCCAAAATATATTCTCCTGCTCATGATGATCACAGCAATACCACTTATATTATTTGTTGTTTGTACCTGTAGTAGGGCCTAGAAACAATAGTGCACATTTTGCTTTTTGACTCTGACAAAAGCTTTCCAGGTTTTATTGATAAAGCTTCATTTAACAAGCTGAATATAGAAGCTGATTGGCCACCATGCACAGCTGCACCAGATTCTGAGTGCATCAGTTTTAGTAAATCTCCCCCTAACTGACACTGATACTAATTATCCTACATAAAATACACTGACCTGACCTTTGACCCCAATCCTTAATGCCGACCTTTGACCCTGACCTGGATCCCAACCCTAGCTCTGACACTGACCTAGATCAAACCTCGATCTTTTCTTTCTTTCTTTTTATTCTTTCTTTCTTTCTTTCCTTTTTATCCTTTCTTTCTTTCATTCGTTTTATTCTTTCTTTCTTTCTTTCTTTTTATTCTTTCTTTCTTTCCTTTTTATTCTTTCTTTCTTTCTTTTTATTCTTTCTTTCTTTCTTTTTATTCTCTTTCTTTCTTTCTTTCTTTCTTTCTTTCTTTCTTTCTTTCTTTCTTTCTTTCTTTCTTTCTTCTTTCTTTCTTTCTTTCTTTCTTTCTTTCTTTCTTTCTTTCTTTCTTTCTACATCTATTTTTGTTTTCCTCTATCAGGAGCAAAAGTCTATTGAACAATGTACAATGTGTCTTTTTTCTCCATTCAAGAGGAGAATAAAAACACAGGGACAGGCTGCACAGTGACAGAAAGCCTCTAGTTAGCTATTACAGTGATCAGGTGATTGAAAACTGGGCTTTTCTGGTTCCCAATCAGTGGTATGGGACCGGGGCTAATGGTGAGAGCCCAGTCCCTGTGCTGGGAGCGAGTGCAGTAGCGAAAGATGAAGGAGTGCAGGATTGAGACCTGTGGATTGTTATGAGCTGTAGATGAAAAGTGGATAGAGGGCAGAGATAACATGCGGACTGGGGTGCACAAGTGAGCTGTACGTGGAAGGTGCAAAGGTGAGCAGTGAAAGGGAGGTGCAGAGGTCAGCTTTGGCTGGGGGAGGTTTGCAGAGAAAGGTAGTAAAGAGCTGTGGGGAAGGTTCCTTTAGGAGGGACGATTTTTGCTTGGTGAGCAGGAGGAAAAATTTTGGGGGGGACATCAAAGCATATAGAGTTAAGTGGTCAGGACTATGTAATGTATGACATGACATACAGGGTTCAAAGCTCAGAATCTTGCCTTATACATCACATTTTCAGAACTACAATGTAATATACAGTGCCCTGAAAAAGTATTCATACCCCTTGAAATTTTCCACACTTTGTCATGTTACAACAAAAAACATAAATGTATTTTGTTGGGATTTTATGTGATAGACAAACACAAAGTAGCACATAATTGAGACGTGGAAGGAAAATTATAAATGACAAATTGTTTTCAAATATTTTCACAAATAAATATGTGAAAAGTGTGGCGTGCATTTGTATTCAGCCTCCCGGGTCAATACTTTGTAGAAGCACCTTTCGCTGCAATTACAGCTGCAAGTTTTTTGGGTACGTCTCTACCAGCTTTGTACATCTAGAGAGTGAAATGTTTGCCCATTCTTCTTTGCAAAATAGCTCAAGCTCTGTTCGATTGGATGGAGAGCGTCTGTGAACAGCAATTTTCAAGTCTTGCCACAGATTCTCAATTGGATTTAGGTCTGGACTTTGACTGGGCCATTCTAACACATGAATATGCTTTAATCTAAACCATTCCATTGTAGCTCTGGCTGTATGCTTAGGGTCATTGTCTTGCTGAAAGGTGAACCTCCACCCCAGTCTCAAGTCCTTTGCATACTCTAACAGGTTTTCTTCTAAGATTGCCCAGTATTTTGCTCCATCCATCTTTCCATCAACTCTGACCAGCTTCCTTGTTCCTGCTGAAGAAAAGCTTCCCCACAATACGATGCTTCCACCACCATGTTTCATGCTGGGGATGGTGTGTTCAGGCTGATTTGCAGTGTTAGTTTTCCACCACACATAGCATTTTGCTTTTAGGCCAAAAAGTTTAATTTTGGTCTCATCTGACCAGATCACCTTCTTCCACGTGTTTGCTGCCCCCCCCCCCCAACATGGCTTCTCGCAAACAGCAAATGGGACTTCTTATGGCTTTCTTTCAACAATGGCTTGCCACTCTTCCATAAAGGCCAGATTTGCGAAGTGTAATAGTTGTCCTGTGGACAGATTCTCCCACCTGAACTGTGGATCTCTGCAGCTCTTCCAGAGTTGCTATGAGCCTCTTGGCTGCTTCTCTGATTAATGCTCTCCTTGCCCGGCCTGCCAGTTTAGGTGGATGGCCATGTCTTGGTAGGTTTGCAGCTGTGCCATACTCTTTCCATTTTTGGATGATGAATTGAACAGTGCTCCTTGAGATGTTCAAAGCTTGGGATATTTTTTCATAACCTAACCCTGCTTTAAACTTCTCCACAACTTTATCCCTGACCTTTCTGCTGTGTTCCTTTACCTTAATGATGCTATTTGTTCACTGAGGTTCTCTAACAAACCTCTGAGGGCCTCACAGAACAGCTGTATTTATACAGAGAATAAATTACACACAGGTGGACTCTATTTACTAATTAGGTGACTTCTGAAGGCAGTTGGTTCAATTAGACTTCAGTTAGGGGTATCAGAGTAAAGGGGGCTGAATACAAATGCACGTCACATTTTTTACATATTTATTTGTAAAACATTTTGAAAGCCATTTATCATTTTCCTTCCACTTCACAACTATGTGCCACTTTATGTTGGTCTATCACATAAAAACCTAATAAAATACATTTACCTTTTTGGTAGTAACATGACAAATTGTGGAAAATCTCAAGGGGTATGAATACTTTTTCAAGGCACTGTACTGTTTTATGCTGTGTTAACATACGTATATGCATGCGTAACATACTTGCAAAAAAAGAGAAACATACATGGAAACATGGAAGTATCCCATTTTAAGGGAATATCATTCCTTCAAAAGACCCAACAAAAACCAAACATTTTTATGGGCCTTTATTGGTATTGCTAGTTATAATATCATAAATACAGAAAAATAGTTCTGATATATTTATATCATACTATATGGACCTATTCTCCGTACAGTGTCCCAATTTTTTTGCACCTTCTGTGTCCTCAGCAACCACTTACATGACATGGCCTCATTTGCTAACATGGCTGGGAATCCCCAGCAATGTAAACAAAAGGGGTGATAGTAGGTGACATCATTGCCTAAATATGGCCACATGGTTGGTGGTAGAGGAACTGTCTAGCACACAAGTGTCAAACTGGCGGCCCTCCAGCTGCTGCAAAACTATAAGTCCCATGATGCTTTGCAGTTACAAGTATGACTCCCATAGGCAGAGGGATGATGGGACTTGTAGTTCTACAACAGGTGGAAGGCCGCGAGTTTGACACCCCTGGACTAGCAGCATAACACACCAGAGGAGTATTGAGGAGGTCACAACCTTCTTTCATCAGAGAGGCCAAGAACAGTGGAAATATAACACCTTTATAAATGAATTGTTTAAGTTCATTATTTATCACAATGTGTTCAGGTTTGGGGGTTCCCACTACCTGAAGGTGCAGGGTGTGGCCATGGGCACTTATTGTGCTCTGTTCTACACAAATCTGTACCTGGGGGGTGGGGGGGAGAGGTACAAATTTGATCATTTGAAACATCTGATGATGCCTTGTCAATGTACCTGTGCAATGTTTTTTTGTGGCACAGGTTCATTGAAAATGTGTTTGGTGTGTAGGATTGCACCAAGGCTCTACTGAACAATTTTCTCAAACGTCTGAAAATCAATTCTTAAAATTTAAATTTACACTACCAGTATAAAATTGATTTTCTATATGTGGAAATGTCAGTGCAAAGTAATGGCTCATTGGCTAGGACTCTGTCTAGAAAAGCCACAGCAGGGAGCACAGTTTTACATTCTAGTAAATCCCAGTCCAGTAGAACCAGTATTAAAGGATAGGGTATAATTGGCCTGAAGAGACAAGCTTCCAAAGGGTAGCTAGGGCTCTCTCAAGCTATAGCAAGACATGTCTCAAAAAGCCTATAAGTAGGTTTTGCAGAAACCATTAGAATCTCTAATATTCAATAAAAAGATAAAGAAGTACACAGGGAAAATCACATTTATTACTCAGGATTTGAAACAATATGAACTGATAAGACACATAGTGGTGGATTTACTAAAACTGGAGAGTGCAAAATTTGGTACAGCTGTGCATGGTATTCAGTCAGCTTCGAACTTCAGCTTGTTTAATTGAGCTTTGACAAAAAAAATTAGAAGCTGATTGGTTTCTATGCAGAGCAGCACCAGATTTTGCACTCTCCAGTTTTATTAACTCATACCTCAGTACAGAAGTACTGGCACTTGTTACTGACTGATCCAAAACCTAATTCAATTTAGGACGTACTAATATACAACAATTATAGAGGTAATAAAAGGAATTACCCATGTAGCCTGGAGTTCTCCCTGGAGAAGAGACGCCTGAGGGGGACATGATAGCAATTTATAAATATCTCAATGGGGATCTCGGCATAGAAAAACAGCTATTCAGTCGAAGGGATTGCATGAGGACTCGAGGGCATACAATGCGATTAGAGGAGAAGTGTTTTAAACTCAGGCAACATGGGGGGTTCTTTACTGTTAGGGCTACAAGATTGTGGAATTCTCTACCACAAGAGGTGGTTTCTGCGGGTAGTATGGTGGCTTTCAAAATACTCTTAGACTTACATCTCAAGGATCAGAACATTCAGGGCTATGTGAGATGAATACAGCCATACACACCTACACAGGTTGAACTGGATGGACTATTGTCTTTATTCAACCTCACATACTATGTAACTATGTAGCCTGTAAGGAACTTATAAATGTGGGAAATGCGCCTACGGCTAATTTATTCATCCAAATCTACTCATATTTACCCAATAGGAAGTAATTTAGACCAAAACATTTTGCTAATTGCTCTGTCTGTTGCTCTCCTCCTGCTGTGTCTGCATGTCCTATATTGGCACTATAAGCAAACTAAAGTTTGGTATGAATAAGCAAGTATTTGGCATTTTGAAGACAGAGAGGGATTACTTTGATGCAGCTGGCTAGCTTGAATAGTATTGCAATAAAGGTTAACAGAAAAATACTTTTTTTTTTTTGCAAACGTTTGCTAGAAATATGTAAGGGTGTATAGCAGTGTGCAAAGGGTTAATTCAGAAATTTCAGTTTTACCATATTTTCACACCCCTTTAGCAACCGATGTGTGATACATATGTAAGCCATTTGGATGAGAGTATAGACTTCTCCATTAAAGAGGAAGTAAACCCTCTGAAAAGAAAAACCTGTAAAGACAAAGGCATAATGAGCTAGTATGCATCGCATACTACCTCATTATGAAGTACTTACCTAAAAACGACCCGTCCTGCTTCCTGGACCGCGTCCTCCGGCCATCTGATTGGCCGGTGACGCGATTACATCACTCCTGCGCATGCGCGCGGGAGCCGCCGTTCACGGCACAGGGCTCTGAAAGAACGGCACAAGCGGCCGTTCCTTCAGAGCGCATGCGCCGATGACGTCATCGGCTGCATGCACTGTAAATATCTCCTAAACGGTGCATGTTTAGGAGATATTTATAGCACCTATAGGTAAGCCTTAATATAGGCTTACCTATAGGTAAAAGTCTTTAACCACTTTACCACCAGAGGATTTTGCTGTCTTACGTCCAGGCCACTTTTTGCGATTCAGCGCTGTGCGACTTTAAATGACAATTGCGCGGTCGTGCGACGCTGTACCCAAACTAAATTTACGTCCTTTTTTTCCCACAAACAGAGCTTTCTTTTGGTGGTATTTGATCACCTGTGCGATTTTTACTTTTTGCGCTATAAACAAAAAAAGAGCGTTTATTTTGAAAAAATAACAATATTTTTAAAAATTTTTTATATGAAATTCCCCCCCAAAAAAATGTAAAAATCAAATTATTTTTTAATTTTTGGCGTTTACTAACAAAGGGAAAGATTTCTGTCATTTTTGGTGTTTTTTTTTTAACGCGTAATGGCGGCGATCTGTGTTTTTTTTTGCGGGACTGCGACATTGCGGCGGACAGATCGGACCCTTGACTGACATTTTTGACACTTTTGGGGGTACCAGTGACATTACTGCAGTAATCAGTGCTATAAATATGCACTGTTACTGTAAAAATGACACTGGCAGGGAAGGGATTAATTTTATTGGAGAGGGAGGGGTTAATGTATGCCTGGTGCTTACTGACGTGTGGGGGGGGGGGGGGGTAGGTGACTGAGTGACACAAGGACAGATCCAGGGTTCAGCTATGCTGAACCCTGCAATCTGACCCTGCCTGTCACTTCAGAGATCCGCCCGCTGTGTTTACACACAGCGGGCGGATCTCCAGACTCGATCCCCGACGATCGGGTAAGAGCAGCGGCGATCGCCGCTGCTCCTCCCCTGGCCCGACTCCCGCTGTGACTGAAAACAGCGGGAGCGAGCCTCCGGCGGCGCGCGCGCCGCCCACAAGGGGCGGAGTCCAGCGACGTAGGTCTACGTCACTGGACGGGAACGAGCCACTTTGCTGCAGTAGCAGCAAAGTGAGCGGAGGTAAAGTGGTTAAAGTGGGTTTACAACCACTTTAACCACTTAAGCCCCGGAAGATTTTACCCCCTTCCTGACCAGGGGGTATTTTGCGATTCGGCACTGAGTGACTTTAACGGACAATTGCGCGGTAGTGCGACGCTGTACCTAAACGAATTTGACGTCCTTTTTTCCCCACAAACAGAGCTTTCTTTTGGTGGTATTTGATCACCTGTGCGATTTTTTGATCATGCGCTATAAACAAAAAAAGGGCGTCAATTTTGCAAAAATAACAATATTTTTCAAATTTTTTTATATGAAATTCCCCCAAAAGAAAATGTAAAAATCAAAATTGTTTAACATTTTCGGGCAATTTGTTTTATGCTACATATGTTTGGTAAAAAGAAATTGCAAAAAGCGTATTTTGATTGGTTTGCGCAAAAGTTATTGCGTTTACTAACTAAGGGAAAGATTTTTGTCATTTTTGTTGTTTTTTTTTTAATGCGTAATGGCGGCGATCTGCGATTTTTTTTGCAGTACTGCAACATTGCGGCGGACAGATCGGACCCTTGACTGACATTTTTGACACTTTTGGGGTTACCAGTGACATTTCTACAGTAATCAGTGCTATAAATATGCACTGTTACTGTAAAATTACACTGGCTGTGTGTGTCCCTAGGGGCATGATTCTAACTGTGATTGGCTGTGGCTTGAGGTGTAGGAACAACGATCAACGGTCCTACATAGTAGAACCGTATGATCATTGTTTCTACACAGGGGAGAATGACAGGCGGCTTGTTTACACTAGCCGCTTGCCTTTTTCCCTCTCCCCCGACGATCGCCGAGTGACCGGCGGACATCGGGTCCGCCGGTCACACGCGCGGGGGGGGGGGTCTGTGAGCCTCACAGGCTAGCGACGTAGACCTAAGTCGCTCTGCCTGCGAGGGGCTGACTGCCACAGTAAATATACTGTGCGCAGTCGGCAAGTGGTTAATATTGCTATGTGTACCACGTCATTCTTTGCTCCAGGTCTTTCATAGTTCTAGCAATGTCCCTATCTACAGCTTTCCCTAAAATAATACCTAGTGATTAGGTGCATAACTGTAGAGTAGGGGCACAGGAGTACCAGGTGTAGCATCCCTTATTGGCTAATAGATGTCACCATTGTTAGGGTTGGAAATTGTATAGCGAGAGTAGACAGTGCAGTTAGCTCCTTGAGGTCTCCAGAGTAGTGTGTTGGGGTGAACCATAGATAGTGAGGTACTGCCAGCCCTACCTCTGCCAGTGTGGGATGCCTTTGGTAAAAGGTCTGGTCTGCCTGTTAAGGTTGATTGTGGGAAGCATTTGCAAGGACCACGGCAAACAAAGATATAATCTCTGTGGCTCTAGCTTTTGGGAGATGCTCCTTACAGGGAAGAAGAAGTACAGAACTAATACAAGGCATGTTCAAGTCTAACTGGGACTTTTATTTTACAGGTATAAAAAGGGATGCTAGCATGGCGGTATTAAACACAGTAGTAAGTGGCAAGTGTGTCCTATTAGTGATAGGCGCCACACATGTCACAAGCCAGTCCAGAGACCATTATTCAAGATGGCAGACAACAGTGGTCGTGCATGGAACAGTGTGTGTGCATGGAACAGTGTGTGATGATGTAATTTCTTGTGAGTGAAGGCATGCAGTGTAGTTGAGCATCATGGGAAATGTAGTTCCAAAACATCTGGGGTGCCAAGGTTCACCATTACTGCTATCGTGCAGGGATATGCAAACTGTGGCCCTCCAGCTGTTGCAAAACTAAAAGTCCCATCATGCCTCTGGGCGTAATGCTTGTGGGTGTGTCAGAGTCTTGCTATGCCTCATGGGACTTGACTCTGCAACAGCTGGAGGGCCACGGTTTGCATATCCCTGCTATAGAGTATCAATTAAGTGACAGTTCTGAATGTCCTGAGGCTGCTGACATCACATCCAAGATGGCAGCACGAAGCACCTATCCTAGGCTTCTGGATGTCTTTCACAGGTAAATGACATATGTAAAATATGTTAAATGCACATATAATCTTATGGGAAGACTTTAATTTAAACAAATGGTCAGATGGTTGGATCTCTTTAACTTCCCCATCCCAAGTAAAGCCTTTTCACTTTAGAGTGGTATTAAACCCAAAACCAAAATGTAATACATTGCACCTTACTACACTAGATGTGGTGGCTGCATTCATTCTCTTTTCTTATGCTTTTTTTCCCTCTGTTTTCACTTGGTGATCTGACCAGTAACACATCTCCTGTATTACAATGCTTCCACTCTGGGTGAAGGAGCACAGGGGGCACCTTTGAACAGCAGCATTGTCAGTCTGGGTGGAGGAGAGTGTAAGATTTACTAGAAGATTTAAATACACTAACAAATTGAAGCCAAACTCCAGCTAATACTTTTGTAGCACTGTCCCCGTAGGGCTTGCTGTATGATGACTTGTTGGGTTTCCTCCTTTTACATCAAACATTCACTTAGGGCAGTGGTCCTCAACTCCAGTCCTCGGGGCACACTAACAGGCCAGGTTTGCAAGATAACTAAATTACATCACAGGTTATCTCATTTGCTGCTCAGTGATTGCAGTATTTTAGTCTGCATCTCCCCAAGGTAATACTTAAAATCTGGCCTGTTAGTGGGCCCCCGAGGACCGGAGTTGAGGACCACTGACTTAGGATACAGTTCACACATCCCTCCTTACTCCCAATGGCTCGTTACTCAATAAACAGTCCAGGGGTTTTGGTTTTTAATATTTATTGTGGAACTTGGATGGGAGAAGGGAATAGTGGGATACTCCAACTGGAACTATGTACATTGGATAAGGACAACTCTGACTTGGCCTCAACAGGTTGCTTGTGGAAGCAGTCACACTGCCTAAATCATGCTGCTACATGTATGGAAAGGGTTAAGCCTCCTTGCTCTCTTTCCAGCAATCGACATGGGGATCTACATTCTCTTCAGGATACTCTCTAGCATCCACTTTACTGACACCCCTGCACCCTCAAGTCAGGCCTCTTGACACAGATCTGTACTCACTGTACTGTAGAATCAGATCCTTCAGTGTCTCCACTCTTAGTCAGCTCCACAGTACCTCCAGGTTCAGTTCCTCTCTAGCTTTCTAGGCCCTCAGGTTGGCTATCTGAGGCCTCATGGCACCTCTACAAAGGAGGGGGCTTCCACCCCCTCCCTCCGGGACTCCGCTATCCAGAAGAAAGACCCCAAGCACATGTGCTCCTGGCTTTTATATAGTATCCCAACATGCACTGAGGCACTTTCCTCTGCCAAATCACCAGGGCTGTATCAAACACCTGTGCACTCATTTGTCAGGTTTCCTCCCACTGTCCAATATGCCTAATTATAGGACCAGTGTGAAACACTCTGCAGACAGACTAAGTTGCACCTGAGCACATTAAGCAGACCTCACTAACAGATCCTACTCTTTGGTAGGCAGATAACAATATAGATTTACCTGCAATCCCTCTGGTAAGCATAAAGGATTCAAAACTATATTCTCTCTCTAGCACCTACCTAGGAGGGTGCTACACTTTATAAGCATTTTTAGAAACTGTTGTTTTCCTTTTGGGATAAAGGTTTTGCATAAATAAATAAATAAAGTAAATATATAAAACCTGATCATTGTAAGCACCTCTGCTATGCTTTATTTCATCTCTGTAACCAATACATTCCGCTAGAGAGCTGTTCTTTTTTTTGTTTTGTTTTTCAAACAATAAACTCACCGGCTGGATCACCATATGAAAATAGATGAAAGAAAGCCTAAAAAAGAAAATGAATGAAGATATCATATGTAAGAGTTAGTAAAATACAACGTAATGAAAGTTTGCTTTAAAAGCTAAGTTCACGTTTTACATAAACTGGCCCATGCAACAGGCCCCAGTTTAAAATACCGTGTGCCATTGGTACAATTATTCTTTCATGCAAATGCCATACCAGTAGGCCTTTTCCGTCACCTACGAAGCCTGCTAAAAGTACTCCCAATGTTTACATTCCTTTAACCTAGCTAGCCTATTTCTAGGACTTGGGCTACAACAAATTGGCCTCCTTCTTTGTGGACTAATAAAGGGATAAATGGCTCAGTATCCATTTTGTTGTAGCCTAGAATTATGGAAACAGGCTACAGCAGTGTGAGAATCCACTTGGGGATGTGCGACTGGAGTGTTTTTGTGGCGATGGGAGAGGGCGCACTGCTTATATGTACAGCTTATGAATCTGGAAGCCGGCTTGCTCTTGCAATGTTGGGGGTGAGCACCCAATGACTGTACTGGAAATAAGCCCGGACATAGGAATGTAAACATTGGACGTACTTTAGTCAGGCTTGTTGTGAGTGAAAGAAAAGGCCTACAGCAGTGGTGTATTTTGGTTTTGTGCTGCCCTAGGCAAGACTAAAATTGGGTGCCCCCCCTCCCCCTCCTATTTAAATTTGTCCACCCCTTCCTGTTTAACAGATGCAACGCCCTCCAAAATTGAAGGACTACAAGTCCCAGCAAGAACCACTGAGATCTCATGAGAGGGGGGGGTGAGAGAGAGAGAGAGAGAGAGAGAAAGGGGGTGGGTGAGAGGGGATGGGAGAGAGAGAGGGGGATGGGTGAAGGAGGGTGAGAGAGGGGGGGGCGAGAGAGAGATTGGGGGCAGAGAGAAAGGGGGGGAGAGAGAGAGGGGGGGTGGGAGACCCCCTAGCCCTGCCTGCAGTCCCTCCTGTTCCCCCCTGTCTGTGGGTAGGCATGTGTGATGCACCAGCCTGTTGATGTCCCAGTTGGGAGCGGAGAGGAGGTTTGGAGGCAGGCTCTTGGAGGCGCCAGGGATGCTGCACCCGCTGTTGCTTAGGACAGGATGGCACCGTGGCAGTGGAGGTCTTCTCCCTCGCAGGCTCTCAGTTCTATCCAGGGCCGGCCGGCTGCCCGCTCGCTGTGTGAGGATGCCGCAGCTCAGCAGCCGCTGCTATTGGCGGTGGATTTTGCTTTGTTGCCCTGCACCCCACTGTCACCGGACCGGCAGGAATCTTTTGGCCGCACGAGGACTAGGTGCAGAGGAATTATGGCCAGGAAGTCGTGGCCCTGACGCCAATGGTTGCTAGATGCCAGCCAGCTCTAGCAAACAGTGGCCAATAGACTCTCAGGTGGAGGTGGGGGCAGCTATTTTGCTGCCCCCTGCAAAGTGCCGCCCTAGGCCTAGGCCTAGGCCTTGTTGCCCTAGGCCAAAATACAGCACTGGCCTACAGGTCTGACAATAAACAATATTTTTACAAATGGCACAGCGTATTTCAAACTACTGGGGCCCCTGCACAAGTCGGTTTATGAAAAAGGTGAACTTAGCATAAGGTTGCCACCTATCCGAGATTCAACCAGACAGTCCAGGTTTTGAATTATGTGTCCGGGTTTCAGTCTGCCTAAAACCTGGACACATTATTCAGAAAAGACTATGGCAGAGTAAGTCTATTGCAGAGGGATAAGAATGACAGGAACTGGCCAGTGTGACTCTTCTATATGTCCTCTTCTCCTCATTTTCTCTATGCAGTGTTTTTCAACCCCCAGGGTACTGCACCAACAGCCTGGTCTGAGAAATCCTCTGTTAACTCCTGAGATAGAGGAGGGAGAGTGCACTGTTAACTTCTGTGTGCAGAGAGGAGGCAGAGAGCACAGCCCATACCTCCTCCCAGCTCTCTTCTTCTCTCTGAAATCTTGCAGGCAAAACAGAAAGCTGTGCTGGCCACCCGACATATCCTTAGCAACCAATGAGGTCTTTAATTGGTAGGACAAATTGGGCTGTTTCCGTTGCACCCCTTAGGACTGCTGTATCCTATAACAACCAATCACAGCTCACTTCCTGCATGGGAAATTATTGGCTTTGGGAGACTGTGGGGAGAGGCAGCTGTTACCCATGGTAACCAAGTAGGGTCTATTATTATTGACACAAAGGATCTGACTGCTGATTGGTATCCCCTGTGTCCAATCAGTATGCGATCGCGCCACCCAGTGGCTATTACATGAAATGACATACAAGTACATGATTTCGCGCAATAGAGCTGACCTGCCGCAGTAAATATGCGGTAGGTGGTCGGCAAGTGGTTAAGTTAGGCTCAGATAAAATGTTAGCTCTCTGACTATTTTCAGTGTCTGCAAAATTATATTTATTGGAAAAGACTTTTAACTGTGGCACAGCCATTTAAGCATCTTTTGTTTTATTTAAATATGCCTCTTTAAGCCCCTCTCACTATTAAACATTTGCCGACCGTATAACTTAGATACAGTGAGGGCAAAAAAGTATTTGATCCCCTGCTGATTTTGTACGTTTTCACCATCCCCACAGTCAAACATAGAGGTGGAAACATTTAGCTTTAGGGGTGTTTTTCTGACAGGACAATTTCACCGCATCAAAGGGACGATAGACGGGGCCATGTACTGTCAAATCTTGGGCGAGAACCTCCTTCCCTCAGCCAGGGCATTGAAAATGGTCCATGGATGGGTATTCCAGGATGACAATGACCCAAAACACAAGGCCAAGGCCACAAAGGAGTGGCTCAAGAAGAAGCACATTAGGGTCCTGGAGTGGCCTAGCCAGTCTTAAGACCTTAACCACTTTAAGACCGGAAGGTTTTGCCCCTTAATGACTAGGCACTATTTTGCGATTTGGCACTGTGTTATTTAATGGACAATTGCGTGATCGTGCGATGCTGTACCCAAACAAAATTTACGTCCTTTTTTTCCCCACAAATAGAGCTTTCTTTTGGTGGTATTTGATCACCTCTGCGATTTTTATTTTTTGCACTAAAAACAAAAAAAGAGTGACAATTTTGAAAAAAAAAAAAAATATTTTTCACATTCTGCTATATAACATTCTCAAAAAAAAAAAATCAAAAATCAAAATTATTTAACATTTTAGGCCAATTTGTTTTCTGCTACATATTTTTGGTGAAAAAAATCACAATAGGCGTATTTTGTTTGGTTTACACAAAATTTATCGCGTCTACAAACTACGGGGAAGATTTATGTCATTTTTATTGTTTTTTTTTTTTTTTTTTTTTTACTAATAATGGCGACGATCTGCAATTTTTTGCAGGACTGTGCCATTGCGGCGGACAGATCGGACCCCTGGCTGACATTTTTGACACTTTTGGGGGTACCAGTGACTTTACTACAATGATCAGTTCTAAAAATATGCACTGTTACTGTAATAATACCATTAGCAAGGAAGGGGTTAACCCTGTGGGTGATCAAGGGGTTAAGTGTGAGCCTAGGGGAGTGATTCTAGCTGTGGGGGCGTGGCTTTTGAAATGATCATAGAGACATGTGATCCTATGTATAGAAGGATCACATGATCTCTATGATCATCCCAGGGAGAAGGATGGTCGGCTGTGTTAACAACAGCCGACCGTCCTTCTCTCTCAGCGGGGAACGATCGCGGGTGTCAGGCGGCAATCGGAGCCGCCTGACACCCGCATCGACTTCCCCACTGAGGATCAGGGGCGGGAGTGCACCGCCGGCAGCGTGCACTCGCCCACTAGCTGCCTCCAGGTAAGCGACGTAGACCTACGTCGTTTTTGCCTGTAGGAGCCAGCCTGCCACAGTAAATATGGCGCAAGCGGTCGGCAAGTGGTTAATCTCATAGAAAATATAGAGAAGGAAGCTGAAGGTTCGAGTTACCAAAAGTCAGCCTCGAAAACCTAATGACTTGCAAAAAGGAGAGGAGAGGAGAGGATCTGCAAAAAGGAGTGGGACAAAATCCCTCCTGGTGTCCAACTACAAGAAACATCTGACCTCTGTGATTGCCAATAAGAGTTTTGCCATCAAGTATTAAGTCATGTTTTGCGAAGGGGTCAAAGACCTATTTCACTCAATTTTTAAATGCGTTTTTCTGGATATTTTTGTTGTTATTCTGTCTCTCACTTTTCAAATACATCTATCATTAAATTTATAGACTGACCATTTCTTTGCCAGTGGGCAAATGCACAAAATCAGCAGGGGGATCAAATACTTTTTTCCCTCACTGTATATGGTGGCAAAGTGGCACTGCTGCATCAGATCACGTACCTAGTACGTGATCCAACACTTCCAGGTCTGGGGAGCAAGAGCTGATCAGCGAATACTCTATGTACGCCGGGACCCACCGATCCTTTGGTAAAGAGGGAGAATGGCGGTCTGCCAATATAAACAAGGCAGATCGCCATTCTGTCAGCACAGAAGACATAGACCCAGTATTCAAAGCAGGGACACAGATCTATTGGAGGGGAGTTTATGTCTCAGTTGGACCCTGTAGTAGGTTTTTGCCACCGTCCCAGAAGATTCTAAAATTGTGGTGGATGTGGGTGCCTCAAACCCAGGTAAGGGGACTTTAAGGGCAAGAGTAGGTTAGAAAATAACGTTGAAAAAGAAGAAAAATTATTGATAATAATAATAACAGATTACATATTAAAGATGGGATGACCCAGAGACAATTGGTGTATGGGTAAAGCCCATAGTGTGAAGTCATATAAAGTATGGAAAAATTGTGACTTGAAAACGGTGATAGAGATCCACCTATTTTGCTGTTTCTATTTTCCAGGTTGGGGATAAACAGAATCCAAAGCAAAATAAGGGAAAAGGATCTTGGGTATGATCCTAGTAAGTCCTACGCGTTTCAGCCCTATGAGGGCCTTTCTCAAGGATAAATCACCAATTCTAAAAAGCAATAATAGAAGTGTTATCATTTGATGCATAAACTCATAAAGTGAAATTTATGCAAAACAATGAAAATGATAATAATGAAGATTAATAACATACATGTTTTTAAGCCCGAATGTTGCATGTCAATGCACCTTTCTTTGATCCCTGCCTTCCTCTAGTACAAGCACTTCCCCCACAGTAAGAAAACACTAGCTAGTCACACAGTTAACCCTTTGATCACCCCTGATGGTAACCCCTTCCCAGCCAGAGTCAGTAGTACAGTAACAGTGCAATGATCACTGTATGAGTGTCACTGGTCCCCAAAATGTGTCAAAAGTGTCAGTTAGGGTCCGATTTGTCCACCACAATATCGCAGTCATGCTACATTGTTTGTGGATGCTGAAAGTTTTGCTCAAACCAATCAATGTACACTTATTGGGATTTTTTTTAAACAAAAATATGTAACAGAATACATATTGGCCTAAATTGATGAAGAAATTTGATTTTTTTCAATTCTTTATTGGATATGTTTTATAGCAGAAACTAAAAATATATATATATATTTTTTTAAATTGTCGGTCTTTTTTTGTTTATAACGCAAAAAAAAAAAAAAAAGCAGAGGTGATCAAATACCACCAAAAGAAAGCTCTTTTCGAGGGAAAAAAATAAATATAAATGTTATTTTGGTACAGCGTCACACGACCGCACAATTGTCAGGTATACTAACGCAGTGACGTTTTGCAACAAATGGCTTGATCATGAAGGGGGTAAATGATTAATGCGATTTTGGCCACACCCACTGTTTGCCATTGCACGCTACATGCACCGCATTACTATTCTTCCGACACCCAAAGCTGTCCCAGGTCTTTTTTAACCCCATAGTGTATGCTACAGGAAAAAAAAATAGCATGTGCCATTAAAGGGCTCATGTTTGGATTGAAGAAAAGGTGGCAACCCTAATTTAGCATTTAACTTGACTGCCACATCATACCTGAGTATGGTTGCTGATCACATGGCCCTCATTATACATACTAAATAGGTACAGTTTTCACACAACAAATTAGCACATTTCTACACTAAAGACAATTCTGTATGATTGACAAACAGTGAGTCAAGTGCTACCATCATGAGAGACTGACAGGTCATTCTGAAATGGCTTATTAAACACTTAGTAAAATTAGTCTCATAGAATAACAGTGAATATGGAAGACATAACTGACTGGAGGCTGTGTTTTTTATCTTGAGAAAACTAGGCCTTGGGCGGGAAAATATGTGGAAGGCCTTGTCTCCTTTTCAGCCTACAATGAACATAAAGTAAACAAAAGAGCACAATAAAGCATTTGTATCCTTCACCAGCCCCAAAAGACTTTTCACACACGCGGCTGTGCGACCCTCTTCATCGCTGGTTGCTATTTTCAGCGCCGCAACCGCCACCATTTGTGAACTTAGGCACCTTTTCTCACAGAAGCTTGTCATTACTTGAATGTACTTCACACCCAATAAACCACTTGATGATTATTAGTGATTCCATTGGATACAGAGACCTCTGACAAGAATGCTCTGTCAAGTCATGCTGGAAAAATACAAAATTCACAAGATCCGGAGACAAACAATTAACACTGAAATGAAACAAGAAGCAAATTAATTTCACCTTCGGCCTGTATAATGAAAGTTCTCTGAGCAATTCATTTATTGAATGAAGTTAGGCACAATAAGGAATAGTTAGGATGACAGGGGCACAAAAAAGTAAAAAATGGTAAACTGCTTAAATATTACGATACATCTGTCTACGCAGCTGCAGACATTTTTAAACAATGGCAACCAAATATATACTGTAGCCATTTTTAAAAAAAATGTTTTTGGGGGGGGGGGGGGGTATTGACAAATGTCCCTCCTCATCCTCCCTGAACAGGATATTGCACTAAATAAGTAGGGTGATAGGAGAACCTTTGCTAAATGGAAGAGTGGATTTGATAATAAAGTGACATGGTCTATGTGAACAAAAGGGATTCCCTTCCTAGGAAATAAACCGGTAATTTAATCAAAGTATTTGGGAGCAAACAGCATATAACATTAACCATAAGTATATAGGTGCACAGAATTATGGAAATTATTTAGGCTTTATATAAGAAAAGATCAATACTAGTTTATACATCCAGTGTTCAAACAGGTATTATCAGCAAAAGGCCCAACAGGAGTCCTGGTCTAATTTTGCACATATACCTGAGTATATATAGTTATTAATAGAGATATCTCCAGATGAATGTTGCAGCAAAGTCCAGTGGCAGGAGCCCCTTTGGATGATCACGATGCAGCGTATGTTTTGGTGTCAGAGACCAGAAGGCAAGGTTAGCGGTGATGAGAAGACCCTCCAATTGTTGTCCAACCAGCCTGCAATGCTGCTTTTCACCAGCAAAAACTGTGGTGTGATACTGAAACTCAGAGTCCTCCTATCTACTCTATGCTTAGTCCATAGTAGTACTAATCTGTCATGCAACCGCACCTCTAACTACCAAGTGGTCATCGGATGCCTAACCTGGCTGTAGCCTATGTTGGTTACAGAGCTCTGAGCTAAAACTAGCTAAAACATCCCAGACACTAGAATAGACAGTGTAAACTAGACTAAATGGAGCTGCATACAAACTCTATTACAATAAACAGGTTCACCTACTAACAAACAACAAGGTGACAACTATACACCCACACCAGGTCACAGACTGAACTATCTCATATAGTGTATGTGAGATAACAACAAGGGAACAGATATACATCTGTCACCAATCATTAGATATATACATAAATACCAGAAGCTATGGGCAACAATAGTAAACTATTAACATAGGAACACTTGCCTAATAATCCCTGCTTCTGGTCTGGAATAGCAACAATTCTTCCATAGCGACATGCAGTTTAAACTCCTCTGTCTCTCGCTCCACTTCCTCCTTCTGGGGTTTACATAGTTAGTGAGGCTGAAAAAAAAAGACACCAGTTCATCCAGTTCAACCTATGATGAGTGTGTGTGTGTTTGCTGGCGGATTTCTTGGCATGTTTGTGGATGCCAAGGATACTTGCTGGATGATGACAGGTGAGAACACTGCTGCTGGCTTGCTGCTGGTATGGTGATATCTTGGTATCATATTGATTGTAATTCCGGTATGTGTTTCTTCATACTCCATAGGTGTGTGAGTCTTGGCGTGTGGGAAAATTGTAACATATATCTGCTAAACAATTGATCTTACTGTCTCATTGACAGTTATGTGTATATGATTAAGGGTAAATATTATGGTTTGTGGTACCATTACCATTATACTATTGTACTTAAGGCTGTGTTATGCCTAGTTTTTTGTATTTATTACTCTAAATGTTTTTCTTAGGTTGGCTGATGGTTTGATGTGGTTCTTTTTGTCAAAATTGGCCCTAGATATTATTGCCTTATCATCCTTCTTACGCCATCTTTATGGTTAAGTGAGTAATGCTACTGTGTGGGGAACCTAGCATATGGTATTTAAATCAGTGTCCCGTTACTATTATATTGTTTTTGGTTCTATAGAAGGGCAGTGTGGTTTACTGCCAAGTGTATACTATATTCTGCACTCTATCAATTGTCTTTTCACAAGTCATTTGGCCATCATTACTGAGGCTCTTGAGTGGATGTGTAAGTCACACTATAGGCATTTTATACTATGGTTTGGAATATATAAGATTTTTGCACATTGCATTCTTAAGTTTTTTTTATTTTTCTGATTAGGTTACATCTTTTTGCTGCAAAGGTACAAGGTCCTGAGGAAGCGATTTAATGTGAAACGAGTCAACCTCTTGAATAATTAGCAGAGATGGTTGTAAAGTTGTATCACCTAAATGCACTATGAGAGCAAACCTTCATGCTTTTGTGTATATTTTTTAAGAGTTTTGTAATAAACATTGATGTTTTATACCACTGACATATGGCCATTACTTTCTGTCTGGTACCAGTAAAGGCCTACACAATATTCTTTTCCTTTTTTGTAGTAACTTTAGGGATGTGGTACTGTATTGTAGCCTCCCTCTCTTATTGTTGTCATTTGAAATACAATAAAACAAATGCAGCCACCACTTCTGATTATTGGTTATCTTTTTGTTCTTCGGTGTAGATATACTTTAACCCCTTTATGATCACCCAACACATATGCAGCAGCAGCAAAAGGGTGGGCTTTAATGCCCACATGCTGCACATATGCCTCTAATACATTGAAGCTCCTGAGGAAGCGCTTTGCCGCGAAACATGTTGAGCTGCAATAAGCTACATCAATATGCGCCAATCTTTCCTGGAGAGTGACAGCCTTATACCTTTTGGCTGAGACGATTACATCTGTTTAGGATTGGTGTGGATCTCTTGAACATAGTAGCAGCATATTTTGAATATTTGTTTTTTTAATAATGAGATTTTACATACTTTCTATGTTTTTTAAGATGTGATATAACATTTTGTAATTTTATATAAACCCTTGATTGTGTTGGTGCCTATAAAGTCCATGGTTTGTTCATTCTACTTTGCGTCTCTGGGTGGCTGATGTTCATGCGTTGACAGTGCACGCACTGCTCACTTTCAGCACAAAGACCGAGCTTTCCAAGACAGCTCTCTGCCCGGGTCAATTAGCAGTAGCCATCTAGACTGGCTTCTGATCATGTGACCACTGTGTCACAATTTAGTCCACCAAAGCTCATTTTGATGGACTAAATTGGTGGGCTTATTCTGCTTTGAGTGCAGGTTTTAGCGACATCGCTCCTATGCAGTCAGTTAAAATGAACTGTTTAGCATCAGCCACATTGCACCAACCATAGCCGAACCTAAAGTCAAAGGGCAAAATTATTATTTTGTAGAGATTAAACTGTACAATTTAATTATGTACTACGTGGCTCTCAGTACATGTATTGGTGCAGATTTTTGCGGCATAGCTCTTGCGCAGTAAGTTAAGATGAACTGTTTAGCAGGAGCCGCATCACAACAACCATAGCTGAACCGAAAGTCGAAGGTCAAAATTATTATTATGTAGAGATTAAACTGTACAATGTAATTATGTATTACGTGGCTCTCAGTACATTTATTAATTTCGAAGTACAAACTGGCTGCAGCTAAACAAACAGGAGGACTGATTAATTTGAAAAGGCATCTAGGTAACAGATTGTGATCAAAGAGGGATCTGATCCTGTTAGATTGAAATGTGTTGTTTTTTTATGCTGCATAGAGGACATTGAGCAGCATGCTTCATCTTTATCAATGCTTTCCTCTGAAGGAAGGAAAAACCTTGCAGATATTAATCAGTGCTGAGGCAACGCCACTCAATAATTACCCACTGTCTCATGTTAATCCCGGAACTAAGCCCCTTCCCAATCCGTCTTTGACCATTTTTACTCTGTTGCACAAAGCAAGAATACATGTATGTAGAAATTGTCTTGCACCTGTCTCCACTGATGAGAAATAAAGCAGCCATTCACCTGTTACTATATATATCTATGAATATGCCAGCTTCTGTCATTGTACAGTACAACTATGTATACAATACCATCTGTAACACATTCATGTACTATATGCATGCTGCACAAATTACCCTACAATATTTATATATACACTCACTGGCCACTTTATTAGGTACACCATGCTAGTACTGGGTTGGATGCCCTTTTGCTTTCAGAACAGCCTTAATCATAGGCGTGCGCACTGGGTGTGCCAGGTGTGCCTGGGCACACCCTAATCACCCTGTGTGGCACAGATTCCCCTTGTTTAAACCCCTGATATTATATGAAACCCCCCTAATGTGTCTCTAAAAAAAAAAAATTGTAAAAAAGATAAAAATTTTTTTTTTTTTAAATAATAAAATATACAATAATAAAATTCAAAACT
The DNA here is from genome assembly GCF_965119305.1 of Pelophylax lessonae. Classification (NCBI taxonomy): domain Eukaryota; kingdom Metazoa; phylum Chordata; class Amphibia; order Anura; family Ranidae; genus Pelophylax; species Pelophylax lessonae. The sequence continues at coordinate 140,873,709 of NC_138780.1, read as the reverse complement.
ACTGACACCCTCCACTGCCCTACTAACACCGTCATTATATATACACATACTCACACATGCAACATTATGTGTTTGAGCTTTGAGGTGCACACCCTAATGCAATAGGCTCCGCACACCTATGGCCTTAATTCTTCGTGGCATAGATTCAACAAGGTATTGGAAACATTCCTCAGAGATATTGGTCCATATTGGCATCATAGCAGATTTGGTGGCTGCACATCCATGATGTGAATTTCCCATTCCACCACATCCCAAAGCTGCTCTATTGGATTGAGATCTGGTGAGTGTGGAGGCCATTGGAGTACAGTGACCTCTTTTTCATGTTCAAGAAACCAGTGGTGAGATGATTTGAGCTGTGTGACACGGTGCATTATCCTGCTGGAAGAAGCCATCAGAAGTTGGGTACGCTGGAGTCATAAAAGGATGGACACGGTCAGCAATGATACTCAGGTAGGCCGTGGCATTTAAACGATGCTCTATTGGTACTAAGGGGCCCAAAGTGTGCCAAGAAAATATCCCCCACACCATTACACCACCAGCCTGAACTGTTGATACAAGGCAGGATGTTATCAATGCTTTTATGTTTTTTATGCCAAATTCTGACCTTACCATCTGAATGTCGCTGCTGAAATTGAGACTTATCAGACCAGGCCTGTCTGAATTGTAGCCATAGTTTCCTGTTCTTAGCTGACAGGAGTGGCACCCGGTGTGGGCTTCTGCTGCTGTAGCACATTTGCTTCAAGGTTTGATGTGTTGTGCATTCAAAGATGGTATTCTTGGTTGTAATGAGGGGTAATTGAGTTAATGTTGCCTTTCTATCATCTTGAACCAGTCTGTCCATTTTCCTCTGACCTCTGACATCAACAAGACATTTTTGTCCACACAACTGCCGCTCACTGGATATTTTCTCTTTTTGGGACCATTCTGTTTAAACCCCAGAGATGGTTGTGTGTGAAAATCTCAGTAGATCAGCAGTTTTTGAAATACTTAGACCAGCCCATCTGGCACCAACAACCATGCAACGTTCAAAGTCACTTTAATTCCCTTTATTTCCCATTCTGGTGCTCGGTTTGAACTTTAGCAAGTTGTTGTCACCACGTCTAGATGCCTTAATGCATTGAGTTGCTGCCATGTGATTGGCTGATTAGAAATTTGTGTTACCAAGCAATTGAACAGGTGTACCTAATAAAGTGGCCAGTGAGTGTAAATTAAGAGAGCACTAGAGTGAACCCTGACAAAGGGGTAGCACCCTGAAACATGTGAGTGGCATTTGTCAGCTTATAGGTTGCACACGTCACCCTCACTTCTCATGTTTGTAACATCTAGCAGCTTTTGTAGCATTTGTAACACATAAAGCCAGGTTACACTGCTGCAATCCAATAACGATCAGATTTTCAGTGCGGTTATGTAGCACAACTTGGATGCAACTTGAATGCAACTTGGGTGTGGTTTGCATATCTTATTGGGCGAAAATCTTGCTGGAATCTCCTTAAAATACTACCCCAATTCCAAAAAAGTTGGGATGCTGTGCAAAATCTACATAAAACAGAATGCATTGATTTGGAAATCTCAAAAGTTCATATTTTATTCACATAGAAAACAAAAAACATAAATTGTTTAAACTGAGAAAATTGACAATTTTAAGAAACAAATAAGGTAATTTTAAAATTGATGGCAGCAACTTGTCCCAAAAAAGTTGGGACAGGGCCTTGTTTACCATGGTGTAGCATCCCCTCTCCTATAACAACACTCTGTACACATCTGAGAACTGAGGAGACCAGTTGCTGGAGTTTGGGGGGAGGAATGTTGTCTTATTCTTGCCTGATATAGGATTCTAACTGCTCAATGGTCCTAGGTCTTCTATATTTTTCATGCACCAAATATTTTCAATTGGTGAAAGGTCTGGACTGCAGGCAGGCCAGTCAATCACCCAGACTTGGGGTTGTAGTACCGGAACCTTTTCCAAAATCGCACCATACTGAGCTGCATTGATGTGAAAGGGCACCGTTGAAAACAATGCGGTGTCTATTGTCAGGCAATTTTGTGCCCTTCTAGTCACATCTAAAATGACACTGTGTGAACAGAGCCTTAATCTGCTTCTGGACAAAGTTTCTTTTCTGGTTATACCTCCTTCTCTACATCAGACATCAAAGAGGTGGAGGCTCCATCAACTTTCTGTGGGGACAGGGCAATAGGTTTGGGAACAAACCCAATTATATATGTGTGACCAAGAATCCCTATGTACTGTATGTGCAACTATTGGTTTTAAATATTTAAATAATTTCAGAGTGATCTCTGTGTTCTGTCATATGTTAATGCCATGATTCACACCTGAGCATTTTGTAGCTTGTAACTTGGAGCTAAAAAATGCTCAACATTAAAAATATCATTGTTTTAAATTATGCTTCTCCACATCTTAGGCACCTGCTGATGGACGCCTTTCACTCAAAAAAGCACAGGACCTTTTTTTTTTTTCAGGCAGAATTAGGCACCATAAGCCCCATAGATTTCAATGGGAGCACTGAAAAAATGCATGAAAATTAGTTTTTCAGGCACATCTATCATGAAAGTCTACAGGGCCAAAAATGTGTGATCCTGCCCCAAAGGAGCTACTATAATGGCACATCTGACAAAGTGCACAAAAAAATACTGAATAAATATGGACCTACTTGACCTACCAGTTATTGCAATATACTGTATATATAGGCACTCACGAGTCTTGCAGAGGAAATAGATCAAAACAGCAGCATTTTTAAGGTTGACATTTTATTGAAGCTTAGTCAATCTTTCCTATCAGAGTGATGAGCAACAAGCATAGAGTAGCACAAGAGAAGACTGTCACATAATGGAACACAAGGGGGCGCCAGCTAGGTGCAGCATCAATGGGTTTATTACGATTAAAAAAGCCCAATGCAAACTCACAGAAATATAAAATAAAAGAGCTTATCTGCAGCCATGCCACATTGAATGGAAGCCGTCCACCAGAAGAGCCACATGTGACAACAAATAGGACAGCTATCCTCACTTCCTGGAACCTTGCACTTGATTTCTTCACTTACAACAGGCTGCACTTATCTGGCAGCCTCTTGTGTTCTTTTTTGTAATTTCAGACATTAGTTCCTATCTCAGGTGGAGCTACACTACATTACCAAAAGTATTGGGACGCTTACAAAACCCATTTGATGCAAACGAATGTCCAGCCCACACAAGCCTTACAGGTGAGTGCCAGAAACCGTGACAGAAAAACTGACATTTGTGCTGGCTAGTATATGACAGTCTTCAAACAACAAATAACATAGTGGCACAAACAAATGCTAACGCACCATCCACATAAGTTAGCCATCCCCCCGGGACCTCAACCCGATAGAACACCTTTGGGATGAATTAGAGCGGAGACCTCACAAATGGTCTTCTGGAAGAATGATTAAACATTCCCATAGACACACTCCTAAAACTTGTGGACAGCCTTCCCAGAAGAGTTTAAGCTGTTATAGCTGTAAAGGGTGGGCCAACTCAATATTGAACCCTACGGCTTAAGACTGGAATGCCATTAACCTCGCTAGCGGTATCTCCGAGCGTGACTTGGGGTAGGAATTTTCTGCTATTAGCGGTATCCCCGAGTCATGCTCGGGGTGAATGGCAGAGCTATGCAGACAGCGCAGCGGAGCGTCTCTTACCTTATCCTGGCGATCCAGCGATGAGCTCTCATTGCTGTGACCGCCAGTGAGATCTCCGCCGCTCGTCTGTCGGTAGGAGGACTTCCTAGTTCCGTTCCCTGCAGCAGCAATGCTGCATGGGAGCGGAACTAGAGAGGGAAATTCAAAAAAAAAAAAAAAAACGTTGCACAAAACACATAATACATTTTATATTATATATATGCATATATATATATATATATATATATATATATATATATATATATATATATATATATATGCATATATATATATATATATATATATATATATATATATATATATATATATATATATGCATATATATATATATGCATATATATATGTATATATGTATATATATATATATGTATATATGTATATATATATATATGTATATATATATATATATATATATATATATACCTATATACACACACACACATATATATATATATATATATATATATATATAAAATCATATTATTGATTCGATTATAATTCATGCGTATATATATATATATATATATATATATATATATATATATATATATATACATACACACACACACACACATATATATATATATATATATCTATATACACACATATATATATACACACATATATATATAATATATAACGCATGAATTATAATCTAATCAACAATATAATTTTATTACATATATTATATATTAAATAATAAAATAATATTATTGATTCGATTATAATTCACTTGTTTGTGTTTCAAATTTATCACATCTGGGATGTCTACTAGAGACTTGTTTTGGTCAGGTTTAAGTCAGTAATTACTAAGAATTGTAGGCCTATAATACATATATTTCCATAAAAAGAATTGTACCGCTTTTGGAACAGAATTCCTGACAGAATCATACCGCCAGGGAGGTTAAAGTTTATATGCGTGTAAAAGCAGGCATCCCAATACTTTTGGTAATACATGTACCTACTAAAGTTCAACACTCTTCTGATGGAATTTTCATTTTCAATGTATCTTTATTGGATTTTAAGCAAAATGAACAAAAAAGAACAGTATCACACATAACAAGTGAATAGAATAAAAAATGAAACAGAGCACAATACAGAGCATCAACAAAGAGCTTCAAATTTCAGAACAAACCATAGTAAAACAGTTAGAGTGATGGCAGTCGTGTCACAAGGGCATGCGTGAGTAAGCTAGGCGGGGGAGCAGTAAGCAACTCCAACAGTAGATGTCAAATTGTGGGATTGTCGCCATGTAACCCATGGATTCCATGACCTAGACACCTTAACCTTCCTGGCGGTATGATTCTTTCGGATTTTAGGTGCTGAAAGCGGTACCATTATTTTGCATGTAATTCTTAAGAACGAGCAGCCCAAACCAACTGTTTACATATGATTTTTTTTTTACTGTGCATTCCTCTTTATAACATCCCGGGTATGATAAAGTTTGAAACACAAAATCATAAATTATAATATAATAAAAAACTATAAATTAAGTTAAAGTATGTATGTATGTATACATATATATATATATACATAAAAATACATAAAAAAGTACAGTAAAACTGCAGGAAAGGGCACTGGGGGGCAATCTAATGTGAATTTATTTTATTTTGAATTGTATCAGTGTGTTTGGTGTGTTTTACATTTGAATTTTCCGCCGGTTCCACCCCCCCCTGTGAACGTCACGTCGCAGGAGACGGAAGCCGGGGCACGGAGAGGATCGGGAGGAAGATCCGCCGCTAGACACCGCCGGGGTACATCGCTGGATCCTGGTGACAAGGTAAGTAACCCTGCTTTCAGGATCCAGCGATGCTTCTGGCGGTACCCCGAGTGTGGCTCGGGGTTACCGCTTTTGGCTCTGAAATTTAACCCCGAGCCACGCTCGGGAATACCGCTAAGAAGGTTAAGGCGGGTACCTTCTGATGGAATTTTTATGAACTCCTTATGAACATTATATGAACTACCTATGCTACACAAGTGTATCTTCACATTTATCTAGGGGGTGGCTAACTTATAGTGGCACAAACAAATGCTAATGCACCATCCTCATTTCATTTGTTGTTTGAAGATACTAGAGAGCACAAACTTAATTTTCAGGGTTTCTGGCACCCACCTATGAGGCCAGTGTGGCTGGACATTTGTTTGCTTCAAATGGGTTTTACATTTTAATGCATGTCTTTGAAAATGCGAAAGCAGGTCAACTGCAGGCCAGAAGGAAGTCAACTGTAGGTTAAAAGTACCTGTCAATGTATTTTATTTGATCTCAGAAGCATCTCAAACTGATGCCATTGCCTGAAGCCCAAAGCCCGTTGACACATTCCTTTTTGCATTTTTAGCTTTTTGTCCACACTACCGAACGTACGAGCCAGCTGGAAGAGCCACAGTGTGTGGTAGGGGAGGAGCAGGTAGTTGACACGCCTGGAATACCTGCCACAGCTAGGAAGCAGCAACGTAGCAATTTTTCAGCACTTGGGCCAATGGAAAGGTAAGTATATAACAATTTTATTTACAGGCTGGGCTCATGTGACTTTTGACTCTGTAGTGAAAGGATCACTTTAAAAGCTTGTTCTTTTTTTCTGTACCATAAACTCTTTATTCTGTTTTGATGAGTCACAGAATAAAATTAAAACCTGTATTTTGTGGGTGGTCTAAACACAGGCAGTATTTAAGGACGGCGAAAAGGAATATTTTAGGCAGGATTTAACGTATTCTTCAAGCAGCGTGAGGCATCAGGCATTGACATTGCATATACTCTGTACTTCATCTCATACAAATGAGAGTCTTATGATAAGCTTTTAATTGTATCAATAAAATAGCAGGTGAAAAGTTGAGAAATGTGAGGAATTTCTTAATTGGTTTTAATACATCTCTGCTGATTAGGATAAATGAAGCAGAACATGAAATCTTATAATCTTAGACAAGGAGCAACATGTGTTTAAATCAATCTCTTGCCCACTTTTCTCCAGTTTTGCCTGTGTTGGTAAGGTAGACCTATCCTCTATTTAAAGCAAACTTTTTATACCTGCCCCACAGTTTACTATTATGTACTGAGAAGAAAAACAAATTTGTCTATCAACAAATTCGGGCTTTGTTCGCCCTCTGACATTCAAGCATAACTGCATAGGTGAGAAATGTACCCTTAGGCTGCGTTCACACTTGAGCGTCTTTGGTCATTTTTACAAGATTTTTTAGCATTCGTACAGGTGTTTTTGAGCAATTTTGCTTGAGTGTTCTTTTTATTTATTTCTAGCCAAAAGGAAAGCTAGTTATCAGCAGAAAAAAATGAGGCATATGCGCATTTTCACACACTTTTCAGGAGATCCTATTGAAGTTTATTGGGGCAAAAAGCTCTTGTAGGTAAAAAGAAACTCATGTACCTTGTTGAACTAGAAGCTTCAAGCGACACTTTGCTCAGTTATGAACAGGCACAACTGAAAACCATTGGATTTTTCGATGTTGAGCCTTTTCAAGCTTGGAGCTACAAACTATAAAATGCTTGGGGGAGAATTGTCCGCCATAGGCATGATCTCTATTCAGATAGAGTTACTGATTGGCCATCTCCGACTGAATTTCAACCTTTGATGGAAAGCATGTGACTGGCCAACATAGCTGTGATTGGATGCAGCCAGAGGGAGCCTGGAGCTGCTTATAGTTGAGTATTAATCAATGTAGGTCCATGGGGCTCAACCTGTGGCCCTTTGGTACTTATTGTGCAGCTCCTACGCCCTCGTAGTCAGTTGTCAATATTGTCCTTGTCTAGGTGCTTACCCATGACCAGTGAAGGAAAAATATTTATTACACTGATTTCGGCTTCGTAAATGGTTTCACCTTCTTAACACTTTCCCAATTCGTGCAGTTTTAAGCCTTAACATGTTGGATATCTATTTATCACAACCTCATCTTTTATATTTTACAAAACAATTGTGTCGTTTGTTGAAAATTTTCATTTGATAAAACACGTGCCCTAATTTTTTAGACATAACAAATTAACTATCAAAATGCGATTCTCCGGGGTCCCTGCTTTAAAAAATATATATACTGTTAGGGGGTTTAACTAATCCTCAGGCCTAAAAATATTTTTTTAACATGTGTGCAAGACCTGAAAACATTACACGGTTAATAATTAAATAATTAATATGAAGCTGTATTAAGTTGTGCTTTTATATCTGCCTGGAAATCAGTTTCACGTCTATATAGTTGTGGTGCATGGTGAGTGTACATAATATTAATTTTATGCACAAATTATACTTTATAATTAAAAATTAGTTTTAAATGATAAAAGGGCACTGCTGTCTTTAAAACATTTGCTGGATAGTTTTTAAAGCTCAGTGATAGATTTAACTTTTTGCAATCCCCTTTAATATATAAAGGTTCTTTGGCAAAAATAAGGGGCTTGAGGCATCACTCATGGAAAGCTTTGTCTAAGTGAAAATAAAAAAAATAAAAAAATTTGTGTGCAAAAAAAGATAAAGTTATTGTTTTTTTTGTTTGAGGATCTTTTTTATATTTAGGGTAGTTTAAACTACGCAAATTTATGTTTTTTTTTTTTTTCTCCTTCAATTTTTGTGTATTTGATTGTTATTTATTTATTTTTTTTAATTTTTATTGGAATTTTAATTTAACAATTTCAACAATAACATTTACAATTAATTGTTACTTCTGACTCATTGCTTGGTACATGTAATTTGATTGTTATTTTTGAACTGTCACTTAACATTTTGCTTCACTGTCTGTTTTTTTCTTTCTGTGAACAAAGGTAAAATTATGAGGCTAATAGGGGGGCTTTTTTGGCACAAAAACAGGTCAAGGACAGTTGAAAGGAGTCTCTGTAACCTTCATGGGTCATTTAAAGCCCATTGTGTCATTCAAGAACAAAAAAAAAAAAAAAAAAAAAAAAAAAAAACCTTCATTTTTCCTTTCCCTTAGACTCCAATGCATTTCATAAAAATGGTGAAAATACAACAAAATCTTTAGATTTTTAAAAAAAAATGAAGATGAAAACTCTCAGTCTCCTTCATTCCTAGTGGCTCTATCAACAACAGCATAAATCACTATTTCCAATTATACAAAACTGTACACTCTTGATAACCATGGAAATATATTTTTTAATTTTTTTTTTCTATTATTATACCATATACTGTAAGTTTTTCAGTCAGTTTGTAATTAGTGAGTCCTACAAGCAAAAACAGATGGAACGGAAAACTTATAAGTGTTTCAAGTTAGAGTTGAACCTCTTTTTAAATGGTTCAAATTTAAATTTTTGGCATCCAGAAGGGAGTGTCCGTTCAAAGGGGAAAACAATACTGATTGCACACATTTGTGCACGAGTATGAAATGTCAGTGAGTTATCAACTTTGACAGGGCGGACACAGGAATGACACATGGCCCTTTTGTCCCGTAAGTTGTTCAGCCACAATATAAGAATGAAGGAGCAGCTAAACAGTCATTTAAGGAAAACGTCGATTTAATGAGGGTTTGGGTATGGAAAAGCAGGTCTAGATGAAGACTTGTTTGATGGCATCAGATTCCACCAAAAAATGTGCCAAAAAAGTTTGAAAATACATATTTTAAGAATATGGGGTTTTCATTAAAGGAAGAATAACCAAGTAGACTTTTTTAATACCTGCTAAAAGCTGAAATCGAATTGGTTGCATAAGGGAATACACACTCTTGCATTTTTGCACTGTTTTATTAAATCAAGGCATTGCATTTATATAGTAAGTGATCTTCTTTATTGATCCACTTAAGCCCCGGAAGATTTTACCCCCTTCCTGACCAGGGCCTATTTTGCGATTCGGCACTGCGTGACTTTAATGGACAATTGCGCGGTCGTGCGATGCTGTACCCAAATTAAATTGACGTCCTTTTTTTCCCACAAACAGAGCTTTCTTTTGGTGGTATTTGATCACCTGTGCGATTTTTTGATCATGCGCTATAAACAAAAAAAGAGCGACAATTTTGAAAAAATAACAATATTTTTTACATTTTTTTTATAAGAAATTCCCCCCAAAAAATTTAAAAATCAAATTTTTTTAACATTTTAGGCCAATTTGTTTTCTGCTATATATGTGTGGTAAGAAAAATCGCAAAAAGCGTATTTTGATTGGTTTGCGCAAAAGTTATTGCGTTTACTAACTAAGGGAAAGATTTTTGTCATTTTTATTGTTTTTTTTTTTAACGAGTAATGGTGGCGATCTGCGATTTTTTTTGCAGGACTGCGACATTGCAGCGGACAGATCGGACCCTTCACTGACATTTTTGACACTTTTGGGGGTACCAGTGACATTACTACAGTAATCAATGCTAAAAATATGCACTGTTACTGTAAAAATGACACTGGCAGGGAAGGGGTTAACTTTATTGGAGAAGGAGGGGTTAAGTGTGTCCCTAGGGGCGTAATTCTAACTGTGATTGGATGTGGCTGTTCATGTAACAGCAGAGATCTACGGTCCTACATAGCAGGACCGTATGATCTCTGCTGTTACACAGGGGAGAATGACAGGTGGCTTTGTTTACATTAGCCGCCTGCCTTTCTCCCGGTGTAACCGACGATCATGAGTGACCGGCGGACATCGGGTCCGCCGCTCACGCGCGGGGGGGGGGTCTGGGAGCGAACGGGAGCGGGAGCGCACGTCCAGCGGCGAGCACTCGCTCCCTAGACCCTCACAGGCTAGTGACGTAGTACTACATCACTTTGCCTGTGAGGGGCTGACTGCCGACGTAGATAGTCGTTAGGCAGTCGGCAAGTGGTTAAATGGTATTTCCACTTTACACGGTAGACAGCGGGGATCTTTATCAAGCAAATCAGGGTAACAATTAGATGGAAAACATGCTGCCTCTCATTTAGGAATGCATTTGCAGCATTGTTTGTCTGTATTTGCAACCCCTGCGGTTTGGGATCCTGGCAGCCAACTAAGACAGACTTGCACAAGTCCCTGACAGATTTAACACTAAATACAACAGATTTTCAATTTAAGGCTGATGCAGTATTAAGAAGTTTTCAGGGGCAGGTTTTATTCTGTACTTTTTCAGCAGCAGAGGGAATTAATTAATAAAGTGAACCTTTAAAGTAAAACTGTGACAAAATCTGTCTTACTGCCCCAGTTGAACATTCTTACTAAGTATGTGTGCTGTGGCTGTAGGGAATTCCACATAACTCATATTAAGATAATTAAGAAATACTGTATTTTCTGGCGTATAAGACTACTTTTGAACCTCAAAAAAATCGCCCAAAAATGGGGGGTCGTCTTATACGCCGAGTTTAATATCTCCAAGGTAACCTAAGTATAAGTATTACCGGTAGATGAAAATTAGGGGGGTCGTTTTATACGCCCAGTCGTCTTATACGCCGGAAAATACGGGTATTTCTGACTTTAGCACAGCTACGATGTTTACTGGATGATACAACCTGTTTTAGTAGCTCTCTCCTGTTTGGAGGGCAAGAGACTTATTTTTTTATGCTACATTTAAGTAACACTAACAGGTCATACTTTCCCCAGCATTTGACTGATATGTGTATGTAAGATAGCTGTCAGAAACCTTATGCAGCACTAGCTACTTTTTGCATGCACGTGTCAAGACGCACATGGGCGCACCCACAGATCCTGGAGTCTGAGAGCCTATTTAAACCTGTGGTCTGCCTAGCCTCATTGCTGGAATGTTTTCAGCTCTCATTCCCTGTGTGCTGTGTTCCTGAAAACCTGCTGATCTTACTACTGACCTGGCTAGGTCTGACACTTCTCTTTCAATTTCCCTTGCCTGTTATGCCTGCTGCTCATCTGTGTTATTGAACCCAGCCTGGACTTCTGATCACAACTCTGCCTCCTTAATTTGTTCCTTACTGTCAGCATATTGACAACTCCTGTCTGTCCCCAATCTTGAATCTGATCATGATTCTGTACCTATCTGCCTGGCTGTTGCTGAACACAGCTTGTGACCTGACTCACCTGACTCCATACTGTCACTGAGTGGATCCCTTTGTTTCCAAGTTCAAGTTCACCGCTCCAACTTCCTGGCAACTAAACCCTTCCACTGTCCTAATAGTCCCCGTTTTTACTACCAGGGGTGCTAGGATGGGAATTGTGCAAGGGGCCACCCTTGTCATCTTGGGCTCCGCAGTTAGGTTTGTGACAATAGTGTTGGAGTAAATGAAATGAGATCTGATTCTGAGGGAAGCAGTAAAGAGTCTTTTTCCTTCAAAGAAGCAGATCTGTGATAAAAAATATAGTGTGGGTTAACCAGGGCTGGCCCAAGACATTGTGCTGCCTGGGTCAAATAAGGAAATGCTGCCCCAAAAAAAAAGTCACGCCCATCCGGAAAAGAGATATTACCATAAAGCAAAGAGACCTCCCCAAATAGTAAAGAGACAGCCCAATCCAGCAAAGAGACGTCCCCATATATTCAGCAAGAGACATTTCCATAAAGCAAAGAGACTTCCCCATAGTAAAGAGACAGCCCAATCCAGCAAAGAGACGTCCCCATATATTCAGCAAGACACATTTCCATAAAGCAAAGAGACTTCCCCATAGTAAAGAGACAGCCCAATCCAGCAGAGACATCCCCATATATTCAGCAAAGAGACATGCCCCCTCCAAAAAAGAGACATGCCCAGAGGGAGGGAGCCTTGGGTCTTCGGGCAGTGTGCCGCTGTTCCCGCCCCTCTTAAAGTGCTGCCTGGGTCCCATGGTCCCACAGGGACCCATGGTAGGGCCGGCCCCGTGGTTAACCTTGTTTTGGTCCTTTTTGATTGTGACAAAGGGATTGCTCAGCAGACATAAAATTCTTGGCTGTGTACTGAGGAGACCCTAGTACAAAAGTTCACTTCAAGTGAAATTGACTTTTTTACTAGGTGTTCCTGGTTACACATCTAAGAATTTACTAGCCTTTGACTGGACAGTGAAAGAATAAACAGCATAGCATAGCATTAAGAAGCATAACCTCATAATTTTGTCACTTTGCTCTCTCCATCTATCAGCATGCTCCTTTGAATGTTCCTTAAATTGCAGCACAACTAATTGCTTCTTGTGCTGCTACTTCCTCACTAAGAAGCTGATACAAATTCAGCTGCTTACACTACTTGTGTATAAAAAAAATAAGGATCTATTGATGAATACAGACCTGCATTTATGTGTGCCTTTAATATCTGCATGAAATTTAGATTTAAATATATAAATTCCTAGATTATTTTTTCACACAAAAATAAATCTGATTGGTATAAACATTTTGTTTTAACAATTATTATGATGCTTTTTTGCCATAAAGGTTGAAATAAGTGGAAATTGTGTTGATAAATTCCAAACAGAAAAGTCTGAAGTAACACGCCTAACAATCCTGACCTCCATTTTAATAGAGATACGTTAATTTTCCAGTGTATAAACTGTCATTGTCACTGGTGACAGGATCTCATTAGTAAGTACAACTGCATAATTGATGCTACTAGTTAAATGAGCTGTCCCCTTGTCCCGTGTCTCACCCTCGCCCACTATGGCAGATGGAGCAAGCAGCCCGCCGTTCAGTTGATGCACTGGTCTGGAAACAACACTATACTATTGGAGTTTGACTGACTCAGGCAGGAGACAATAGTTCTCTCTGTAAATGAGGTTACTGACTCACTATAAAAGCTAACACAACTTTCTTTTGTTACCAGTTCAGTTAAGTGGTTTTTAATTGTCATGTTACTTTTAATGCCAAGGAGGGGCAGATGATGTGTCGAAACCGAAACACTTATGATAGCCATCTTATTATTTTATACTGGGGGAAAAAAAATTTACATTATAATGTAAAAAAAGTAAAACATTATTTTCAGTATATCTGTCTGTCTGTCTGTCTGTCTGTCTGTCTGTCTGTCTGTCTATCTATCTATCTATCTATCTATCTATCTATCTATCTATCTATCTATCTATCTATCTATCTATCTATCTATCTATCTATCTATCTATCTATCTATCATTCATTAGCTTTTAAGACAACTAAGTTTCCTGTCTTTATGGCAAAATGTAACCAATTTCAGTTAATTTGGATAAACGTATATTCCATAGGATAATATGTCACGTCTTCCTATTACATCTGATAATGAAATCCAATAGCATGTCCAGTAAACTTTGTGTATTTCTACCTAAAACTGCACAAACAGGACCATCTTAGGGACATTTAGCAGACAGTGGCTGGTAGATGACCAACAATGTATCCCTATTGGAGGACAGTGGAAGCTGTCTATCTATCTATCATCTATCTGTCTATCTGTCTGTCTATCTGTCTGTCTGCCTGTCTACCTGTCTACCTGTCTGTCTGTCTGTCTGTCTGTCTATCTATCTATCTATCTATCTATCTATCTATCTATCTATCTATCTATCTATCTATCATCTATCTGTCTATCTGTCTGTCTGTCTGTCTATCTGTCTATCTATCTATCTATCTATCTATCTATCTATCTATCTATCTATCTATCTATCTATCTATCTATCTATCTATCTATCTATCTATCTATCTATCTATCTATCTATCTAATATTTCATTAGCTATAGGAACTATTTACTTTGCTGTGTTTGTGCCACAGTTTTAACCAATTCCAGGACATTTGGTTTAATTTATATTCCATTGGATATGTCATGTGTTCCCATCATATGTGATCATGAAATCTGATAGCATGTCTAGTAAACTTTGGCAGTTTTCACTCAAAACTCCATAAAACAGAACCACGTGTAAAGGAGTTGGTGCTTACAGTGCTCATAAAAATTAAAACTGTTTTAAAACTACTGGTTATTGTCCATAATAAATTATGCCAAAAAATGAGTCCAAAGCAATGACAAAAATAAGCAGACAAACATATAAAGTCCAATGTGACAAATCCCAAAACCAAACAATGTGCTTCTATACACGGATGTCTTCTAATTCCTTCACTACAGGTGCTTAAAGAGTAGGTGGCAACTCACCAGAGGTGTTTGACCCCTTTTTACAGGATGGTCAAAAAACCTTTTTTGGAAAGTCAGATTCGGGTGATTCATCACTTCTGGGTCCTGTCCTGTGTAACAACCCATCTGGCCTACTACCCTAGCCATATCTGCACATGCTGTAAACACCTAGTGCCGGGATTGAGGCACAGCTACATGTGAGCGCAATATTTTACTACTTTACTACTAAATATACTACACTATGAAGTTTTTCTAATTGTGTCTCCTGTGGAGTCACTCATTTTCCTAATCCTATCCTGACGGAACATTGGAGTGCAGTGGTGATAGCAGTGGAACTAATCAGGCTTTCCTAAATGCATTTTTTGACCATCCTGTGAAAAGGGGTCAATCACCTTTGGTGGGTTGCCACTAACTCTTTAAGCATTCATGGAGAAATAATTAGAAGACATCCGTGTATAGAAGCACATTGTTTGGTGTTGGGATTTGTCACATTGGACTTTATATGTTTGTTTGCTTATTTTTGTCATTGCGTTCGACTCATTTTTAGGCATCATTTATTATGGACAATAACCAGGAGTTTTAAAACAGTTTTGATTTTTGTGGCCACTGTAAGCACAAGTTCCTTTACACACATTTATTCAAGCATCTAGGTGACAAGTTCGCCTCTTAAAGGGGCAGCTACACATTTGCACAGTTTTTTTGGTAATTTGATCATTATAAAACTGAACCGGAAGACAATAAAAGCTATGCACCTTCTAAACTGTTCTCTCTGTTCTAGCAGATTTCTAAATATATTGAATTCATGCCAATAGGATATTGTGTCCCAGTTGTTGTTTGCATCTCTATACCTTATACTCTAGCTCCAAACTTTCGCTCAATTGAAAAGACTATCCCACCTATGCAACCAAATCCCTTGGTTTCTTATTCCTTCCTAAATCTTTCTCTGATGTAGACATCATTTTAATGTAACTATCAAAGTTTTTTTTTTTTTTTCTGTAGAGCACACTTTCCTTCATCCTTTAGGTTATTGCTTTGAGTAGTTTTAAACACTTACATAAAGAAAATGCATTCATGAAAAAAATCCCCTGTGAGTTTAAATGATCATCCATACACTTTAATTCTGTACTAAGACATGCCTTCATTTCATTTATCCAAAGATTTGATCCATCCATCTATCTATCTATCTATCTATCTATCTATCTATCTATCTATCTATCTATCTATCTATCTATCTATCTATCTATCTATCTATCTATCTATCTATCTATCTATCTATCTATCTATCTATCTATCTATCTATCTATCTATCTATCTATCTATCTATCTATCTATCTATCTATCTATCTTTCATTCGTTTTTAAGACAACTAAGTTTCCTGTCTTTATGGCAAAATGTAACCAATTTTAGTTCATTTGGATAAACGTATATTCCATAGCATAATATGTCACGTCTTCCCATTACATCTGATAATGAAATCCAATAGCATATCCAGTAAACTTTGTGTATTTCTACCTAAAACTGCACAAACAGAACCATCTTAGGGGCATTTAGCAGACAGTGGCTGGTAGATGACCAACAATGTATCCCTATTGGAGGACAGTGGAAGCTAAACACCTTCTACATTATGGGTTCATTCACATTCAGAACATACCTCTTAAAACATCAGCATTTCCAATAATGTCTGTGGTTTTTTTTTTTGCCTCAGCATTTCTTTGAAAGCCTTATAAAGTTGTGCTGAATAACCAAATGGACTAGCTATTGTGAAACTCAACAATTTAATTAGACTCCTTCAAAACACATGTATCAATTAGTTAATCGGTTAAAGAGGGCCTTATTGTTGGAGCGAGGTCATTCGGAATCTGAAGGCTTCTTGAGGGCAACAAGCTGAAGAATAGCCGCACTGATATACTAATTAAGCTCATAAAGTCCTGGGCTGTTCAGTTTGCTGTATCTCCAATAGCCCCGTTCTTCTTTTTCATTTGTTGTCAGTCTGTCTTAACGGGCTGCTAAAACTAAAACATAAGTTTGTTTAGTTACAAAGTCTTATGTGAAAATATATGGGATTTAGGGGAAAAAAACTAAATTCCTTTAACAAAACTTTAGGATTTCACATTTTCTATATAGGCTAGCACAACCTATTCCTAAACAGTATAAGACAGTTGAGTACTGGAAAATACTTTTGTATTCTTCTTCCTAAAAAGGACCACTGAACAAGAAGGTAAAGTATATGTGTCTAATGAGAGCAAAGTGATAGGTTCTCTTGATCATCCACCTTCCCTTCCCAGCAAATACCTACCTTGCCTGCTACCCTGTTCACTTGCCCAATTAGTAAGCCCTGTGCATGCTGTGTGTTAGTCTATGTTGGAGCATAAACAGAGGCAATGACCTTCCCCTTACCTCAATATGATAGTCCAGGCAAGATTATTGGATGTTCAGGTGTGCAGCACTGTATTGTGGGAAGAACTAAAGAACACTACATGCTTGCTCATTTTTCAAAGGTATTGTGGTATTTCTAGTGAACTAATATATTGGTGGAGAAGTGCGACAAAGATAAAGTCTGTTTATTTTTTGTTTAAAAATAACAAACATGGTATACTTACCTGCTCTGTGCAGTGATTTTGCCCAGAGTGGCCTGGATCATCCTCTTCTAGGGCCCCCCACCGGTGCTCCTGGCCCCTCCCTCCTGCCCCAACAGCAAGCAGCTTGCTATGGGGACACTGCTCTGTGTGTCCATTCAGACACGGAGCTGCAGCTCGGCCACGCCCCCTCTCTCTCCGCTTTGGCTCATTGACTTTGACTGACGGCAGTGGGAGCCAATGGTGCTGCGCTGTCTCAGCCAATGAGGAGGGTGAGTCCCAGACAGCTGAAGATCTTATGCAACATCGCTGGACTGAGATGGGGTCAAGTAAGTATTAGGGGAGGGAGGCTGCGGCACACAGAAGGTTTTTTTATCTTCATGCACAGAATGCATGAAGATATAAAAAACTTCTGCCTTTAGAACCACTTTAAGGGATGAAATGTCTTACCAAAAGAACCTGTGACTTTGCCCAAAAAAAAGACAAATTGACAGATTTAATGATAGATATACATGGACTATACTGTAGATAATTGTCGATACCTGAGATTGTGCCAGGATGTGATATTGATCATGATGATGTATAGGGTACATATGCCCTTGGAAGGCCTCTTGAGGAAGACTAAATTGGAGTAAAAGTGAGTCAGCTGGGTAAGGGATAACTCAGATTCAGATTTGAGAAAATTGTGGATTTTGGGCTGTTTGCTGTTCTAATGTCAGGGCATTCCAGGATATTATTAGATTGTTTCCAAATATCTGACCACCATCCAAAGTCTTTACACTCCTTCAGTTATGTATAGTAAAACATCACCTTCTCATAAAAATAACAACTATTTTATATCCCATACACAAATAACTTTGCGAAATGTTAAATACTTTCCTTTGAGTGTTACCACCAGATTACAGATTACAGGTTACATGATAATCTATGCTGAGTTTTTTGCTATGTGGACTTTTAAATATAATAAATATGAAATGAATGTGCCATATGTGCATGCCCAGACCTTTGTCTGTCTAACAATATTTGAAATTTGGACGCTTTAAAACCTAGAGAAAAGGGAAGCTCTTTGGTTTAAAATTACTTCATTTCAAACTGCTTCATTTCAAGGCTTTAAATAAAACCACATTTCGAGTGTTGGACATTTTTAATGTCTTTCTTTTATGAAAAAAACCTTTATGTTGTCTGCAATCGCCATATTGGTAAAGTAAGTTCATTTAAAAGATTATTTGGGGTTTCAGTGAGCTGGGATGAAATTTGAACAATATTTGAGTCATGATACGAAAAGTTAACCTATTACTAAACATCAGACATGTTTCAGTTATAAGTAGATCTTTAAGTATAAGTAGATATTTTTTATATATACAGCTGCATGAGTGCTGCATTTTTACGAATGCTTGATGCATCAGGGTTTTTTGGATCTTGGGATAACCTAATCCAAAAGGTTTGTGTTTGCATTCCGTATTGTTTTTTAGATTTTTAGAATAAAGTTAGTTGTCAGTGGGACTGGGTTGCAAACCTTGAACCAAAACATTTTGTGAGTATTCACTTTAATTAATGTACACTTAATTTACACATTCACTTTAATTTAATGTGCAGATGAAATAAACAAACAGGAATTTGTTTTTCACAATTAGATAGTTTGTTGTGTGAAGATTCTCAACTTCAGTAAATCTGCTCCCCTGTGTTTAAAGTGTAGACCTCCCATAGACAAGAAAGCAGATGCAATTTCCATCTTCAAATAATTAATTTGAAACTTGGTGAAAAAAGAAAAGTGTGCTCAACAGTGTGTTGAGGAATGGAGTAGGAAGGAAAATTGCACATCACAGTTACATCTGAAGTTATGATTAAACAATTCTTCAGAACTACGTTGGAATGGGGGTGCGAAGGGGGGTGCCCTGTCCTGAGGCACAGTTTGCTCTCAATGGGGTGTCCTGGGCTTTCTAGTGGCACCTTGCTGTGTCACGCCCACGATTTCAACAATACTGGTTTTGGTTTTACTTGTATTCTGACCTTACACTGTTTTAACTCCCTGCAATGGATCTTCTTCCATGATTGTTTATCGGACATTTGTACAACTGTTTTTCTTTACCGATTTGTTATCTGATTTTTGTATTTCTTTTTTGAAAACGAATAAAAATTATTGAAATCACCTAGTTACAGATCCAGCTCTGTTCCTCCACAAGTTTGAATGACAACCAGCATCAATCAACCCACTTACTGCCAGCACAGAGAGTCATGGTTCTGTCCCCCCAGACTCACAGAAGAGTTCTGTAGAGTGGCACCACTTTATTACATGGCACCCCTCTCTGCATCATTTAGGATCTGCCCAAAGAAACATAAGTGATCAATGGTAATATGGACTGCATGGTGACTAAATGGAGAGCATTTTTGTCTTTTAGCCCTGGAGCTTTGGGTTTAATTCTCAAAAGAGCCATTATCTGCAATGATTTTGTATGTTCTTGTGTTTCATGTTTTTTTTTTTCCAATTGATTCAATAGTAGGTTAAATGATTTCTGACAAAATTAGCCATAGACTTTGTATGTTAAGCTGACTGAGTAGATCATTTAATTTAAGCACACTATGTCAGTGAATAATGTGAATGTTTCGGTGTTTCATGTAAATAATGTCAGAATTCGTTAGTTATGTGCCAACACTGTTCCAATTTTTTTACTTTTTTTGGTTGCAATAGACTAAATCATTTTTATTTTCTTGTTTTAAATAACGCATAACTAAATTATGGTGCTTTCCAATTATAGTCAAATTAATGCTACAAATTTGACTTTAAGGTATATGTAACCCAAATAATACTAAATATGTGACCTTGCAGCCTATGTAGATCAAGAAAAAAACGTTAATTTCAAAACAGAATGTAACAGTAATTAAGTCCATACACAAATGGACAGTGCAGAACACTCATTAAATGTCTTTGGCTGTTTAGTCAGTTGCACTGAGGCATTGTTGTGGATGACAAGACTTTTATGACGAGGTACGGCTGCTCTAAAGCTCCTTGTAAATGGCTTCTTTGTGCTTAATTATTAAGCAGACGTATCGTGCTGTACAATATCCAAGTTCAAGGCAGGTGGAAGTAGGAGGTGGCATCTGTCTAAAAATTAAATGCCACGCTTCTCCCATCTGCTGTAATGACAATGTTTTGACTGCTTGGCTTCAGCCATCCCTGTTTGGTACAAGCACAAGTCGGCCATATGCCCCAGACTGTTGCACGTGCCATCGATGTGACACCGTCTCCAACGCATGCACCGAGCAGTAGGGAAAGCAGGAGGGTGGAAGGTCAGGCACGTGCTAGTTTGAGCAGGTGTCAGTCAATACAGTCAGGCTGATGCAGTCAAACCAACCAATCAATGGAGACTTTGTGAGTCTGTGGCAAGATGGTGCGCTGCCCCAATTGAATATTTTCAGGGTGTGCTTCTTGCAGACCAGGCAAATAAGTAGATTTAAAGCACATGGCCATTCATTTTATAATCCTGTCTTAGCCTAGCCTGGCTTAGTGATCGCTCACTGACAGATGACGGGCGCTTGACAGCTGGAGCATCTTATACAAGCCCATACAATAAAATAAAAATTAAATTAGTGACACACTTGGGGAGGTTTGTTGTGCAACAGTCCTACAATCTGTTACCAACAAACATAATGCTTATTTTAAATTTTCCAAGATTGTAAATGTCCTTGAAAACGTTTCATTTTTGGAAGCAGGAGTCTAGCATAATAACATTTTTGCTCAAATAAAACATTTTGACTATTTTTTCTGACTGTATATAACATCTATTAATTATGTCCACATATTCATTCTGAACCTAAATAACCCTACGTGGATATACCAGTATGGATGCAACATGTGGTAGCAAGTTCTATGTTTGTATTAAACTGCTAAAAAACAAATGTGTATTAAAAAGAACAAAAATATATTATATTGTTTCTTACTGTTTCTTAGATGTGGTGGCTGCATTAGTTTCCTATATTCAGGCATTTTTTTCACTTTTTTTCTTTTGGTGAACCTGCCAGTAACACAATTCCTGCCCTGGAGCAGTGTTTCTTAATCGGAGTGCCACAGACATGGAATGCAGTTTGCCCCGGATTAGCATTATGCACTGCCATTGTTTGAGATGGCGGCCAGCACTATAACAACTAATAAAGTTCTAGGGCAGGCATGTCCAACCTACGGCCCATGGGGCCCAGAACCTCAGGCAATGCGGCCCACTGCCCCTGACAATTTTATTTATTTTTTTTCTGGGGAGGAAGGAAGTCGAGTCGGGGGGCACGGACACAGAGGCAGCCTTGGAGGGGATCATCCACTAGTTGTGTTAAATTAGTGCTGGGGGGGGGGCGCGGCAGCACGGGAAGGGTGCAGCGGTGTTTTATTACTTATATACCTTAACTATAGTATATATTTTATATGCGGCCCGACACAATTTCTCTATACTCAATGTGGCCCAGAGAAGCCAAAAGTTTGGACACCCATGTTCTAGGGCAAGGACGCATGGTTTCCTACTTACACCATAGCAACACATGATGCTGATCCAAGACAGACAGCAGGCAGGGCCAGCCTCAGCTTTCAGGAGAGTACACCTCCATCCAAACCTGCTCTTCCTCTTTCCCTCTGTTATGCTGCTTCAGTAAGGTAGGACAATTGCCAGTTAAAGTAGCACAGTGCTGAATAGCAAAGAATGCCCTGGTCATGAACGGGAGTAAAGGCGTTAATGAAGAATATTTATTCATGAAAGGGGGGAGGGGGATAAAGTGGTTATGAAGGAATATCTATTGTTGTTATTTACACTATTGACACAGATAGTAAAGTCTTCAAACTACCCTATGATCTGCATGCTCTCCAGCGATGACTGCATGTCAAGGCTCAGGATGGACTTCCTGATGGTGACGATGGCTGTAAAAACCTGCACAGTGAGCAGAGCTACTTATAATCCCAATTGGAAGCCCATGGGGCATGGTGACAACACAGGAAAGGAACTGGAAAACAGGGACAGAGCGATGTCACCCTTTACCAGGAAGTGCCGTCAAGGTCTTTCATGGCAGGATCACCAGGTTATTATTTAAATTAAAAGTGTAAAAATAATAAAAATGGTCTGTGAAATTACACTAACATATCGGAAGCATGTGATTTTAAAGACTGGGGTGACAACAAACCTATCAAAAATAAAAAATCCCAACCCAAACCCTCACCCTGTCCTAGGCACCCTTTGATGCCTATGAATACCATCATCATTGTTCCCCCACTGATACCTACACAAAGGAGGTAGATGACATTGCCATATGTTCCTCAATACCTGGAAGAACCAGGAATTTAGGAGGTAAGTATATCAGAGGGTTTCTAAGACAAGGTGGGTGCGTGTCCTAGAGTTTGCTTTTTTACATTTCTGCTTTAACATGGCACAACCTGTGTTTTTCCTTACTCTAATTAATTAGTCTTTCTCTGTAACTGAGATGCTTTCTTTTATAAATCTTGTTAATTTATTTGCTCTTACCAGAACTTTTTCCATTTCCAGGGCATTATTTTTTTTATTGAGTTGGCAACAAAAATGAACAGCATGGGAAAATGCTAGTTTCTTGGCTGACACAGCTGCTTCAGTGCATTGTGAGCATTACTGTATTTACAGAATTGGTCTGAATCCTACCTACCATAGAATCTCTTCACTCACTGCTCCTAAAGCTAAACTCCAGGCATACAGCTTAATGCGCAGAAATGTACAGTATGTAAGGGAGCTATTTTATTTGGCAAAGGATTTTTATTTCTGTCAATAAAATTCTGAGATTTACACAGCTCTGCCACACAGCACAGCCCTGTCTGTCAGGGATAGAGACCTAGTTTTTTATGCTGCAGATCAGTAACACTTACTGGTCTTGTCCTTTCCCCAGCCTCTGACTGGACAGTGAAAAGAGAAGCAGCATACTAATAAGCTCATATCTCTGTCACTTTGCTCTCTCCCCTCTCAGTCGGGAAATCTCCTTGCACTGATGCACAACTGAGTCTGGCTGCAAAAGGCTAATACCAAGTGAATACTTTTATAATGTACACTGTAGGGAATTTTGGCAAATGACCATTTTACATAACGTTTAATTTTTTTATTTATTTTAGATTTATGCTTTAATAACTTAATATATCAGTGAGCCCTAAATACTTCAGTCCAGCAACGCTTACAGACTTCCTTGAGGCTTGTCTGAAGTTTGATAACATGGTGCCTTATGAATGATGGCACACTTTCTTGTAGCTGCCACTATTTTTGATACATTGGGAGATTGGGAAATGTGCTCCATGGTAACCTATGCTGCTGCTTTCACCATCTATAGCAATGTCCATATTATTGTGATGTTTATTTTGTTCTTCTTTATTGCCTTACCTAAATTATGGGCTGATCTTATCTTTACAACTCTGCCTTTTGGTTCCTTTTGTAGTCTGATTTTCAGGAGCTTTAGGTCATGACATTTTTATTATTTCTAATGTATTTTATTTGCCAAAAATGGCAAATTGTCTGGTCTGATGAGTTTCGATTTCAGCGGAGACATTCAGATGGTAGGGTCAGAGTTTGGCATAAACAACATGAAAGCATGGATCTATCCTGCCTTGTATCAATGGTACAGGCTGGTGTTGTAATAGTGTGGCGGATATTGTTGCTGACCATGTCCATCCCTTTTTGACTACAGTGTACCCATCTTCTGATGGCTCCTTCTACCAGGATAATGCACAATGTCACAAAGCTTAAATCATCTCAAACTGGTTTCTTGAGCATGACATGAGTTCACTGTACTCCAATGGCCTCCACAGTCACCAGATCTCAATCTAATAGAGCACCTTTGGGATGTAGGGGAACAGGAGATTTGCAAAAAGAAAAGATAAGGATATGCAAAGAGTAAAGATACTTATGTTAGAAAACTGTAACCAAAGTTGTTGCACAGTTGGAAGGACTGTATCTCAACATATTTCATGAGCGATGATCACTTCAGGAGAATATGGATAGTAGATACGTATCTAGGATACATAAATAATTAATTGTACTTAGCATTCATAATTTAACAAAGATGTTCCATGAATGTTATACATACAGTATATACCAGTATTGATGAAGAGAACCAACCACTGAATAAAAACCACTCATGTGTGTGAATCCCTATCCATGGTAGAGGAAACACCTCACATTTGGATATATCACCTCAATAATTGAAATAGAAGAAAGAACAGGTGGTGGGGGTTAGGAATAGTTGGTTTACATCCACGGAAAGTCAAACAATAATCTACAATATTCATCTTCTTTTCAAAATGCATCTCCATTTATAACTCCTTAATAGGGTTACACATGAGAGTAGTAGATGGACTATGCACATTTTGAGTCGCAAAGATGTAAAAGGAATCCACAATCACATACACTCCGTAGCAAAAAGGCCTAAAGTCAATCATAAGTAGGAGAACATTCAAAGAAAACTGTTCTATTGCCTAATACTAGGCCTAATGTTCAATATATAGCCTCCCTATTAACATACCTATACTGGAGCACTGTGGGCATAACTTACACTGTGGTTTGACCTTTGATAAAAGTTTTATCACCAGTCATATGGGTCTATATGGGGTCTATAAGTAAGATACCAAGCTGTTATAGTTATAATATATAATTTATATGCATCACATTATCATCTATGAATGAAATATTTCATTACTGGCTTATCTTTATTTATTACCCGTTTTGTAAAACTAAATTTCATAAAACTGATCAATATAACCACATGTCCTGCTCGCTTAAATTTAATTGTGCAGAAAAAAAACACATGCAGTCCTAAAAACATGAAACCAAAAGGCATGTACCACACCTACGAAGCTTTGACTTGTGTATTAATGTTCCATAGAGTGGGCTGTTACCCACAGGTTCCAGTGTGGCATATGTAATTTGCACCCCAGTCAGGGTCTTCAAAGAATGCAAGGCATGAGAAAAGCATCCTCCCCTATAAATCCCCCACCATGCATGTCATATGCTGCTCTGCCTTCAGGCTATGGCCCCCTGGTGTTACATAGTGGACTATTTCCCAGAAGTGATATAGAGTATCTAGTTTTCAATTGTAGCAGATGTTTATCATAGTTTCCACCATTAAGCCTAGTACACACGGCCAATCATGGGCCAGCATTGGCTGGTTCAAAAGAAACTGGCCGACATTCGGCCCATGTGTGTCGGAGGCTCATGACCAAAAAAGGTCTTCCAACCTGCTCCTGGCCAATTGCTGAGAGCACTGATCGAAATGTTCTGGCAGGGGGGCATCCCCCTGTCAGAACACATAAGCACAGCAGGGGAGAGAGCTGTACTAACATTGGATTGTTAGTACAACGGCTTTGACCTGAGCTGTCAAAAACTAGTAGTGTGTATGAGGCTTTATGGTCAATGTGCACATTATCCAAAACTAAGACTTTGAACTCGAATTAAAGTGTAAAGCTACATATCTTCCTAAAAGAGAATTAAGGTCACTGATCTGTATAGTGTATATGTCATATATCCATGCCAACATTTTCTTTTGATCTTCACTATGTTTAAGCCCCCATTTGCAGGTGTACAAATAGGTCACTCCTGGTGTCTAACAGTTGGCAAAATGTTTGGGGCTATAGATTTGGCCATTTGGTAAAATAATGTGCTGTAGTTAATTGATAAACTGTCAATCTGAGCAGTTCCGACATCTGGAAGTTCCTTCGAACGTGAGCAGATATTTTCTATCCTTGATTGTTGTGTCCCTTCTATATACTGTGGGGCCAATTACATGCCTCCCTGATAACTTGGCATGATGGACATGCATCTGCCTGTATTTCTCAGCATTGAAGACACAATTGATCCTTACCAAATCTTTAACTTAATTTGCAGAAATGCAGCCCCAAACTAGCAAGGAACCTCTGCCGCATTCACTGTTGTCTGCGAAAAAACTGCCTCCTGCTACAGCCAAATAGTTCAACTTTTTACTCATCATCCAGAGCACCTGCTGCCATTTTTCTGCACACCATTTCCTGTTTTCGTGCATAGTTGAATTGCTTAGCCTTGTTTCCATGTAGAAAGTATGGCTTTTCTGTCACAATTCCTTTTTGAAGACCACTTATGGCCAAACATCTTGGAACAGTATGGAGGATGGGTATGGGTATACCTACATCCCACTGGTTTCCACAAGTTCTGGGCTGATGGTACTGCTGGACATCTTCAGATGTTGAAGGGAAGTAAGCATGATGTGTCTTTCATCTGCTGCATTAGGTTTTCTCGGTCGATGACTACATTTACAGCCCTCAACGTTACCCGATCAATGGTGTCCTCAATGCTGATAAATACATGCAGATATTTATCCATCATTCCATATCATCAAGGAGGCATGTGATTGATCCCAATTTTTTTTCTGCAGCAGGACAATAACCCTAAACATAAAGCCAATCTTACGTAAAGAAGAACAAGGAGTCCTGGAAGTGATGGTTTGGCCCCACAGAGTCTTACCTTAACAGAGTCTGTCTGCAATTGAAGAGACAGAGGAATTTGAGGCAGCCTACACTCACAGAAGATCGTTGGATAGTTCTCCAAGATGTTTGGAACAACCTAGCAAAGCAACAGAGGGAAAAAAGAGCACTTCAAGTTAAGGCTTTCCAGCAATGTTTATCACAAATGCTGTAGATGCCTTCTAAACAGCGGTCAGCCTGACAATGCGCGGAGGCACGAAATATGTCATCATGGTGATGGGACCTTTCTCCCTTCAGCTTGCTTCCCATTGACTGCTGGCTCCCTGGCTAATGCCTGCCTCTAGGGCGCAGACGATTCGTGTTATCACCAGCGCCCTCATCTGTCACATCGCGTCCCAAGCTGGTTGGTTTCCATCTACCCTACCCAGATTCCAAGGTACACTGCCCGGAAGATACAGCTGAGCGCTGTTTAGAAGGCATCTACGGCCCATCACCTCCTTGTGGTCTGGCTGCTGTGGGGCAAGTAGACAGGCTCAGCCTGGCATCTGTTCTGTCTTTGTGATCCATTGCCGTTTTTAACCCTTGCCTGATTGTTTTTAAGTGACGAATAAACTACCGTGGTTTTTTTACTCTTCGTGTGGAGTGTCACACATTTGTGATATACATTGCTGGAAAGCCTTAACCTAAAACGATCTTCTTTCCCTCTGTTGTTTTTCTGACTTTACTCTTTATCCCAGGAGTTTTAAAGGAGCAGCTGTGGTTCTGAATAGGCATCTATCCCATTTGAAACACACTGGGCGCCTGTGTTCCTTTTCTGTGGTTCTTGTTTGGAACAACCTACCTGCCGAGTTCCTTCAAAAAGGAAGTCTGCAAGTGTACCTAGAATAATTGATGCTGTTTTAAAGGCAAATGATGGTCACTCCAATTTGCATTTTGTAAATTGATAAAAATAAGCAATTAAAACAATTAAAATATATACTGTATTTTTGAAAGGATTTTAATTTACAACATTTCTTTACACCTACTGTAACATTTTTTGCACAGTACTGTAGGTCAAAAAGAATATAGTGAATTAGGGATAATTAGTAAATTATACATATTTCAATATATATATATATATATATTACAAACAAGCCTGCTGCAATAAGCTGCT
Source organism: Pelophylax lessonae (assembly GCF_965119305.1). NCBI lineage: Eukaryota > Metazoa > Chordata > Amphibia > Anura > Ranidae > Pelophylax > Pelophylax lessonae. The sequence continues at coordinate 140,845,957 of NC_138780.1, read as the reverse complement.
GACCCATTTCTGACTCTCTACTATCCTTCATTTACTGGCTGGAAGAGAGAGAAAGGTCAAGCTCAGGTACAGTTCTAAAAAAGGAATTACACTGCGGACTTTCAGTTGACAGTCAAGCAAACGTTTTCTATAGAAAAAAGCAGGTCTAAAAAAATGTGGTCAAAAATGTAATAACACATGTCAATCCATTTCATTAATTTAATATTTTAAATGGGAAAGGTCTTCTTAAACATTCAAATAAGGAGTTGTTTGCACTCTACATATGGTCTGATTATGAGTAGATTAGGTCTAAAAGTACTAATTTGGGCTTTAACCATTACATGGGTGAAACAAGAGACGACATACCAATAAGTTACTGAGAATTTTTGTTTTGCTTAATAAAAATGGCTCCAAATGTGACAGCATTCATGAAAAGATTAATTACTGGGAGTAAAGGAGGAACGATGCCAGGATTTGATAGGATTTGTACATAAACCAAGAGCCTGCTGTGTTCCCAGGTCCATAATATGCAGTACTGATCTCAACGCTATTGTTTCCTTCACGAGAAACAACAGACTTCAGCTGATGTTCCAAAGGGCATTTAAACAAAATTTGTGTACGTGAGAGAACACAAACCATTGGAAATAATGGCTTTTTTACAGGCCCGTTGTGAACTGTGGCATAAGATAAGTAGTTCTCAGCAACACTGCAATCTTAATCAAAATCCCAAGATACCTATTTACGATGTAGGTTGAGATACATACAGATACTGTACAGGTGGTAATACATGATAAAATCTCATCTTTTGGTAACAGATTAGACCCTTGCATAAGCTTCTTTATCAAATGGTACATCCACCACTCTTTACATATTATTCTCCCAACTACTGTCTATGTATTAGTAATAATTTGCATTTGGTTATCTCTATGCATTTGAATCTAGATAGGTAGACTAGTGGCTCTTCCATTAGTGGCCTCAAACCATGTCTTGAAGTCAGCTACTACAATTGTGCTCCACTGAAGACTACCCCCATTCTCTGACTAAAGCACACTCCTCATCTCATCCAAGCCTTATCTTCAGTCCATTCAAATGAAAAATGGCACCCGCACAACACATATCAATACTTATTCGTTGAGTACACACACACAGCCTGATTGGCCTCTGTGCTCTTTTGTAATAATCAGCCTACATGATTTTGCCATTAAGTAAAGTATTAGAGAAAAATTAAATTAGGAAGGTTACAAATATTGATAATACTTGGAACATTTGAATTAAGAAAGATCTTTCTTATTAAAGATATTTTCGCAGCCATGTACCATACTTAGCTGAACATGCATATTTTTAACCACTTGCCGACCGTCGCACGTACAAATACTGCGGCGGTCAGCCCCTCACAGGCAGAGTGACGTATCGGTACGTCACTAGCCTGTGAGGCTCTGGGGAGCGAGCGCGCACCGCCGGAGGCGCGCTCCCGCGTGGTCACGGACCCCCCGCGCGTGTGACCGGCGGACCCGATGTCCGCCGCTCACTCAGCGATCGTCGGGGGAGAGGGAGAAAGTCAGGCAGCTTGTGTAAACAAGCTGCCTGTCATTCTCCCCTGTGTAGGAACCATGATCATACGGTTCTACTATGTAGGACCGTTGATCATTGGTCCTACAGCTCTAGCCACAGCCAATCACAGTTAGAATCACGCCCCTAGGGACACACACAGCCCCTCCCTCGCAAATAAAGTTAACCCCTTCACTGCCAGTGTATTTTTACAGTAACAGTGCATATGTTTAGCACTGATTACTGTAGTAATGTCACTGGTAACCCCAAAAGTGTCAAAAATGTCAGTCAAGGGTCCGATCTGTCCGCCGCAATGTCGCAGTACCGCAAAAAAATCGCAGATCGCCGCCATTACGCGTTAAAAAAAAAAACAACAAAAATGATAAAAATCTTTCCCTTTGTTAGTAAACGCGATAACTTTTGCGCAAACCAATCAAAATACGCTTTTTGCGATTTTTTTACCAAACATATGTAGCATAAAACAAATTGGCCGAAAATGTTAAAAAATTTTGATTTTTACATTTTTTTGGGGGGGAATTTCATATAAAAAAATTTGAAAAATATTGTTATTTTTGCAAAATTGACGCTCTTTTTTTGTTTATAGCGCAAAAAGTAAAACTCGCACAGGTAATCAAATACCACCAAAAGAAAGCTCTGTTTGTGGGAAAAAAGGACGTCAAATTCGTTTAGGTACAGCGTCGCACGACCGCGCAATTGTCCGTTAAAGTCACGCAGTGCCGAATCGCAAAATACCCCCCTGGTCTTTCAGCAGCCAAATCCTCCGGGGCTTAAGTGGTTAAACTGAGCAGCCATTCTTTGTACCAGTCATATTTGAAAAAAACAATAGTAACTGTTAAGTAAAATCCATTTGGATTGATCAGTTTTTCCACAGAATGTCTGTGGAGGTTATTATTTATAGAAATATATACTACTCAACTTGTTATCAGCTAGATCAACTAATTACCATTGCATGTCTATGGGTAAACTTCTACTCCTTTCCCCCAGCACTTTGACCATAGTATATAATTGCCCACATCATTGTTGTCCAGAGATTCTCAGTATATGGCCCACTTTTTGCTTCAGTGGAAAGCCTTTCCACAGCATTAGCATAGAGGATTTTTGAGAAATTCTGAAGATGGCACCAGGCAGGCAGTATAGTAAAGCTTCCTGAAAATGTATGATATGGCTAAGCTGCTAGGTACGTTGGAGGTAGAAAAGTGTTCTTAAACTTTAAAGGGAAACCATAACTGGTTTTGTTCACTTTTATTTGTTTTTTTTTTTTTACCTTGACAATTTATAAAACAATGTTTGATTATTCCTCAAAATCTTTATTTCACCAATAAACATTTAATACATAGTCCTCCCATTACATTCTGTACACCAAGCTTACTGGGCTTTCTTAAAAAAAAAATAAGAAGCCCAGCACTATCTCAGCTTTTTATGGCTTTTTTTGAAAATTCCAATGATTCCATCTCCGCTATGAAACAGGGACGGCACGGGTCCCCTCTGTGTAATCTGCTATTCAGGCTATTTACAGAATAGTAGTTAGCCAGCTCAATTATTAAATGTATCTACTCACTGCAAATGGAAAATGTGAAATATTAATATGCAATATTTTATATTTGCCTGTCTAAAAGAACCCTCATAAAGGCACCCATTCACATAAAATGATCTCTCATAGATTTAGTGGCAATCTATCATCTATTCAGAGCCCTGGAATGGTCCTCCATTGTGTTTTGGGGGGATACCACGATAGGACTGCTCTCCACCTTCCTTTTTTATTGCCTTTAACATGAATGCTCTTCTTCCCTATGGGACCAAAGCTCACCCAAAAAGACATTGTGAGACAGTCATAACTTCACTTATAAGTACGACTAGCTTTAAATTGGAGTTCTTTAAATAAATTTCTTCACGTTGGTCTAGTGAGAATTTCAGAAGATTTGACAGTACAAAAGCCTAGACCATTTCAATAATATATTAGACATATGGTATCTGTTTCACACACTGATAGCCACTGTTTAATTTAAAAGCAGTTACAATGGTCCTAAATCTGCTGAGTCTCCAGGATTAATTATGGACACCAGACAGCAGCCCTGATCCTTTCTCCCTCATGAAGCTCCCGGATAAGGCTGATAGCATGGGATCAAAAAGACCCTGGTTTTGTGTTGAGCAGAAAACACCATCTATCTCTTCTCTAGATCTGCAAATCATCCCGTTAAAATCAAGCCACTTACTCTAACAAGGTCAGTAATTAGGAACGGTACAAAGAAAGCCCACGACTCTTCAGTCCTGAAAGTTTCCCACCAGCACTGGTAATCAAAGAGCAAGTCATTTGTCACTTGTCAGAAGTTGTTTGACCGAAAAGAGTGAAAGTGGGAGATGTCAGTCTCTTCTGAATAATAAATTCATTGGAGATCATTGCTATTCACAATTGAAACTCTTGAGATATGGAAAGACTCAATGGATCAGTCCACACAAAGCTTAACATTTTGTATCCAAGGGGAATTTAACCAGTTAAAACCATATTCCAATCAAAATTGAAACATAAGCCTTAAAATGTGTACAGAAATTACAGAGGGGTTCAGTTTTTTATCTAGCAACAACTGCACTGCGCTGGTTCGCCCCATTCCCCTTTTAAATTAGTCTAAAAATCAGGAACCCCTTTTGCTTACATATCTGTTATGCACAGAAGGTATTCATGAACACACCCACTGTAGGCTCCTCTCTGCATACATAGAGAAAACTAGATGGTATAACCATATGGTATTTACAGTGCATCCGGAAAGTATTCACAGCACTTCACTTTTTCCACATTTTATGTTACTTATTCAGTATGGATTAAATTCAATATTTTCCTCAAAATTCTACAAACAATACACAATAATGACAATGTGAAAGAAGTTTGTTTCAAATCTTTGCAAATTTAATAAAATTAAAAAAACAAAAAAAATCACATGTACATAAGTATTCACAGCCTTTGCCATAACACTCAAAATTTAGCTCAGATGCATCCTTGAGATATTTCTCTAACTTGATTGGAGTCCACCTGTGGTCATCTCAGTTGATTGGACATGATTTGGAAAGGCACACACCTGTCCCACAGTTAATGGTGCATGTCAGAGGACAGACCAAGCCATGAAGTCCAAGGAACTGTCTGTAGACCTCCGAGATAGGATTGTATTGAGGGACAGATCTGGGGAAGGGTACAGAAAAATGCTTGCAGCATTGAAGGTCCCAATGAGTACAGTGGCCTCCATCATCCGTAAATGGAAGAAGTTTGGGATCACCAGGACTCTCCCTAGAGAAGGCCGCCTGACCAAACTGAGCGATAGGGGGAGAAGGGTCTTAGTCAGGAAGTTGACCAAGAACCCAATGGTCACTCTGACAGAGCTCCAGAATTTCTCTCTTGGAGAGAGGAGAACCTTCTAGAAGAACAACCATCTCTGCAGCACTCCAGCGATCAGGCCTGTAAGATAGAGTGTGGAAAAGAGAAATGGACAGAGGGCGCACCAGCCTAGCGCATTATCTTTAAAACAATTTATTGTAATATACATGTATACACATTATACTCACAAAACGATTATGAAACACGAGCAATAAGCAATGAGGGACCACCAGGGGTCTCCACTGGGAATCCTCAGCTGCCGCAGGCCGTGGAAGGATGTAGACCTCCAAAAAACCACTTACGCGTTTCGGGGTGTTCCCCCTTCATCTGCTCTGATGAAGGAGGAACACCCCGAAACACGTAAGCATTTTTTTGGAAAAATCCAACAGATGATTTAATCTTTTCCCACTAAATAAAAAAAATGTATTGGTTAAAGTTCCCCTCTGACTTTTGGACGCATACATGGGGCACATCCATCCAGTTTTGTACTTTGATTTTCATCCAGACATCGCTGTGATGCATCAATCCACTCCCCTATCTTTTTCTGCTCATCTGGTGAGATAGGAACTATTTTAATGCTGGAGAGATATTAACAAAAATCCAAAAACAATTTAGCGCTAAACCCAGGGATATTTTTTCCATCGAACTTCTCTCCGAAATGCCCATCAAGGGTACAGCCCTGCTCCAACCAGGAAATTCTCAGAACCAACTGCAAAAAACACACAAGGGGGTGCAACCACCTCGTGTATTATCATAGACAACTTTTATTTAATCCACACAATACTGGATACTCACATCTGAATATAAACATCATGCAACACAGATCTGCTCTAACTGGAACACACTTTAGTTTGTCCTGGGCGCAAATTGCTGGACAGCTAACGCATTTCAGGGGGGTCATGCCCCCTTCCTCAGATGTTTATATTCAGATGTGAGTATCCATTTGTCCGTGTGGATTACATAAAAATTGTCTATGGTAATGCACAAGGTGGTTGCGCCCTCCTGTGTGTTTTTTGCAGCTGGAGAGATATTCCCCGACACACCCCTACAAGGCTCTTTGCTGGATCTCACACACACAAATTCTGAGGTCAAGTAAAAGGCCAGACATTTCTCCCAGCTACCACTTGGAGTTATCCCTACCTTTAAATTCTAAATGTGATTGATGAAACAGGAAGCAGAAAGAGAGATACACTTAAAACACCTGTGTCCCACTTGGGAGATTTACCTTCACTTTATGTCCTATAGCCAAAACAAGAAGTGAGATGAAATCCCTGCAAATATGGGAATTCCTTGACCACCCCCCCCCCCCACACTCATGGTCAACAGAACCAGTGTCCCCATAGGAAGATTTCTCCACCATTACTTCTCTGGGGAAAACCCAAATTAAGATTTTCTTAATTTCACTTTCAATGATAATGGTAACCAGGACAAATTGAGAGGGGGAATCGTTCTAATGGGGACGCAGACAGTAATGAAAACTGATAGGTGCTGTAATCCAGCTCCACTCTATCCAAAATAAAAAAAGTGCCTTAAGATATACTTTAACCTGGCCATACATGACTTCTGGTGAATCAACTGGAATTTGAGCAGCCATTGGTCGTGTCAACACCACTCAACTCAACCGAAAAAGTTGGCCAGTTGGCTGCAGTCATTGTTTGGGTATAACCACATAATTATGTAACGAATCTTAAATATAGGTGTCCATTCATATTCATTAAAGTGCAAATGCATCAATCAAAAACTGTGTAACTCTCAATTAGAGTTGTACCAAACACCTCCCTGTTCAGTTTGCTGCAGAAGTTCAGCCCCAAACCACAAACTCCATTTAAGTCTATGGAAGCCAAACATGAGAAATCAAAAGTTCCCATTTTGAAGGCTTATATGCAAGTAATTGGCCATAAACAGAGTATGGAGGGCCCCGGTACTGTCCTGGGGGATATGTATCAATGGAGAAATGTATTTTTTAAAACAATATTTTTCAAAGGACTGGAGCAGTGAAGGTAATTATGCTTAAAGTGAAACAACAAAAATGAAAAATTCCTTTAAATATAGTGACTGGAGGGTCCCCTTAGTCTGCCTGTAAAGTGTAACATATGTAGCATGTATAGAACCTGCTGAAGTTCCTTACCAGATGGTATTTGGTTCCCGCTAGGATCTCTAAATATGTACCTCAGTACTCCCCCCGTTGCTTCCGGGGATGCAAATCCCCTGGTACCACGCACATATCTGGTGGGAATGCCCTGTGGTGCGAGTCTTCTGGTCCGAAGTATACAATACCCTATCTACCATGTTTGGAACCTCTCTTGCCCCCGACCCGGCATCTGCTCTCCTGAATCGCAAGCCACCTAATCTTACCCACCGTCAATTCAAACTTTACCTATATGTCACGACTGCTGCAAAGCAAACCATCGCGAAAGCATGGAAAACCCCCATGCTCTGTCATCTGGCTATGCTACACAGGGTTACCCAAGCCATGCTTCATGCTAAAACGGAAGCAATTTTGTTAGACAAATTGAACCCCTATGAACGGCTATGGCGGCCCTGGATTGACCATTGCTTACCACCTGGCCTTGACGACAGCCTTGTACTCACCTGATTTGTTGTCCCCATTACCGGCTCTCTTTTCCCACCTGGGCCCCTAGAGGGGTTCGAGGCTCCCTCTGGGCACCTACTGTTGCCCCCCCCGTGACCCTTTCCCACTTACCCAGCTTTCTTTCCAACCCTGCCAACCCAGCCCCCCCCTCCCCACTCGGCCCCCGGCGTACCCAATTTAGAACTATACCTTGGTTTTTGGTTGTGTGGGGTTCATCCACACGGTGTGGCCTCGACCACACCTACAGTTTGAGCGTACCCTCCTTGCATCCCAAACGGGACGCCGGGTAGACCCCATATATGTATTGTATTGTTACATGTTATTTGAATGTTATATGCTGCAGTTTTGTATTTCAAAGCGCCTTGTTTTATCACGGCATGTACCTAATATTTTCACTGCATGTTGCTGTACCATGTTTCTTTTACCTTCAATAAAAAACGTTTAAAAAGAAAAGAACCTGCTGAAGCAAAAGCTAAATTTTTAAAAAACTGACTCGCTGTTGCAATTGCCAGCACACAGATATTTAAAAAAAATAAAGAAAAAATGGTGTAGGGGTCCCCAAACTCTTTGGGTCTAGTATGGATTTTTAGGGGAACCTTAGGGAGATACCGCAAAATCTATACTAGACCCTTATCAAAGCATGCAGTCCGGCAGGCCAGGAAAGGGAGGGGATGAGTGAGCGCTCCTCCTCTCCTGAACCATAACAGGCCACATGCCCTCAACATTGGGGGTGGGTGCATGTTGATGGGGATAAGGGCCTCTTCCCGACAACCCTGGGTGGTGGTTGTGGCGGTCTTCAGACAGGGGGCTTATCGGAATCTGGAAGCCCCTTTAACAAGCGGGCCCCCAGATCCTGGCCCCCCCTTGGTGAAAACTGTCAAAAATAAATATAAACACTACAAGGGTTTTTGACAAGTCCTTTATTAAAAAAAAAAAAGACAAAACACAATGTCCCCTGATGTAGATTCATCATCAATCACGATGCCCGACGCACCACCAGATCTGGAAAAAAAAGGCTCTGTACTAGTCTAAGGCAGACCATCAAATGCCTCTTCCGCCGTCTGACAGTTCCTAAATAGGTAGGGGCAGGGCCACCAAGTGACATCACCCCTCATGACCTCACCGACCCAGCATGCATCGATCAGGGAAAACCTGGCCAGCAGAGTTAGCCCTTACCTCCCAAGGAGTACCCCCTCAGCAGGACAAACACAACTAAACAGTGCTACATAGTCACTCTAATTCTAACCACATACCTCAACTACAAAACCGTAAACATATTTAACCAATATAAAACATTTAACATCCACCTCCTTACAGGCATTCTACAGTAGATTACGTTTTTCATTGCCCATTCTTCTTCCCAGAGTTGGTCAGCTCCAGCAATGAACCTGGGTTACCATAGCATAGAAGTGGGAAACCTTCATAGCACTAAACAGTCTTTATTAAAATAGTTCTATAAAACAGTATAAAACTCACGTTTAATCCTGAACATCCTGCATTCAGGAATAATCACTGAACTTTTAGGGTGTTTGTTTGCCACACTACCAAACCATGGGCATGCACAAGCCCTGTGCATTATGATGTCACTCTGCCGTTACTCTACTTAACGCATTTCATCACATCCAGACTTTCTCAAGAGTGGTAACAGCACAGTTATCTTTGTGTATTTAGTGAATTACCTTGCTTCCCATTTTAAAACAACATTGTGTTTTCTTTTTAATTAGGCTGGAGTTTCTGTTCATAAGTAATTTCCCAAAATCCCAGGATACCATTTGGCCTGCTTAGTTCCTTGCAAGCACAATCTATCCGTTATTGTTTATTGCACCATGCTGCTTCTTTTAAATAAGTGTACATGTAAATATGCATGAAAGGAAAATTATTTTCACCCAATGAATGCTTAACCTACAGTCCTAGCCTTTAGAGGTCTACATGCTCTTTACTCTTTATAATGTATCACGATAGCCGTGAATTTTATTAGACAATGAATATCCTGTTTTCTGTTTCTTTGGTCTTTTCTTTCCTTGTACTGGGCTCGAGTGATTTGTTTTTCACTTGCCATTCCCGTAATGCTGCCATTAATTTTGCTTCCACTGAGTTCTGTTCTCTTTATATAAACATGCAATTTTTCCAACCTTTTGATGAAAAGCTTTTTGTTGTCATAAAATTGCCCATAACTTGTACGCAATTATAGCTTTACCATTCCACTTAATGGAACAAATTCCACATTGCCAAAAAGACTTTTATCTAACAAGCAGAAACATTTCCAATTCCCTAATTTTATCATCTTTTTTTTCTGTTGATCTTACCTCGTTTAATGATGAAATTTAAACCGTAGACCTAGAACAATTTTTTTTTTAAATACTTGATAATTTTGGGGAAGTTGCAGCATTTTGTATTTTCAGCTGATTAAGAAGGGGCTAGAATCTCTAACAGTGTTTTATTTATCTCTCTCTATGCATTCCTATCCAGGTGATAATCGGACTCCTTCTGTCTTACGCAAGTGTCCCAGGGACAGAAAATGAGAAGAAACCTCCTTAGGGGTCATAGCCAAGACTAACAACCTGACATAAATTAAAAATATTTTCCACACCCTCCAAAAAGAACAAAAATAACTGAAATTAGACTTTAAAGATAACTTGGCTTGAGAGTAATATTAGGGCTGGTAAAATGAAGCACAACAATTTCTAACCACTTTGTATCTGGGCCAATTCTGACACTTCACTCCTATATGTAAAAATCTACTTTTTTTTGCAAGAAATTTACTTAGAACCCCCAAACATTATATTTTTTTTTTATCAGAGGCCCTATGGAATAAAATGGTGGGTGTTGACATTTTTTATGTCACAGAGTATTTGCGCAGCGGTTTTTCAAATGCAATTTTTTGGGAAAAAATACATTTTAATTCATTAACAAAAAAAAACCACAATATATACCCCAATATATTGTGAAAGATGATGTTATACTGAGTAAATAGATACCTAACATGTCACGCTTTAAAATTGCGTCTGTCTGTGGAATGGCGGCAAACTACGGTGCTTAAAATTCTCCATAGGTGACGCTTTAAACACCTTTACAGGTTACCAGTTTACAGTTACACAGGAGGTCTGGTGCTAGAATTATTGCTCTCGCTCTGACATTCGCGACAATACTGACATGCGTGGTGCAATCACCGTTTACGTATGCGGCAGTGTCAGAGTTAAGTATGTGTTCGCATTTGCACGTCAGCACTTTGGGTCGGGGGCGCTTTTAATTTTTTATTTATTTTATACACTTTTTTTTTCTATTAGACCCAACATCTCTCCACTAGCCTCCCATGCAGCCGATCAGACACAGATCGGTCTGACTGGCTGCTTTCCTGGATGCTAGGGGCCAGGTAAACAAAGAGGCAGAGCCAGAAGAGGAACCACATCCATGGACGTCCTATGGGCAGCAAGTAGTTAAACATCTGTGGTATGTCTACTATGGGACCCACCTTAATTCCAAAAATATGATTTAGTAATTTAGAAAATGTAATTTTCTTAACTGGTGTCAGGGATTCATCATTGGTCAGTCCCTAAGTTGAACAAAGACAAGAATTTAGACTTTACTGACTACAAACTTGTTTTAGGTCAGTGACTTGCTAGTGAAGCCTTGATTACAGCCCTGTACCCTGCACCTTTAAAAACAGGTCAGCAGCAGCTCCAACACTTCCACTAACCTGACATGGCCTCTAAACTACTGGATCCCAGGGGCTGAGGTATCTGCCTGGTATAAACCGAAAGATTTCTTGTTTGGTAACCCCCAGCAACCAATCAAATTAAAAAGGAAGCATATATTCGGATAGCTGTGATTGGTTCTGAAACACTGGATCAAACGTCTCCTGTAATAGGCTCATGTTTACCAATTTTATAAATGATAACGTTTTATTAATATTGAATCATAAGTCTATTCAAAATGGATGTTGCTAGCCGATCCCTTTCATTGCATTCATAATAAAAGGATCTCACGTTTGGCTCTGGATTCCCCTTTAAAGCGGAGCTCCTCCCAAAAGGGTAAGCTCCGCTTGTCTGCCTCTTACCCCCGCTCTGCTGTCAGATTTGGTACCTTTTGGGGGGAGGTGGGAGCCGGTACCTGGTTTCGACAGGCACATACTACCACTTCCAGGTGAGTTCGACCTGAAAGTTCGGCCACCATCCTCCTTCGGTTCGCACATGCGCAGCTAGGAACAAGCTGTGAAGCTACAAGCCTTCATTGCCAGTTTTTCTTAGTGGAGAGGGTGACAGCAGCACCTAATAGCACCCGATTAAAAAATCAGCCAGGGTGATGACACCGCTGGATACTTGGACAGGTAAGGGCCCTAATATTAAAAGTCAGCAGCTACAGTATTTGTTGCTATTTACTTTGTATTTTTTCTGGAGCCTGGAGCTCCTCAATAACTTTAAAGAATGTGGGAGTAAGAGTTTTGCACTCTTGGGGAAAAAAGTGACACAGCCAGGAACTGATGGAATTGCGGGGACACTAATAGCAGTAACTACAGCCATGCTCAAGAGCAGTGTTTCTCAACTAGAGTTCCTACCGAGGATGCTAGGGGTTCCTTAAGTAGTGAGCAATGGTAGGTCTATCTCCCACCCACAGTGACCACCAACGCAAGAGGACAATTTTCCACTTATCTCCAATGTAAGGGGTCACCTCTACAATGACCACTAATGTTAGATAACACCAACATTTTCAAGTAAGCTAGGTACACAACATTACTTTCTTTCAAAGCTTTCTTCAATTTAATGATCATGCTAATGTAACATAAGATGTAGGTATAATCTTTTTAGCAGGGTTCTCCAGGACCTGATAATTATTTCAAGGGTCCCTCGGGGATAAAAAGTTTGAGAAAGGCTGCCCCAGAGGAACGGGGAGTTGAGCTGGCACTCTACAATGCTCATCTATTAGTGCAGTAAGATCATCAGAAAATGTGGCTCCTTTATTTTCTCTTGTAATCACCTGTAATTATGCTGACTTCTCATCTCTGATTACTTTTAGCCTAACTTTGGGGACATTTTTTGGCATTATGACCAAAACTGTGGCTCACACAGCTATGAGCAATTGAATCACTAAAAGGACAACTAAACCCATGAACAGAAATGCAATTTACCACAACTTACCAGTCATTGGATGTAGTGGCTGCACTTGTTTCATTTTTGAGGCTAAGAAGATTTTCAGCAATCACAGAAAATACCTGTTGATCTTGTCAGAAGTGCATTGACCTTGTTACTTCCTGTGAAGCATAAAACGAATGTATGTTATCTTCCTTCTGTTTGTTACTAATCTGCTTAACCCCCATGTAATGGAGATGAGGAAAGGCAGACAAGTCCAGTCCGGGTGACAACCATGGCTCTTTCCATAGATACAATGAAGGAGTGAGTGTAGCCATTTTAGAACATTTGCAGAATTACCAAGTGAAAAACAGGAAAAAGTGCTGAAAAGAAAGAAAACGAATGTAGCCACTACATCTGAGGACTGATAAGCTACAATATATAAACATTTTGTTTTGGGGTTTAACCACTTGCCGCCGACCGCCGCCCGACTATATACGGTGCCGGTACGTCCCTCCCAGGCAAAGTGACGTACCGGTACGTCACTAGCCTGGGAGCGAATAGGGGGCGAGCGCGCACCGCCAGAGGCACGCTCCTGCCCCCGCTTGTACCCGAAGAAGCCGGCGCGTGTGACCGGCGGACTCGATCGTCGGGTAGAGAGGGAGAAAGGCAGGCGGCTAATGTAAACACAGCTGCCTGTCATTCTCCCCTGTGTAAAAGCACAGATCACTCTGTCCTGCTATGTAGGACCGTTAATCTGTGCTGTTACACACACAGCCACATCCAATGACAGTAAGAAACACGCCCCTAGGGACACACTTAACCCCTCCCTCTCCAATAAAGTTAACTACTTCCCTCCCAGTGTAATTTTTACAGTAACAGTGCATATGTATAGCACTGATTACTGTAGTAATGTCACTGGTACCCCCAAAAGTGTCAAAAATGTCAGTCAAGGGTCCGATCTGTCTGCCGCAATGTCGCAGTACCGCAAAAAAATTGCAGATCGCCGCCATTACTCGTTAAAGAAAAACAACAAAAATGACAAATATCTTTCCCTTAGTTAGTAAACGCAATAACTTTTGCGCAAACCAATCAAAATACGCTTATTGTGATTTTTTTTTACCATAGGTAGCAGAAAACAAATTGGCCAAAAATTTAAAAAAAATTTGATTTTTACATTTTTTTTGGGGGGAATTTCATATAAAAAAATGTGAAAAATATTGTTATTGTTGCAAAATTGTCGCTCTTTTTTTGTTTATAGCGCATGATCAAAAAATCGCACAGGTGATCAAATACCACCAAAAGAAAGCTCTGTTTGTGGGAAAAAAAGGACATCAAATTCATTTGGGTACAGGGTCGCACGACCGCGCAATTGTCCGTTAAAGTCACGCAGTGCTGAATCGCAAAATACCCCCTGGTCAGGAAGGGGGTAAAATCTTCCGGGGCTAAAGTGGTTAAAGGATAAGTTCACCTTTACAAAAAAAATTAAATAAATAAATGCACTTTTTTTGCAATTAAAAAAATATGTATTTATAATTTTTTATTTTTTTTTTATTAGGAACCTGTAAAGCATTGTACCCACGATCAGCATATCACCGGTGTAATGCCACGGTCCTGCAGACTGTCTGTGTAACTGTCTGCCCATACCTACGATACAGGCAGGCAATTTCACACTGACAGGAATCTCAATTAACTACCTAGAGCGATCAACAGTGCCCTGGTAGTTTATTTAGAACTACAAGCCTACAGCCGCAAAGGCTGTTAGTACCTGTGGAGAAAGGCACTTGCTATGGGGACACCACTTTCAAGCCACTGCTCTATGCATCTATTAGACACATAGAGCCGTGGCTCAGCCCTGCCCCCCCCCCCCCCGCTTTATTTGGCCCACTAGTTTTGACCACTGCTGTCTCAGCCAATGAGGAGGAAGAGTCTGGTGACAGCTGAGGCTATCATGAACATCACTGAAAGGGAGGGAGCTCAGGTAAGGATTGGGGGGCTGAGGGGGTGCTGCACACAGAAGGTTTTTTGTACCTTCATGCATAGAATGCATGAAGGTAAACAACATTCAGCCTTTAGTACCACTTTAAAGTTTTAGTAACTCATAGCATCTAGATAGATCTGAGTCAAGTGTTGTGAGCATGATTAAGGTTGAATTCCAAAATTTTTGCTATGAGTAAAAAGGTTCAACCTGCCCTGGAGGACTTAATCAGCCTCTGACCTCTTGTATGGTTTGGATAATTTCAGTAATACCTCCCTGTTGTAATTTCCAGCTTTGCTCCTGTCCAGGTATTACATCTGGGGGTCCTGTCCTACCAACAGAGACAGTGGGATCCTCTCATCATGGCCACAGCAGGTGTGGCAATTCAGGAACTCAAGTGAAGATATCTCCCCAATAGGGCCACTAAAAGGGACATAAGATATCGTCAGGTAGTTTACTTATCCAGCATCTACCAAAAATGTAACATCACTTTTAGGTGGACTTTCCCTGAAAGAATTTTACCTATTGAACAGCAATATGCAAAATATACAATAAAATATATATATATATATATATATATATATATATATATATATATATATATCAGCTTCAAATATGTTTGGATAATACACATCAATATGATATATTCAGATATACCACAGAAGAAAATCTATGTGCCTTGTTTTCATGAGAGAATTATGCTGTAACTTAAAATGGATAACCTGCCAGGTTACAGTTGCTGTGAAGGATTCCCTGTGCTTTAATCTAGCAGTTTTACTCCTAATTAATTCCACCCTTGCCTGCTTCTATGTTCCATGAGTGTATTTTGTTTGGAGGAGATTAAGAGTCATACACTTCATTAGCAAGGTGTAATTTATAAGAGGGGCCCTCTCCATCCACCTGCTTAATTGGGTTAATGAAGCATCTCTGTGGGCTTTCCACTAATGCAACAAGCTATTCAGTTCTCTGTAGACCTATACAATATATGTTTCAAAAAGCACAGAAGTGATGAAAAATTGAACACAAGGGTATAGTGGCCCTGCTGTCCCCCGCAGCTCTCAGCACTTGACATGACATGATGACAAAGTAGTTTGTGTAAAGCTGATTAGAACAAGGCTTTGTCTTAAGATATCTTATTCTGCAATGATCGAAAATACATTTTTTATACAGGGAATATGATGTTACTTTACATTACCTGGACCTTTGGTTATATATTAAAAGGAACTACTCAAAATAATATTACAATGACTACGAAGCAAGATCTGGAGTCATTTGGTTCTATCATACAGTCAGCCACTACTATGTCAGCAGAGTTAAGTTCCTACAAGGAAGATCTAGGCTGAGGACAGAGGGGCAATTGCCTCTTCCACCAGACCAGTTCAAATAATACTGTATATGTTTGGCTGGTGGCCTTCAAAAATATGCCACAATATTTAGACCTTAGCCAAAGCAGTAAGTTACAGCTGCTGGGTTTTATACAACTATCTGATCCCTGCTCAAACCTGCAATTACAATGCCTAGGAAAGGGGTCTTTCAGCAATTACTTCCTTTGTGGCTCCAAAATGTTTCCAGACTGAATGCATTGAGCTGCAAAAGAAGGCAATGCTGGAAGATTGCAAGGATGTGTGAATGTGCTTGTTGCTTATTTGATAAAGGAAGCTAAATGATAGGAGCTATTTGTGAGGATGTTATGAGTCCATATCATGTTTACATAGCAGCAGTTAGATTGTATGGCTCATAACATACTTCACCATTTACAATACATGCCTTAAAAACCAAAACCAAAACCAAAATGAGGTAATGGAAGTAACACCTGGCTATGAACTAGTCTGCAAGTACAGCAGAAATATTTTACCAGGATAAAATCAAAATCAAAATCATACTACCAAAGTGAGAATTAATTTACCAAAATCACAATTCATTTAAATGAACCAGATACTGGTACCCAAACCAGATCCATTTTGTTCAGAATATTGCCACTGGAACTAAATTGATGAGAGAGAGTTTGAATTTAGAGTGTCGCTCCATAGCGGTAAACCCCAAATACAAGTTTTATTTTGATAAAAAAGGTCAAGAAGAAACCACATTCAGAATATAATTACCAATTCAGTATTATGCTCTTGTAGCCAAAACCATCTTACTAGTATCAAAATAATGTCTACAGAGCCAGAAGTTTATCTGGTGCCCAGAAATCATACAGGTAGTGCAGCTCTACCCTTGCAGGAGCAGCTCATTTTTACTGGTTCTGTCCCGGGGAGTGTAGTGGCCACCAGTCACATGAACATCAGTCCATTCACTCTGGTTCCAATAAACAGTCTAAGGGTTGTTGTTTTGTAGTTCATCGTTTATAGAACTGGGGAGAGAAGGGGGTAGGGGGTGGTATGGGATACTCCGGGATCGCTGAATAGTAGGACTAAGCTTCTCTGAGCAATCTTTTTCAAGAGTTAAAAGGAATGGCCAGAATTGGGACTCTATAAGAGCTGTCTCAGAAAGAGCTAATGTTGGCATTTATCCTTCAAATATAGGACACAGTCACAGGTCTATTCTCACAACGTCTCTCCAGGACAGCTGAACTTCCCCAGTTTCCTTCAGACAGCTCAATGCTTCAGGACAATTGCTCAGTCCTTAGCTTCCACCAGACACTCTTTAGTGAGAGAGGGGCTATACTCACAGTGCCACAAGACAGCTACACACTTTCTAGCTTCCACCCAACACTCTGCAGTGAGTCCTCCAGAGCAGATCCTTAGGTAAGAATGCAGGTTAGCTCCAAAGCTGATTAGGAATAGGCCCTCCAAGCTCTACCACAGCTGGGACCTCGATGAACATCAGCAAACTCCAGCAAGACTGCCTCACAGGGGCAGAGTCCCTGAGGCTGGGATCTCCTCTAGCAGGACAAGAACAAGGCTGCTCTAGGCCTCAGACTATTTAGGTCCCTTTCCAGCCACCTACTGGGCACACTTCCCCAGGGATTGTCTGAAACACCATAAATATTCAAGCTGCTCATTTGACTTCCCAGCCCTCTGTGTTCTAGAAGCCTTTAGAATTAAGGAGGAAACAGTCAAACCTGCAGCCTGCAAAATCCTGGAGCAGCCCAAAGAAATCAAAAGCTGCTCCAATGATTACAGAGAAGCCAAAATAACCAAATGTACCTATCATTCTAGCAGCCTACTAGGAGGGTCTCACAGTAGAGTAGTAATGATTTTTCAACAAATGGTCCTATGACTACATAGGTTGCAAGGGTGAATTGTGAACCTGAACAACAATTTGTATTGTCCAATGTCCACCTTAAAGAGATGTTGAAGAGTATCTGTAACCATCGCTTTTTTTTTTAGATTTTGACAGAGTAAGTAGGAGAGTAGTAATTGATTAGAACCCCTGTCAAGTTTATATTGTTCTCTATGTCTCTGCTTTGGAGATTTACCATCTTTATTTGTCCTAGTGACCACTGACACCAGGAAGAAAGTGATGGGAAATGAAAGAGTTGTCATCAAAACAAGAAGTAAAGCATTCACTGGGAATGCTTGTTCAGATGACTACTGTTTAAGAAGGATTTCCCTTCACTTTGTTGTCTCATAGGGGACATTTTCTTTCACTGGTGAATGAACAAAATTTGAAGAAAAATCTCCTCAATGGGACACATTCAGCAAAAGATAAGTCCACTGGGGTTTTAACATTTTACTTGCCCTATCCAGAACTAAAAAATAAAGGTTCTGAATATACACTTTAAGAACCCGGCTTCCCAACGCACACACACGCACACACGTTGTTTTGGTTTACTAAATCAAAAATGGTGAAAGGTTTGGGGGATAAAACATTGAGAATGACTTCAGGAACTTAATATGTACAGTCTGCTTGATGTTTGGCTTCAAACATGCTTAGGACAAACATAGATTTATACTAATACTTTACGGTTAACGGAAAAAAAAAAAAAAAAAAACGGGCAGACTTGATGGACTACTCAGTCTTTTTCTGCCGTCACTTTTCTATGTTTTTAAACGCAAATGAGCTTTGTAGGGAAATTTTACCTTAGCTCAATGAGTAAATCTAATCATCTAATCATGTGCAAGCAAAAATATTGTTTTTTAATTTTTCTTTTTTGTGATTGGGTATTTTTTGCAAAATGAACTTTCACTGAATTCACTGAGCTAAGAGAAAATTTGAAAATTGTCCTTGCCTTTAGTGAATAAATCCCAATATATTTGTATATCCATCATAATAGGGTTACCTGGATGAAGTAAGATTGGTCTTATCACAGTCCTAGCAATTTCAAACAATCTGATCAGTACAAAGAACACATAAGCAGTTAATGAATTGAGCAATGTTGAAAGTTGCTTTCCTACAACTTGAAATTTCCTGTGGCTACCTTGAAAACCTATACTACATCAACAAGATCCAGTTGATACTTATTCACAGAGATAATGAGATTTTCCATGTCACCATGTTTGGAAGTAATACCTTATCAACTCATTTAATGTTCTAGCATGTACTCATTAAAGTCTGTGTAATAGGGGTGACTCATAATGGCCATTCGCCAGTACTACTACAGAAACATATTTAAAATATTGTTATCTGACCTGTTGGGATAATTGAAAGTTCAGCAATAGTTATGGCACATTGCCTAGATAATAGACGTACAAAATACAATGCCCAGACATATTTGTACAATAGTGCAATTAGAAACTCCAAGTTCCTAGTTGATTATACACAGGATATCCAATAATTCCATATATAATGTTCAAGGTGAAGTAAAGTAAATTTGAAGTGAAAACATATTTTTTTTAACCTTAATTTTTTAAATGTCTACACTTCCACTTCTATATATTTTAGATTCAGTTAAATATTGTAATTTGTAGATTGGTCACTGGGGGGGAACTGTTGGTGGTTCAGTGCAATTACTCTGTCCATTGTTTAAAGCAGGCATGTCCAACCTGCGGCCCGAGGGCCGCATGTGGCCCAGAACCGCAGGCAATGCAGCCCACTGCCCCCTGACAATTCTTTTTTTGCTAGGGAGGAAGGAAGTCAGGTCGGGAGGTGGGAGGGGAGAATGTGCAGTGTTTCTGACTCCTACCACCATGACCACTTCAAATCACTGAATCACTGAAGTGGTAATGGTGGTTTATTATCTCTCAGAAGAAGTAAACTTCTGTATACTGATTCCATTTTATTTGAACATCCTCTAGTTGTGCTAAATTAGTGCGGGGGGGGGGGGGGCGTGGCGGCGTGGGAAGGGTGCGGCAATATTTTATTACTTATATACCTTAACTATAGTATATATTTTATATGCGGCCCCAGAAAATTTCTCCACACTCAATGTGGCCCAGAGAAGCCAAAAGGTTGGACACACATGGTTTAAAGGATAAATCGATTTTTAGTGCAGTTATCCTTTAAATGACCCACGATCCCCCAGCAACCACATTACCTTCATTGTTACAACAATCCATGTTGATAATGAAGAGCTCAATGATGAGATATTCTATTCTCTACTTATTTCATAAACAGAGATCACTCCTTCAGGAGATATGCAGATAATAGTTTCTGCATTATCTAAACATGCATTGGATATATATATATATATGATATATATATTCCATGCCTATTGTGTGTCAATTATAGACACATTTACTGTGTATGTACTATATTCCCCCCAAATTTGGGAATATAGCGAGTACACACTAAATGTATGCATGTGTACAAGTGACACATTATGAGGCATGTAAAATAGAATATATGTGTAATAAATAAAATCTATTTTCTTCATTAATGTAGGTCAAAATATATTCTGCTACATGTCTTTGGTAAAAAAAATCCCAATAAGTGTATATTGATTGGTTTGTGTGAAAGTTATAATTTATACAAACTGTGGTATATAAACTATATTGTCAAAAGTATTTTGACGCCTGCCTTTACACACACATGAACTTTAATGGCATCCCAGTCTTAGTCCGTAGGGTTTAACATTGAGTTGGTCCACCCTTTGCAGCTATAACAGCTTCAACTCTTCTGGGAATGCTGCCCACAAGGTTTAGGAGTGTGTCTATGGGAATGTTTGACCATTCTTCCAGAAACGCATTTGTGAGGTCAGTCTCCGCTCTAATTCATTCCAAAGGTGTTCTATCGGGTTGAGATCAGGACCTTGCTTTGTGTACTGGTCCAAATCAATTGGTGGAGGGGGGGTTATTGTGTGGGGTTGTTTTTCAGGGGGTTGGGCTTGGCCCCTTACTTCCAGTGAAGGGAACTCTTAAGGTGTCACCATACCAAGACATTTTGGACAATTTCGTGGTCCCAATTTTGTGGGAACAGTTTGGGGATGTCCCCTTCCTGTTCCAACATGACTGCACACCAATGCACAAAGCAAGGTCCATAAAGACATGGATGAGCGAGTTTGGGGTGGAGGAACTTGACTGGCCTACACAGAGACCTGACCTCAACCCGATAGATCATCGTTGGGATGAATTAGAGTGCAGGTTCTGATCAGGGGGCTTTCTCCTGGGACCTCTCCCCTAGGAGACAGCCTATGTTGCTGAAGAGCTATTGCTGTTAAGCTTCAGCATGTGATTGGCTGGGAGCCTGAAGGAGCCTGGATTAAGGAGAACTTGCAAGAGAAAACTGCATATGGAAGCTTGGCTAGAAAGGTGAGTGCCCTCTTGCCTGAATCTCCAGTTTGGAAACATATTCTGAGGGTATATAGCAAAGGGTGCTGCAGTGAACTATGACTGCTCTTAAAGAGTCTCAGATTGCTGGCTGTCCTCTATTAAACCCAAAAGCAAACATTTATTATATTGCAGCTTACCAGTTCTTAGATGTGTTGACTGCATTTGTTTCCTTTTTTAGGCTTTCTTTCTTGTATTTTAACCCAGTGATCCAGTCAACAAGTCTCCTGTTTTTCCCAACCTTAAGCTCTCTAGCAGAATATATCAGTGTACATGGATGAGACAAACCAATTAATACTGACAGTGGTGCTTACAATGATCAGCTTTTATTTATTCATGCAAACCTTTTTATTGACAGGCTCCATGGCAGCATACGTATGGGTTAACCCTGCCCCCACTCCTCCCCTATAGGACCTCACTCCCATAAATCTTTGCTCTGAGCCAGAGGCCGCGTTTCTTTTTTTGTCCCTGTCCTAAGGACCAGAATGGTTGAAGTCTTACCTTGGATGAAGTGTCCATGATTGAGGCCTGGTTGTTCAGCAAACTGTGCCCCGGAAGATGTGTGGAGTCCCAAGCAGTCCCGAGCTATTAGCAGGGTGGAGAAGTGCAATAAATTCAATGCCATGTGGAGTCTCCAGCAATCCCCAGCTATTATCGGGGAGGAGAAGGGCGATGTATGCAGTGCCATGAAGAGCTTAAGCTTGGCCATTGGCAGACAAAGCGGCAGAATGGCCTAACAGCCTTGCTATTAGCAGGTGGCCATAAACGCCCTGGGCCCGTGCAGCAGTGTCTTCTGGATACAGGCACCAATATTCTTCTTACAGATTTAGTCGTCATTGGTCACCGTCAAGGTCCAGCCTTCATAGTAGAAGCTCTGAATCCTCCTTTAGGCACCACATCCACCGCCATGTCAGCCGCTCCAAGGAAGGAGGCTGCTGGGGATGCAGGACTTAGGTCCCAGATGGCAAGTCTCTGTGTGAGCCATACTAAGCCCAGGCAGGTGGAAAAGGGGATGGTGATTTCCAGCAAATGGAATCTCTGGTGAGGCGCGTAGTGAAGAAAACTCTTAAAGAGTGGGGTACAAGCCAAACGCAAAGTTCAACATCCGTTACGGCATGTACTCCCACTAGGGATAGCCAGGAAGAACTGGAACTGTCCTAACCAAGCCATCCATCTATGAAGACCTCAGAAAGTGAGGTAGAGCGAGATGAGTCCCTTTGCCTTTATGACGCCTTTGGTCAAGACAACGAAGGGGGCATTTACACGAGTAAGAACCTCTAGAGTCTCCTGCAAAGCAAGAAGAAGTTCTTTAAGCACCTAAGCAACTCTAGAGAGAGCATTCTAATTTCCCATTCCTTATGGAAATAAGGGACATCATTTTGGATGAGTGGAGCAAGGCCACGACTCACAAGATATATCTCCCTTCTGAGCAAGATGGCCAAGCTCTATCTATTTAGGACAAGGATGTGAAGCATATAAAAGCTGCCTCTCTAGTTGTTGAGGCCTTAATGAGGCAAGCAAGCATGTCGCTCTTCCTTGGAAGATGCAGTAAATGGCCTGAAAGTCAGCCTGGGCTCTTGTGGCCATGTTTAAAGTGATGGAAACATGTAAGGAGAATGCAAACGCAGTATTCAAGAGCATTTTCAGAAACTCGGCAGTTCAGGAGCTGGAGTTGGTGTTGGTTTCCATAGTGAGGCTCCAATTGACATCATCTGCACATCATCTGCATAGTGTTGTGGGTTTTGCTCCCGTCAGTTACGGCAAAGTAAGTGCTATGGCTGGATCCTGGGCTTTGCTGATCCAGGCTCTAACAGGCCTAGTGTAAGATCCCTTTGAGGGAGCTTTCATGTTTTGGCATGCTGTTCAGCACCGTAACCCAGGCCACAGTTGGCAAGTTAGGTCTTACCTCAGGACTGGCGCCTGCTAGGCCAGAAGACGACACAGTCTAGAGGACCAAGTTCAGAGTGTGCAAGGGTCATACTTTTTTTTTTACAGACCAGGTCTGCATTTTTAGAAAGAGCTGGTGAAGAGGCCAGATATCCCCTCAGAAGTATGCTAAAAGCTTGACTTCAGTTATCCAAGAAGCTACTGAATATGAGCCTCAAACTATTTTTCAGGACACGCATAGTCCATGAGAAGTCCTCCTCATTCAGGATTCGTCTCCATTGAATTTGCCTCACTCTGAGGTAAAATTAAGCATATACTCTTGTAAAAAGTCATTGGTTTCGCAAAGTGCTGCTGTGCCAGTCCCAGAATGGGAGAGATTTCAGGGCATGTACGCCAATTTTAGACCTTGCGCACCTAAACCAATTTACACCAAAAGTTCAAGATGGAAACATTGTCCTTGATTCATAGGGGGTCCTTCTAGGTGACTGGCTCATTCCTAATAGACCAGGCATGTCCAACCCGTAGCCCGGAACCGCAGGCAATGCGGCCCACCAGCCACAGAACTCCAGACAGTCTCCCGCCTATGGCCGGCGGCTCACAGACACCCGCAAGTGCCGTGCAATCTCCCACCTGCCGCGGGAGACTTAGGAGGTCTACAGTCAATGACAGAGCTGCTGCTTCCTGTATAGTTCCGGCTCTGTCACAGGCAGAGTGATATGAAATGCACTCCTGACTGTGACAGGAGCCAATGTCATGACCAGCAGTACCCGCATGACCAGCATTACCTGCCAGCAGTACCCGTAGTACCCATTTGCATTACCCACCAGCATTACCCGCCAGCAGTAACCACCAGCATTACCTGCCAGCAGTAACCACCAGCATTACCCACCAGCATTAACCACCAGCATTAACCACCAACACTTCCCACCATCAGTACCCACCAGTAGTACCCACCAACACTACCCACCAGCATTACCCACCAGAATTACCCACCAGCAGTAATCGCCAGCAGTACCTGCCAGCAGTAACCACCAGCAGTAACCGCCAGCAGTACTCACCAGCAGTAACCGCCAGCAGTCTGAAAAATAGGTAGAAAAGGTATGTGCATTAGCATGTGTAAATTGTTGCAATATGTTTTTTAATAACTAATTGTGTTTTGTCATAATATGCAATATCCTTGTACATACATGTATGAAGAAGGACATGATATTTTTCTGGGTGCCTAAGTCATATGTGCTGGTGCAACTAGCCCCAGCACGTAACTGTAAATATCCCAGTATGTGCAGTGTTTCTGACTTCTATCACCATGACCACTTCAAATCACTGAAGTGGTCATCGTGGTTAGAGTGTTCCTTTAATATCTCTCAGAAGAAGTAAACCTCTGTATACTGATTCCATTTCATTTGATCATCCTCTAGTTGTGTTAAATGAGTGCGGGAGGGGGAAGGGGGGGCCTGCAGGAAGGGCGTTTTATTACTTATATAGCTTAAGTACAGTATATATTTTATATGCGGCCCGAGACCATCTCCAGCTTGCTTGTCTACCATTTGGGCTTTCA
Organism: Pelophylax lessonae; assembly: GCF_965119305.1. Classification (NCBI taxonomy): domain Eukaryota; kingdom Metazoa; phylum Chordata; class Amphibia; order Anura; family Ranidae; genus Pelophylax; species Pelophylax lessonae. The sequence goes on along the minus strand of NC_138780.1, from coordinate 140,821,313 downwards.
ACATCACCCTGTGTGTTTTAAGGATCTTATTGGTTGTTAAGGTCTTTATCAAAGCAAGGAGCATATGCCTGCATAGTTACTTGGGTGTTCTTCTCCTACTGCCCCAAAACAGAGGGCAGCTGTTCCTCAAAATTCGGCTTGTGGCAGATTCTGGAAAAGAGATACCTGGAGCCCACTCTGTCTCCTGTGTGCCCTAGGGCTCAGTTTGATATAATCAAGAGGACCATTGCTTTGTCTCTGGACCCTGATGTTCTGGAACAGAATACTCCTTGGCCTTGTCTTCTTCCCACCTGCGCACCTTCCAGTGTCTAAATTGATCCACACTATGGATCCAATGGTCAAGTGGACCCTCCGGAGAAGGGGGCACTTCCAGAAGGTGTTTCTCCAGCAGTGGGAGTCAGGAAGGAGAATTCAGGTCAATTACATAACCTCAGTCATGAGAGTGAGTCCCCCTGGTGGCTGCAATGGAGAAACTGGCTCATTTGCCATTCCATTGCCCCATTTCCTGGTTCGCAATCGCGTCTGATACCACCAATATGGGATGGGGGGGCTTGCTGCCTGTCGGGGATAGCTAAAGGTAGGCAGGGCTGTCAATTTCACAAGATTATGCTGAACTTTCTGAACCTGCGGGCAGCCTTCTGCACCCTACAGGCCTTTCATGATATAATGAAGGGAGCATCAGTGCTCTTAGGCTAGGCAACACTACAGTGGTCTCCTACGTTAAAAGACAAGGGGGCACTCACAGCCGGTTCTCTATTACAGGAAGCGGAGGCAATTATGTCTTTGGCTCAGAAGAATCAAACCTAAATCTTAGAGGCTTATTTCCCCAGATTTCAGAATATTCTAACAGGCTTTCCTTCTAGAGTCCAACAAGGAATGGTCTCTACATGTGGAGGTTTTTCAGGCGCAGATGCCCTGACAGGTCATTGGAAATGCAGCAGGTCCTGTGCGTTTCTTTGAGTCCTGGTCATCCTCTGGTTTCTACGAAAACCCTGAACAGAAGTTGGGGAGGTAGTGGCAGTGATGCCTTATTTGCCAATTAGGCCATGGTTCCCCTTGCTTGCACTGTTCAGCTACCACAACCCAGTGCCCCTTCTCATCAGGCCAGACCTTCTGTCACTAGGTTCATTTCTACATCCATGTCCAGCACGGTTACATCTGAGGGTCTGGTTCTTGAGATTGAAGGTCCTCGGCTGCTCCCCCAGAGTCATCTCTCTCTCTCTCTTTTGAATGCTAGGAGAGTGAAAACAAACAAAGTTTATGGGAGAATCTGGTCAATGTCTGTGCAATACATGTCTGCTGCTGACAGATCATGTACTGATCTAGAAGTTCTAAATATTCTGAGCTTCCTCCGGTCGGATTTAGATCTGGCTCTATCGATCACCGCCTTCAGAGGGTGTCAGCTTTATCAGCCTTCACAGGTGTTTCCAGGTCTAGCCATCTTTTCCTGTTCAACAATTCTTCAAGGGAGCAACTAGGTTGAGACCTCAGAGTAACCAGAGGTTTTCCAAATGAAATCTCCCTCTTGTTCTCAACTCCCTCCAAGAAATTGGAGCAGAGTGTTCTAGGGTCGTCTCGTTTTAAGGCCTCTCTGTCATGTTCGCCTTTCTCCTGGCTATCACATGGGCATAAAAAGCCTCAGAGATTGATTCACCGGTCATGGAGAACTTTTCTTTATGTTCTTCTAGTTCGAGTGGTGTTTTTACTTATGCTTGACTCAATTCCCAAGGGTACATCAGTCTTTCATAGGAACTAGGAAATTGTTCTTCCATTTGGAGTACTAACTTGCATCCTTTAGACGTGGTAGAGGTTGCGCTGTTGTTTAGTTGGTTAAAGCGCATGTCTAGTAAACAGGAAATCCCGCATTTGACTCTCAGCAGTGCCTTCCTTTGGTTCTAGGAATCTTTCAGATATTGTGAAGTTATATTTACAAGCTACAGCTTCCTTCAGCCTTTAGATCGCCTGTTCATTCTTTTTACCAGAAAGGAAAAAGGGAAACGTGCCTCATCTTGGATGATTGTGGCATGGATTGTCTGAGCAATTTGACAGGCTCACAGAGCCGAGGGCTTGGCTCCTTTGGGGATGCTGACCATTCACTCGACTGGGAGTGTGTCCACATCCTGGGCGGCTTTGCAGCATGTGGTTCCCAATGTATTAGGTAGGGCGGCCTTGTGGAGCCGGCCTCTTTATCTTCTGTTATTTTTTGCTTTACAAATCCTGTCAGTTGACAGTGTCAATTAATCCCTTTTCTTTTGTTCTGCAATCGCCCACCCTGGTGTGTATGGCTAGGTATTTCCCATACGTATACTGCCATGAAGTCTGTCAGGAAAGCTGAAAATTTCCTATCAAATACTTACCGTTATTTTCCTTTCCTGATGGGCTTCATGGCAGCAGGAGTTTCCTCCCAGAGTCATGAGTAGGCTAGTTATGGAATGCGGTCTCTGGCTCAGAGCAAAGATTTATGGGAGTGGGGTCCCATTGGGGAAGGAGTGGAGGCGGCGTTAACCCATACGTATGCTGCCATGGAGTCCATCATGAAAGAAAAATTATGGTAAGTATTTGATAGGAAATTTTCAGTTTTCCCAAATCCAAAAAAAAACCGTTTGCTGTAACTGATTATAAAGTATGAGCTGGAGTTTTGTTAGTGTATCTAAATCTGCTAATACATTTAGCACTACCCTCTCCCACAGACTGACAATACAACTGTCTGTTGTGCCCCCTGTGCTCATTTCTCAATAGTTGTTTCTCACTAATACAGGAGGTGTGTTTCTGGCCAGAACAACAGGAGAAAATAGAAGGGAAAAAAGTAGAGATTCACTGAAATTTCGGCGGCAGAAACTTATCAGCTGAAAATGGTGTTATCATCATCTTGACAATTGGGAAAAAGGTGCTGATAATGGCGCTGAAAATGCACTGTGATTTTGCGGCTTTTTACCCACTATTCATTACTTGCTTATGGTGTGTTTTTCATGGGTGTTTTCAAATGACCCAAAAACCGCATCAAAAATGTGTAACGGGTGCAATCTTGCTGCGTTGTTGATGCATTTTCAATGAATTTCATTGGGGAGGTGCGTTTTTGTGTGTTTTTTTTTTAATGACAAAAAATGCAGTAAGCAAGATTTTTAACACCACAACGGAAGAGCGATGAACCAGTGTGAAGACATACATAGAATTTAACCACTTGCCGACTGAGTACGGTAATACTACTGCGGCAAAGTGGTTCGTTATTGTCTGACGACGTAGTATTAACGTCGTCAGACACTCCCCTTCTGGGCGGCGCTTGCGCGCCGCCGGAGGCTCGCTCCCGCTGTTTTCATTCACAGCGGGAGTCGGGCCAGGGGAGGAGCAGCGGCGATCGCCGCTGCTCTGCCCCGATCGCCGGGGATCTAGTGTGGAGATCCGCCCACCTGTGTAAACACAAGCGGGCGGATCTCCATAGTGACAGGGAGTGACAGATCGGACTGTTCAGCATAGCTGGACATCCGATCTGTCCATGACTCACACAGTCACCTCCCCCCACACACGTCAGTAAGCACCAGGCATACATTAACCCCTCCCTCTCCAATAAAATTAACCCCTTCCCTGCCAGTGTCATTTTTACAGTAACAGTGCATATATATAGCACTGATTACTGCAGTAATGTCACTGGTACCCCCAAAAGTGTCAAAAATGTCAGTCAAGGGTCCGATCTGTCCGCCGCAATGTCGCAGTCCCACAAAAAAAATCGCAGATCGCCGCCATTACGCGTTAAAAAAAAAACACCAAAAATGACAGAAATCTTTCCCTTTGTTAGTAAACACAATAACTTTTGCGCAAACCAATCAAAATACGCTTATTGCGATTTTTTTTTACCAAACATAGGTAGCAGAAAACAAATTGGCCAAAAATTTTTTAAAAAATTGGTTTTTACATCTTTTTTGGGGGGAATTTCATATAAAAAAATGTTAAAAATATTGTTATTTTTTCAAAATAAACGCTTTTTTTTGTTTATAGCGCAAAAAGTAAAAATCGCACAGGTGATCAAATACCACCAAAAGAAAGCTCTGTTTGTGGGAAAAAAAGAACGTAAATTTCGTTTGGGTACGGCGTCGCACGACCGCGCAATTGTCAGTTGAAGTCGCACAGCACCGAATCGCAAAAAGTGGCCTGGACGGAAGACAGCAAAATCCTCCGGTGGTAAAGTGGTTAAAGGGATGCATTTTTCATGAGCTTTTCTTGGGCTAAAGGTGCTGATAATGGCCGACAATAAATTCATATTCATTTAAATTCATGATAATAAATAAAAAGTTGAATATAATACAATTATATATATTAAAAAAGGTATGTATGTATATATATATATATATATATATATATATATATATATATATATATATATACAGTATATATATATATTATTTAAAAACTGTAATTTACTGTTTTTGGCCAAGTGCATCCTGGATTTTCGGTTTCAGCACTAAAGTTTCCATTTGGTGCACTGGAAAAAAGTCAAAGAAAAGAAAACAAATGCAACCACCCCATCTAATGATTGATAAGCTGCAATATAGCCCGCCACAGGAAATGAATATCTAGGTTCACTTATGCCGAACCTGACAAGTATTTTTATGTCCTTATAGTCTTAAAAGCGGAGTTCCACCCTAAAATTATACTTACCTCCATCTTCTTGCTCCGAGTCACCTGAAAAACAAATGGATAATCGCAATTTTTTTTTTTTTTTTACTTACCTTACTTCCTCTTCCTCCCCGATTCGTCACTTCCTGGCTTGCAATGATTCCTGGGAGCTGAACGTCATCGCTCCCAGGAATCAATGCGCCTGCACCGGCCCCGACGTCAGTTCCGGTGCAGGCGCCGTCATACCTTGCTAAACAGCTTCTGGGCATGCCCAGAAGCTGTGCAGGGATGACACTGCGGAACCGGAAGTGGCGGCTGGGCCGGTGCAGTGCATCGTGGGACCGAAGAAGACGGAAGAGGACACAGAAGAGGATCGCGCTGGCTTCAAGCTGCCCACACCTGAGATGGCAGCGCTGGACAATACATTTTCAAGGTAAGTATTTCTTCAAAAAGGTAAGTGCAACCCGGGACAGATCAGAGGCTAGCCATTGTGGAATGCACTAGCCCTGACTGTCCCGGGGGTATTTTTATTGAAAAAAACTTTCCCAGGGTGGAACTCCGCTTTAAAGGAATAAACATGGGGTAACATGCAAGTATTGCAGAGATGTCCTGAATACGTTTTAGTTTTAATTTTGCACTGAAATACCCTTTATTGTCTTTGGAACCAAACATCTTAGTGGTGACATTTTCCTTTCCAACACATCATTTCCTGCTGCCTGCTATGAAATTGGACTCAATTTCACCTAAATAAATCTTTTTTTAAACTACCTGTTCTCTCCAGCACAAATGGTCTAAATCCCATAGAAGTGTGATTTTATTGTTTTTTTTTTTTTTGCATTAATGCACTCACCTGAATGACCTCAGCTTGAGCAAATTCTGCTTCCTGCCAAATGTAACTAGAGAATGTTCACCTGCACCTGTGTATGTTTGTCTTGAAATAGAGAAGGAAAAAGGATGTTGCGATAAAGCATATTGAAGTTTGTTAAAGGAAAATCAGTTTTACATTTTGATTTACTCTTAAACATGATTTACATCTATGTGTCTGTTTTACCATAAAAAGTATTAAAATGTCAGTCCACCCAAAAGTTATCATTTTAAATAGGTGGGGCCTAGTAGATTTTGCCTCGAAATTTATTTTTGTCTCGGATACTCCAACAATGACATCTTGCTACTTTAACCCTGTTGCAAATAATAAATATTAAAAGTCATGCTAGCTGTAAAAGAAGAAGGTAGATACTTACCTTTTTTGTTGACCTTGCTGATGAAAATATTGCCCCAACAAGAGTTCTCTACCGACGAATGGTCTGATATGCTTTTGAATATGCATAAATGCAAACGCTCCATGTCTCCTAAAAAGACAGTAGTGAAATTGCACAGGTATCTCACCCCTAAAAAACTGCATAGGTTCTTTCCCAATGTCCCAGAGACCTGTTTTAGAAGCCCGCTTCTTAAACCCATCTGGCAACAGGCAGCCTCTAAGATTGCCCAAATGACTGGGATTCTTATTAGGGCCCTTTCACACGGCCGCTCCGTGTGTCTGCAAATCATCCAATTTTTTTGCGGATGATTTACGGACATAATGTAAGTCAATGGCATTGCGGATGTCAGCGGAATACCATCCGCTGACATCCGATTTTCTTCCTTTCAGTTCTGTTCCGTTTTTCTGAATGGAACAGAACCCTATTTTTCCTCCGTTCAAAAAATGGAAAGGAAGGAAAATCGGATGTCAGCGGTGTCATCCGCTGACATCCGCAATGCCTATAGACTTACATTATGTCCGTATATCATCCGCAAACGGATGGGATGATATGCGGATATACGGAGCGGATGACACAAATGTCATCCGCTCCGTGAAAAAAAAAAAGTGCCGGAGCGGATCGCAATATGGTCCGCTCCGAGTGATAGAGCCCTTACCCTGATCTTACCGATGTGCCTACTCTTTGCTCCATTGCCAGATTTTCTAGCCCTAACTCAAAACTAGCTCACATGCTTTTTAGTGGGATTTTTTGGGCTATTGCTCTAAACTGAAGCTCACCATGGTGCCCTGGGTTCAGGTGCAACAAAGAATGGAGGCTATAAAACTGATGGTGCGAATTAATCTTACCATCCTAGACACTATGCAAGTTTTTGAATGTAAGTGGGCGTGCTGGACGTCATACAGAATTTTTTGGGGAAATAGACAATAGTCTTCAAATATCAGACTTGGTGACAAGGGACATTTTCTTATACTGTCAATCTTTGTTTGTTTTCTATTTTATTTTTGCTTTTTCTTCTTTCAAACCTTTTTGATCAGATCTTGGGTTTTTACTTGTACTTAGTTAAATAGGATTTATCTATTATTGGCACAGCTTCCTTTGCAGAATCTACGAGCCGGACAGAAGTATATTCCTAGAAAAAAGGAGAACCAAAAAAGTGGGACTTTAAATGAAGTAAATTAGACAAATATTTTATTCATATTTCTTGATGGATAAGTGGAAATATATGTAAACACCATTAAAAACTATTCACATAAATATAGACATATACAGAAGGATGGCATACAGCAAATTATACAGTTCCAATTGAAAAAATGAAAAATAGGTACAATATTTGAGGATCTAAAATAGGATCTCTGGGGATAAAATATAAAATCTTAGTTTGTCAATTCATAGTCTGTTTATATCAAGTAAAGTAGAACATCTGAGTTAAATGTAGGCTTGATGCGTTTCCTGGACCTCCGTCCATTCATCAGGAGCTTTGAATACATATAATGTATCTAAAAAGAAAGGGGATTTACATTAAAATACATTATTGTATCAGAATATCGGAAATAAATAAGGAAAGTCTAATTCAGAATATAAATGGAATAATACCTTGACTATCTCAAAGGTTAACTGTCAAGGAACAAACCAAAACTGGAAAGGGAAAACTGAGGCATCCCGGGCATAGCCTACCCCGGGGCTGAGGCACAAATAAACGCCCAGCGCAGAGGGGATAAAGAAACCCACAGTCATGACAAAAATCGGATCTCCAAGATAACACTCCAGAAGGTGAAAGTGAGGCACAATTGAACCAGAAAGGATCTAAAAGTAAGTATACATAAAGATATTAAGTATAAGTCAGTCACAGAATCTGTGTATATAAGGGAATATATAGTATAGACAAACTGATCCAAGGAGAGTGCTCAAAAGGTATAGACTAATTAAATCAAGTGAGAGGTGTCATATATATATAAAAGAGGAAGGGAGCTAGTGTGCTAGTGACATACAGAGGTTGATTTACTAAAAGTGGAGAGTGCAAAATCTTGGGCAGTTCTGCATGGCAACCAATCAGCTCCCATTTTTTTTTTGTCAAAGCTTAATTGAACAAGATGAAGTAAGAAGCCGGTTGGCTACAATGCACAGCTGCACTAGATTTTGCGCTCTCCAGTTGTGTAAATCAACCCCACAGGGTGTTCTTGTCTATGCTGTGTCTATGCTGATACCAGTCAGCTAGTTGCCTGTTATCTGTGTTGTCTGTGGATTATAAAGCAGCAGCAGAAGACTGATAAAGTCATCTCTCTCGTCTTTTTTTCTGTAACCAGCACATGAACATGTAGAAGAGCCTGATTTGCTCCTAGTACAGTCCTACACTCCCAGTCTGAGCTTTGCTGTGTAGGCTTCTATCAAGTCAGACTTGGTATGTATGCCAGTTTTTAGATGAATACATAGCTCTATTAATTGCACTTTAATTAAGGCATTTTTAATATCTGCCTAAATTCAAGGTAATCTGATATAAAGGAAGGAAAGTAAAAGAAAAGCAGCTTACATGTTCTGACAATAATTGACAGTATTTGACTCTCGTACCTCACATTAATTGTGAGGTGATATTGTCATTTACAATAAAACGTTACTCCTTGAAGTAGAATATGGACCAGGAATCAGAAAATAGTCTACATCAATGGTGGCTGGAATCTGCTTCAAAATCAAGTGTATTTTTTAAAGAACTCCACATGAGATCAATCTTGCGTAACAATCAAAATATTTAAAATACCAAAGCAAAAAAAAAAAAAAAGTAATAAATAAATACCCAATGGGTAAACATTTTTTTTTTTTTTAAATATATCTAAATATCTGAAGCATTTTTTTTTTTAATTGGCTTCCCATTGGGGTACAGACAGCAAAACAACAAAACACCACTGGCTGTAATTGTTTCCTTCTTTATCCACAGCTAGAAATACAGGTTATTCTCTAACTATTAATGTGAAACAGGACCCCATTGATGTATTTTTTGTTTGTTTTTGCAAGACTGGGAAATTGAATTTTGAAAAATATATGTTTTTTTTAGTGACTTTACAAAAGAATGTGGTGCTTCCTTTATTTATAACCCTTAAATAATTTAAAGTAGTATTACACCCAAAAGCAAACATTTATTATATTGCAGCTTACTAATTCTTAGACATGGTTGCTGCAATAGTTTTCTTTTTACGCTTTTTTCCTTTATTTTCACCTGGTGATCTAGCCAGTAAGTCTGATGTTTTTCAACAGAACAAACTGTTCTGCAGATGTAGCAGTTAGAGGGTTGAGACAAACCCTTTAGTGCCGGTTCACATATGTGCGGCTGCGGCGATCGCATGTAATATCGGAGCGCACTGCTCCTTCATTACATGCGATCGGGTGTGCGGTGCGAATTCAGCCATACACTTTGTATGGCTAAATTCGCACTGCACCCGCAGTAAAATCGCACATGACCTTTTTTTGAGCCGCATCAGGATCGGATCGCACAGTGGTTCACACTTGTGCGATCCGATCCTGTGCGAACTGTAAGATCGCACTGCGATATGCGATCAAACTGGGGGTGTCGTTAACATTACATTGACACCCCCAGCATATCGCATATGGCAGTGTGAACTGCCAAGGGTGCGTTTGCGATGCGGGAACAGGCTGTGAATTCGCAGCCTTCCCGCATCGCATAAGTGTGAACCGAGCCTTACTACTGACAGGGGTGTTTACAATGATCAAGTATTATTTATTTATTTGAAACCTTTATTCCAAAAGGGAAAAAAAACGTTGCTGTAAATGCTTATAAATTGTTAGATGGAGTTCAGCTATACATTTTTGTTAGTGCATCTAAATCTACTAGTTCATCTAACGACCCCCAGACTGACAATGCTGCTGTTCAAAGGTGCCCCCTTTTCACCTTCATCCAGAGTGGTAGCACTCTAATACAGGAGGTGTGTTACTGGCCAGATCCCCAGGTAAAAACAAAGGGAAAGAGCCTAAAAAAGAAAACCAATGCAGCCACCACATCTAATGATTATCAAGCTGCAATATATTACATATATACAGCGGCAGGTTGAAATGGTTATACCGGGATCATGACTGCAGTTACAGTCATGATCCTGGTATGGTTTTTTTAGCTGGAAAATCTGCACACTGTAAAAGTAATCCTAGTGGCTATAAAGCCACTGGATTACTTTTACGGGTGGTGGTAGGAGGGGGTCTCCCCACTTTTGCCACCACCACTGCCTTTACCAGGCACTCCCATTTTATCGGGGATCCCAGTAAGGATTTGACCGGTGGCATTTAGTTCCTTAGACACAGTGATAGGAGCTGATGTTGTTCCTCCCACTGTGTGATTTCAGAACCCGAAAGAGATGGAGATTCAATCACTTCCGGTTCCACTTTCATGTAAACAAGCCATTGTCGGCGTATGAAAGCATCTGATCAACCCAATCTCAGTTTGATCAGATGCTTTGGAGGCCAGAGGAGAGATCTGAGGTCTAATACACCAATGATGTTGTTCATCCCTTGTGATAGCAATAAAGTTGATCCAATAAATGTAAAGGTATAGTGTTAAAAAATGTAATAAAATAAATAAAAAAAACAATTCTTAAAGCGCCTCGTCCTCCTGTGCTCAGGCGCAAAAGCAAACCAATATGTCGGCCCGGCATGCATATGTAGCTGGCCATCGCACCACACATGTGAGGTATTGCTACGAACGTCCGAGCAAGAGCAATATTTCTAGTGCCAGACCTCCTGTGTAACTCTAAACTGACAACCTGTCATGACTTTTAACCACTTTACCACCGGAGGATTTTGCTGTCTTCCGTCCAGACCACTTTTTGTGCTTCGGCACTGTGCGACTTTAACTGACAATTGTGCGGTCATGCAATGTGGTACCCAAACGAAATTTACGTCCTTTTTTTCCCACAAACAGAGCTTTCTTTTGGTGGTATTTGATCACCTCTGTGCTTTTTATTTTTTGCGATATTAATAAAAAAAGAGCGAAAATTTTGCAAAAAAATGACATTTTCAACTTTGTCTTTTAAAAAATATCCAATATACTCAATTTATGTCATTTCTTTTTGGCCAAAATATATTTGGCTACATGTCTTTGACAAAAAAAAATTCAATGAGCGTATTTTTATTGGTTTGCGCAAAAGTTATAGCGTCTACAAACTATGGTGTAAATACTGAAATTTTACGCAGCTTTCATTTCTGACTGCCTATCTCAATTCATGAAGTGCTAAAATGGCAGGGCAGTACAAGACCCCCCCCAAATTACCACTTTTTGGAAAGTAGACATCCTAAGGAATGTTCTGAGAGGCATGTTGAGCTCATTGAATATTTAATTTTTTTGTCACAGGTGTTTGAAAAATGACTAAAAAAAAAAAATTTTTTTTTTAACACAAAGTTGTCACTAAAAGATAAATTTCTCACACATGCCATGGGTATATGTGTAATTACACCCCAAAATATATTCTGCTGCTTCTCCTGAGTACAGGGATACCACATATGTGAGACTTTTTGGGAGCCTAGCTGTGTACGGGACCCCGAAAATCAATCTCCATCTTTAGGTTTTCTAATGGCGTAAATTTTTGATTTTACTCCTCACTACCCATCACAGTTTCGGAGGCCCTGAAATTTCAAGATAGCACAAAACCCCCCAAATGACCCCATTTTGCAAAGTAGACACCCCAAGCTATTTGCTGAGAGGCATGGTGAGTCCATGGAATATTTTATATTTTGCCACAAGTTTTGGGAAAATTACAATTTATTTATTTATTTTTTTTTAACACAAAGTTGTCACTAAAAGATAAATTTCTCACACATGACATGGGTATATGTGGAATGACACCCCAAAAATACATTCTGCCACTTCTCCTGAGTATGGGGATACCCCATGTGTGAGACTTTTTGGGAGCCTAGCTGTGTACGGGACCCCGAAAATGAATCTCCATCTTTAGGTTTTCTAATGGCATAAATTGTTGATTTCACTCCTGACTACCCATCACAGTTTCGGAGGCCCTGAAATTTCAAGATAGCAAAAACCCCCCCAAATGACCCCATTTTGCAAAGTAGACACCCCAAGCTATTTGCTGAGAGGCATGGTGAGTCCATGGAATATTTTATATTTTGCCACAAGTTCCGGGAAATATATTATTATTATTATTTTTTTTTTGTTTTTTTACACAAAGTTGTCACTAAATGATATATTGCTCACACATGCCATGTGTATATGTGAAATGACACCCCAAAATACATTCTGCTGCTTCTCCTGAGTACAGGGATACCACATGTGTGAGACTTTTTTGCAGTCTAGCCGAGTACAGGTCCTCGAAAGCCAACCCCCACTTTCAGGCTTTCCAAGGGCGTAAATTGTTGATTTCACTCCTGACTACCTATCACAGTTTCGGAGGCCATGAAATGCCAAGACAACACAACCCCCCCCCCCCCCAAATGACCCCTTTTCGGAAAGTAGACACCCTAAGCTATTTGCAGAGAGGCATGTTGAGTGTTTTGCAGATCTCACTTTTTGTCACAAAGTTTTGGAAATTGAAAAAAGAGGAAAAAAAATGCATTTTCCTGTTTTTTCTTCATTTTCCAAAAAAAATGAGAGATGCAAAATACTCACCATGCCTCTCAGCAAATAGATTGGAGTGTCTACTTTGCAAAATGGGGTCATTTGGGGGGTTTTGTGCCATCTTGGCATTTCATGGCCTTCAAAAGTGTGATAGGTAGTAAGGAGTGAGATCAACAATTTACGCCCTTAGAAAGCCTGAAGGTGGGGTGTGGTTTTCCGGGTCCTGTACGCGGCTAGACTGCAAAAAAGTCTCACACATGGGGTATCCTTGTACTCAGGAGAAGCAGCAGAATGTATTTTGGGGTGTCATTTCACATATACCCATGGCATGTGTGAGCATTATATCATTTACTGAAAACTTTGTGTAAAAAAAAAAAAATAATAATAATTTTCCTGAAACTTGTGGCAAAATATAAAATATTCCATGGACTCATCATGCCTCTCATCTAATAGCTTGGAGTGTCTACTTTGCAAAATGGGGTCATTTGGGGGGGTTTTGTGCCATTTTGGCATTTCATGGCCTTCAAAAGTGTGATAGGTAGTAAGGAGTGAGATCAACAATTTACGCCCTTAGAAAGCCAGAAGGTGCGGATTGGTTTTCCGGGTCCTGTACGCGGCTAGACTGACAAAAAGTCTCACACATGGGGTATCCCTGTACTCAGGAAAAGCAGCAGAATGTATTTTGGGGTGTCATTTCACATATACCCATGGCATGCGTGAGCAATATATTATTTAGTGACAACTTTGTGTAAAAAAAAAAAAAAAACAAATTGTCATTTTCCTGAAACTTAGGGCAAAATATAAAATACTCCATGGACTCAATATGCCTCTCAGCAAACAGCTTTGGGTGTCTACTTTCCAAAAAGGGGTCATTTGGGGGGTGTTTGAACAGTCCTGGCATTTTATGCTCAATTTTAGCAACACATCACCCACTCTTCTAACCACTTGAAAACCAAGCCTTTTCTGTGAGTTTTTGTTTACATGAAAAAATATTTTTTTTTCACAAGAAAATTACTTTGAACCCCCAAACATTATATATTTTTTTAAAGCAGAGGCCCTACAAAACAAAATGGTGGATGTTGCAATTTTTTTTGTTACACGGTATTTGCGCACACATTTTCCAAACGCAATTTTTGCGTAAAAAAAACATTTTTTTTATATTTAATGCAGAAATACACTATATAATTCCAAATTGTTTGGTAAAATTTAAAAGATGATCTTATGCCGAGTTCATAGACACCTAACATGACATACTTTAAAAATTGCGCACGCCCGTGCCGCGGCAACAAACTACGTACGGTTTTTAGAGCCTTTAAAAGTCTTTAAAGGTTACCACTTTGGACTTACAGAGGAGGTCTACCGCAAGAATTACTGCCCTCGACCTGGTGTTCGCGGCGATACCTCACATGCATGCTGAAATTGCGGTTTACATATGACACTAGACCAACGCTTGTGCACGCATTTGCGTGCAAGCACGGGGGGGACAGGGGGGCTTGATTTTTTATTTTTATTTTTTAATTTGCTTTCTTATGTTATTTTGACACCTTTTCTTTCATTTTTTTTTTCTTTAATCATTTTTATTGTTATCACGGTGAATTTAAATTTCCCCTATGATAGCAATCTGTAGTGACAGGTACTCTTTTTAAAAAATTGGGGTCTTTTAGACTCTAGATCTTTCCTCTGACCTTAACGCATCTGACCATACCAAAATTGGTGTGATAAAATACTTTCCCAATTTCCCAATGGCCCTGTTTATTTCTGGCGAAACAGAAGTCATGAAATGCTCGTAGCCTCCGGCATCTTAGGCCATAGAGATGATTGGAGCCATTCTCATCTCCAATCAGCTCTATGGTTAGATAATTGAACCACCGGCTGCACTCTCGGGTTAACCGGTGGGACAGGAGAGCCCGTGAAAAACCGTGGAAGGCAGCGGAAGGCGGCTGGAGGGGGGGGGGGGAGTCCCCTCCCACTGCATGTAAAAGCAGTCTAGCGGCCAATTATCTGCTAGGATTGCTTTTACATGTAAGCCGACCGCTTGCTGTAAAAAACGATACCAAGATGATGCCTAAATCTGCAGGCATCATCCTGGTATAACCACTCAAAGTCCAGCAACGTACCAGTACATTGCTGGTCTTTGTTTGGCATATAGGTTTTTTTTTTTTTTTTCATGCAGCCTGTGGGCTGAACGAAAAAAAAAGAGAACCTATCAGAAATCAGCACAGGAATAATGCGTAGTATTACTCATCATTAACCGCCCAAACAACCACCCACTGAATTTAATGATGGGTATACACGACACTATCCACGCATACCAAAATAGGATTTTAACTGCAGTGCTGAAATCAGAAAATCACCACAGCTGCTATCAGCAAAGGTATCCATATATGCTGAGCGCAAACGCTGTTTGTGTCAGAATATATAAAATCAATGCGTGGTAGCCGACGAGTACCTGCAAGAGAAACAGGTCACAAAAGAATGAAAAAAAAAAAGTACATTAAAAAAAGTACATTAGGAAGAGTAGGACATATAAAATGACTGACACAACAAAAGTTTTTTGGATTCTCATCATTAACCGCCCAAACAACCACCCACTGAATTTAATGATGGGTATACACGGCGCTATCCACGTATACCAAAATAGGATTTTAACTGCAGTGCAGTGCTGAAATCAGAAAATCACCACAGCTGCTATCAGCAAAGGTATCCATATATGCCGACGAGTACCTGCAAGAGAAACAGGTCACAAAAGAATGAAAAACATACAAAGGACATTAAAAGTACATAGGAAGTGCAGAAGAACATAAAAAATGACTGAGACGACAACTATTTTTTGCTTTTATGTTTTTTTTTTTTCCTTCAAACGTCGAGTTCCAGGTTCCAGGTTCGGGTCTCTCAAAATGACGATAGCCATCGAACATCTTTTGAGACCCTGTGTAAATGTGCCCTAAACTGTGCCATGCTGTACCCTACACTAAAAATCTAGTAGTGTGTGGTAGCGACGGAAACAGTCACCGTGGCAAAAACCAGGTTGGTCAGGACAGTCGGGACAATAATTCCGGGTGTCACGCCTAAATCCGCGCTTGCTGCGGACACGGCATCTTTTTTGGGGGTATCGTTGGGTAGGGGTACCCGGGAGGAATTCCGGAAAATGCCTCTCATGCAGCCGGCTCACTGCATCTGGTTGGTGAATTGGGGCAGGAGCACCAGCTGGATACAGAAGGGCTCTGATTATCTCTTCTTGGAATTAAAAGAAGGATAATGTTCCGGCAGACGCTTTGTATAACACAAAAGCGTTGTAAACAGCCAACTGAAATAGGTATACAGACACTTTTTTGTACCAGCGTCTGGCCTTACGGGCAATTAGGTACGGTCCCATCATCTGGTCGTTGAAGTCCACCCCTCCCATTTTACGGTTATAGTCGTGGACACAGAGGGGCTTCTCAACAACACCAGTGACCGTAGAAATTTGGACTGCCGTGTCTGGGTGAATGGAGGACAGCACGTAAACGTTTTGTTTGTCCCTCCACTTCACTGCAAGCAATTCCTCGCACCTCAAGCAGGCTCTCTCCCCCGAGCTCAGTGGGGCATTTACTAGCCGTTGGGGGAAGCCCCGGCGATTAGATCGCACGGTGCCACAAGCGCCAATTTGCAATTGAAAGAGGTGTCTAAAAAGTGGCACGCTTGAATAGAAATTGTCCACGTACAAGTGGTACCCCTTTCCGAATAAGGGTGACACCAAGTCCCAAACTATCTTGCCGCTGCTCCCTATGTAGCCTGGGCAGTCGGGGGGCTCCACAGTGCTGTCTTTTCCCTCGTAGACACGGAAATTAACTGTATAGCCTGTGGCCCTGTCACAAAGCTTATACAACTTGACCCCGTATCTGGCACGCTTGCTGGGGAGGTACTGTTTGATAGCAAGACGGCCAGTAAACTTAATCAGGGACTCGTCAACGCAGACATCTTGTTGGGGGGTAAACAAGGCTGCGAACCGCTGATTGAAGTGGTCTACGAGGGGCTGAATTTTGTGGAGCCGATCATATGCAGGGTCTCCCCGAGGATGACAGAGTTCATTGTCGTTGAAATGCATGAACCGAAATATTTGTTCGTATCGAGCCCTGGACATAGCAGCAGAGAACACATGCATTTGATGAATTGGGTCAGTGGACCAATATAACCACAATTCATTCTTTCTTGTAATGCCCGTGTTGAGGGAAAGGCCCAGATAGGTTTTAAACTCCTGAATCGTAATAGGATTCCAGGCAAATGGTCTGGCAAGGGGTGAATTTGGGTTGGCGGCGATAAATTGTTGAGCGTACAAATTTGATTGGTCCACAATAGATCTGTAAAGATCTTCAGTGAAAAACAGCTCAAAAAAGTTTATGGGAATAAAACCAGCTGTTTCCACTTGGATTCCGGGTTGGGCGGTGAATGGGGGAAGTACTGGCGCTGTGGAATCTGTGGGCTGCCAATTAGGATATGCCAGCGCTTCAGGGAGGACACTATGGGCTCTACGGGCCTGTCTTCGGATACACGGTGGCTGCGGGCCACTACTCGTGCTAGCCACCGCACCAGCTTCAACTGCACTCAGGTGACTCGCCACGTCACCAGGTGATACTGCAGCGCTGGTTGAAGGTCCAGGGTGTACTAGGCCGCTCGTGCTTGCCAGTTCACGAGAAGTGTGAGCGACACTAGTACTGGCACTCTGCTGCATACGAGAAACCCCCGGTTCTTGCAAGTCAACAACTCCAGAATGGGGTCGGGTACGCCTGACCCTAGCAGGGACCCCTCTGTCGTCAGAGCTATCTGTCAGGGAGCCGCTGCCATCATCTGGTTCGTATATTGACCCTGATTCTGCCGGTGAGGCTTCCCCATCGCTCTCACCTGGCATGGTCATTATACTGTAAATATCTTCATCACTGAACGAACGTTTTATCATTTTGGTAGCTAAATTTACCCGTACAGTGATGCGACTACTAGGTAATAAAAGCACCTGGTTGTCGAGGACTATTTGGTCGCTACAAAAAAAAAACTGCTAGTACTAACAGAGATCAGGCCTGACTCTGCTAACACAGCGGTTTTGTGTGATGTGTTTTTTGGAAGTGTCAGTAATCTATTGATTACTACACTTGCCTGGGTAAGGTGGTCTGGGCAAGGGGGCTAAACGCAGGTGCTAGCAGGAATCAGTGCTGATTGTGCAAACACTGCGTTTGGGGAACACTAAATTATGAGGACGCTAGTATAGTTCTGATCAGATCAGATATTGATCTGTTCAAACACTATACTAGTAACGGTGGTGTGTGTGTGTTAGTGTACTTGACTAACTGACGCTAAGTAACGGTGGTGTAGTGGGACCCTGCCGCTAACTAGCTAGCCTAAGTTGTGTCACCCGTGACGCTAATACAGTGATCGGTAATCACTGTATATAGTGAACACTGTGACAGGGAAGTGAAGGGGTTAAACTGGGGGAGATCAAGGGGTTAAACCTTTATAGAGGATAGATGGCGGGTGGCCTAAACCTATTCGGGCCTAGCGCAAGCGCAAATTAGGGTCACAAGTGACACTAAATACAGTGATCAGTAGTTATCTGATATACTGTATATATTAGTTCACTGTGTGATAGGGAGTGAAGGGGTTAACTGCGGGAGATCAAGGGGTTAAACCTTTATAAGGGATAGATGGCGGGTGGCCTAAACCTATTCGGGCTTAGCGCAAGCGCAAATTAGGGTCACAAGTGACACTAAATACAGTGATCAGTAGTTATCTGATTTACTGTTTATATTAGTGCACTGTGTTATAGAGAGTGAAGGGGTTAACTGGGGAAGATCAAGGGGTTAAAAGTTTATTACGGGATAGGTGGCGGGTGCCCTAACCCTATATGGGCTTAGCGCAAGCGCAAATTAGGGTCACTAGTGACACTAAATACAGTGATCAGTATTTACCTATATACTGTATTTAGTGCACAGAGTAATAGGGTGTAAAAGGGTTAACTGTGGGTGATCAAGGGGTTAAAACTTTATTAGGGGATAGGTGGCGGGTGCCCTAACCCTATTTGGGCCTAGCGCAAGCGCAAACTACGCTCACAAGTGACACTTATACAGTGATCAGTAAAATATCTGTATACCACTGTATATAGTGTTCACTGTGAGGGGTTTTGGGGGTGATCAGGGGGTGATCAGAGGTGATGAATGGGTTAAATGTGCCTATGTGAAGTGTGTCAGTGTAGTGTTGGTGGAAACTCACGTTTTTGGTGTGTCTCTGTCTCTCTCCTGGAACCGAAAGGACTCCAGGAGGGACAGTGACATCACTTCCCCTGTCTGCGTTTACATTACACAGACAGGGGACAGATTGCCATTGGTGGGGACCGATCGCCAGACACTGACCAAAAATCATTGGTCAGTATATGGTGATTGATCGGTTCCCTACCGAATCCGATCGGAATCGGGACCCGCGGCGCGCAGGAGCGCGCTCTGGGAGCCGTGAACCCGCCCGACGTAGGCCTACGTCGCTGAACGGGATCGCGGCACTTTTCCGCAGTAGCCTCCATGTGAGCGGAGGTAAAGTGGTTAAAGTATAAGTCCATCCTGACACTAACATCCCTGCATCTACAGACATCCATGATCTAACACTAACCTATCTAGCCTAAAATTAGGTATTATTTTGTGTTTGTGCCTTATAAAACTTAATCAAGTGTATTTTTCCCTGAAAATTTGCATTTGGTAAACCGCTGCACAAATATTGTACATAAAACATTGCAACAACCATTTTATTCTCCAGGGTCTCTGCTTAAAAAAAAGAGAAGAAATTAGTATACTTCCCTTTTTTGAAGCCACTTTGGTCCGGTCTGCAGAGGACATGGCCGACAACGACTATGAAATGAATGGGGAGTGATTTCCCCCATAGAGTTGCTATGGGGCTTCCGTTGTTGGATGTGTCCTCTGCACCCGTCTTCACAGCGAAGCCGTGGCTCACAGTTTAGCATGGGATCGGGCCAGATCGCCTTCAAAAAAGGTATGTATACTGATTTCTTCTTTACAGGGCTAGATAGGTTAGTGTTAGATCGTGGATGTCTATAGATGTATGTATTTTAGTGTTAGGGTGGACTGATCCTTTAAATTTCGCCTATGGAGATTTTTAGGTACTGCAGTTTGGCGGAATTCCACTGGTGTATGCAATTTTTCGAGCCTGACATATTAGGTATCTATTTACTCGGCATAACATCATCTTTTATGTTTTATACCCTAAAATTAGGTATGTTTTTGTATTTGTGCTTTATAAAACTTAATATAGTATATTTTTCCCTGAAAATTTGCATTTGGTAAACCGCTGCACAAATATCGTGCAACATAAAACATTGCAACAACCATTTTATTCTCCAGGGTCTCTGCTTAAAAACCTATATTATGTTTGGGGGTTCTATGTAATTTTATAGCTAAACATTTTATTTTTTCCATGTATTAGAGAAATGTTAGAATTGGCCCGGACTAGAACCGGTTAAAGAGCGGCAAAAAAAAGACCCTACTTAAATTAGGAAATGTATTTACCTGCATTGGAAAACTAGAGTGAGATTCTATAATGACTTTGAGAGTCATTATTAAATCTAATAGTAACTTAGGAAATAAACTGGTAATTAAGTATTTGCCAAGTGCAAACTGGCACATGAAAGGAAACCTGTGCTGAGAAAAATAAGGAGGCTGCCATTGCCAAACTCTTGAAAAAAGAAAACAAGTTTTCTGGCCATCTTTGGCTTCTTTACTTCCTCAGACCCTGATCCCGGACAAGCATGCAGCAAGTGATATAATAGTGAAATCCTCATCTGCATGCTTGTTCTCAGTTACTGAGACCTTCTAAAGGTGTTAAGGCTGTTCACTTTGTTAGTGTGAAAGGTGAAGCTGAGCTGTGTTCACTTTAACCACTTCAATACCGGGCACTTTCACCCCCTTCCTACCCAAGCCAATTTTCAGCTTTCAGCGCTGTCACAATTTTAATGACAATTTCATGGCCATGCAATGCTGTACCCATATGAATTTTTTTTACACAAATAGAGCTTTCTTTTGGTGGTATTTAATCACCGCTGGGTTTTTTATTTTTTACTGACGAGCAGCACTGGTGGGTGCCAATGATGGGCAGCACTGATGGGCAGCACAGATGAGCAGGCACTGATGGGCACTGACTGACATCACTAATGGGCACTGATTGAGGTCACTGGTGGACACTAATTGGAGTCACTGATGGGCACTGATTGGTGTCACTGATGGGCATTGATTGGTGTCACTGATGGGCACTGATTTTTCTTTACTATAATCAGGACACTGATGATCAGTGTCCTGATTACCTGTCCTGGACTCCCCTTTGAGGAGGAGCCGCTGATCGGCTCTTCTCGCCGCACACTCTGACAGTGTGAGGCGAGGAGCGCCGATAAACGGCGCTTCCTAATTTACATGTGACCGACTGTGATTGGACACAGCTGATCACATGGATAAAGAGCCCCGTCATTGGTCTCTACCAAGATCGGTCTTTCTGGGGCGCCATTATATGACGTCCACCCAGAACGAGAGCCGCACCACTTCGCCGTCATTTGACAGTGGGTGGGCGGCAAGTAGTTAAACACCCAATCATGTGTAGCAAAAATACTTATTTTTTAATGCCCCTTTCACATGATTGGGTAATCAAAGTAAACACAGGTTCTGCAATGGATCAAGGGACCCTTTATATTTCTTGTTTTATTTTTTTTCACACGTTAGCGTGCGATGCATTAAATCACTTGCCGACCGTAATGCGTATATACACATTGCGGCTTGCAAGTGGTTTACCGGAGGTATAGCTGAAGCTATCAGCCATAATCTCAGGATTTTTTTTTTTCAACCGGCAATTCTCTTTTTTAATAAAAGTGGTCTGAGTGGTTAATAAGCTGCTGGATCACTTTAAGAAGCAGCAAGAGGGGTCATTCACCGGTGTTTCTTGAGCGACGATTTGCATGGCTGGCCATAGAGGTTAACAGAGACCAGATCGTTTCTGATCACCTCCAACATCTAGGAGGACAAGAGCGACGTCATGAAGTCACTTCTTTTTTTTTTTTTTTTAAAGCAAAGGATACATTTTTTTGGGATCTTTTTCTTTTAAAGGTAGAGAAGAGATTTGGGGTCTTTTAGACCCCAGATTTCTCCATAAAGGACCTGTCATCCCTTATTGCTATTACAAGGGATGTTTACATTCCTTCTAATAGTTATACAAGTGATTAAAAAATCAATTAAAAGGACAGTGTAAAAATAAAAATGTAATCAGAAAAAATTTGAAAGCACCCCCATCTCTCCGTGTTTGTGCGCAGAAGGGAATGCATATGTAAGTCGCGCACTCATATGTAAATGGTGATTGTGCCACAAATGTGAGGTATCACCACAAACACTGTAAAAAGAACAAAAAGAGGGCGCACAGACCTTGTGCATTACCCAAATTGAGTTTTATTAAAATAAAGTAAAAAGAGATATACTCACAAACACAAAAAATCTTAAAATGTATCGGTCCACAATAGACTCGAAGCAACCAGGTCACCAGGACAGTGTCCAGCACGCTGGAGGACCTTCCAAATGGCTGATGGGTATCGAGGGGAGATCCCCTCTTCTTCAGAGCCAGTCTAAAGTGATACATTGACACATTTGATATAGAGGAAGGGGCTTGTCACATGGTCTCAAAGCCCCTCCCAAAATTGGATGGACATGGGAGTGGTGTAAGGGCAAACCATACTATAATGTATTGAAATAAGTAATGATAGCACCAGCAAAAGGAAAATCAAATATTTTCCCAATTACATGATCAACAGTTTAACAAATGTAAGCACCTCTGCAATCGGGGAATAAAAAAATATATATATCTATACAGTATCTCACAAAAGTGAGTACACCCCCCACATTTTTGTAAATATTTTATAATACCTTTTTATGTGACAACACTGAAGAAATGACACTTTGCTACAATGTAAAGTAGTGAGTTTACAGCTTGTATAACAGTGTAAATTTGCTGTCCCCTCAAAATAACTCAACACACAGCCATTAATGTCTAAACAGATGGCAACAAAAGTGAGTACACCCCTAAGTAAAAATGTCACAATTGGGCCCAAAGTGTCAATATTTTGTGTGGCCACCATATTTTCCAGCACCGCCTTAACCCTCTTGGGCATGGAGTTCACCAGAGCTTCACATGTTGCCACTGGAGTCCTCTTCCACTCCTTCCACTATTAATATATATATATATATATATATATATATATATATATATATATATATATATATATATATATATATATATATATATAATGTTTTGGGGTTCTAAGTGATTTTCTAGCACAAAATACTGATTTTTACTTGTAAACAAAAAGTGCAAGAAAATGCTTGGTTGTTAAATGGGACGGTCCACTGAAATAAATACCTGCCAATCATTTTTTAGCACAATGGTGCGTGTTCCCCCAGTGTACAGATGTAAACAGGCCTAAAGAAGGATGGAGCCCTAGATAAGGCTTTAGCCCCCATCCCTATAACTGACATCAATATGGATTGCAAGAGGCATCAGATACCAACTGCCTACAAGTGTATCTGCCCTTGTTTAGTGATAGGCAGGTGCACAGTTTTGACCAGTGGGACTGGTTTACTCCTTGGCCTTCTCAACGTCTTACCTAAGTTGCCTTGTGGATAATCCAAATTTAGTAATAAAACCATTGGTTTACCAAGACTGCCAGGCAACTAGCATGCTTCCCTCATTGCAGGTTTTCTTTCACCCGTTGTTTGCCTGGCACTAGGGCTAGCAGGATTTGCTACTGCGTAGAAAAATCCACAAACCGCAACAGGTGCTAATGGCACTGGAACCTGCCTGGTGCCGAGATGACGGCTCTCACAAAGCATTAGCAGTCTGTTAAGACCACTTAAACGCGTTATGATCTTTTACTAAAAATAATCCTGGAGAAATCAGCAAGCCTGTAGACGATCCTCGCATGGACTCTGCAGCTGATGCTTTTTCATAATTTAGGGAGGGTGAGCCGGGGGAAAAGGGCCTGCATCTCAGTTTATATTCAGCTCAGATAAGTATCTGTATTTTTCTACAAATGGTACTAAAACCTTTTTTACATAAACCAGTTTAGAATTTATATACTGACCCTACACAATTATTTTGTGGCCTTTTGAAAAAATAAAGTGTTTTCGAACAGACTTTGTTTTAGAGATAGAAATTATGTAACTTCACCTTTGAATAGAAAAAAACACCCTCCAGTCAGTTACATGTATATGTACATTGCAAAGAATTAAAGAATATCTAAACCCAAATACAAATCCCCTTTTGTGGAAAATAATATAGCAAATGAAAAAAATAAATAATATAGTATATACAGGGCATCCGGAAAGTACTTTCACTTTTTATACATTTTGATATGTTACAGCCTTATTCAAAAATGGATTACATTTATTATTTTCCTCAAAATTCTACAAACAATACCCCATAGTGACAACATGAAAGACGTTTGATTGAAATCTTTGCAAATTTAAAAAAAAAAAATCCCACGTACATAAGTACTGTATTTACAGTCTTTGCTCAATACTTTGTTGAAGCACCTTTGCCACAAATTACAGCCTCAAGTCTTTTTGAGTATGATGCTACAAGCTTGGCACACCTATTTTTGGGCAGTTTCTCCCACACTACTTTGCAGGACCTCTCAAGCTTCATCAGGTTGGATGGGGAGCGTCGGTGCACAGCCATTTTCAGATCTCTCCAGAGATGTTCAATCCAGTTCAAGTCTGGGCTCTAGCTGGGCCACTCAAGGACATTCACAAAGTTGTCCCATAGCCACTCCTTTGTTATCTTGGCTGTGTGCTTAGGGTCGTTGTCCTGCTGGAAAATGAGCCTTCGCCCCAGTCCAGAGTGCTCTGGAGCAGGTTATCATCAAGGATGTCTCTGTACATTGCTGCATTCATCTTTCCCTAAATCCTGACTAGTCTCCCAGTTCCTGCCCCTGAAAAACATCCCCACAGCATAATGCTGCCACCACCATGTTTAACTGTAGGGATGGTATTGGCCAAGTGATGAGCAGTGCCTGGTTTCCCCCATATATGACGCTTGCTATTCAGGACAAAGAGTTCAATCTTTGTTTCTTTAGACCAGAGAGTTTTGTTTCTCATGGTCTGAGAGTGCTTTAGGTGCCTTTTGGCACACTCCGGGGGGGGGCTGTCATGTGCCTTTTACTGAGGAGTGGTTTCCGTCTGGCCACTCTACCATACAGGCCTGATTGGTGGAGTGCTGCAGAGATGGTTGTTCTTCTGGAAGGTTCTCCTCTCTCCATAGAGAAATGCTGGAGCTCTGCCAGAGTGACAATTGGGTTCTTGGTCACCTCCCTGAAAAAGGCCCTTCTCCCCCGATCACTCAGTTTGGTCAGGTGGCCCACTCTAGGAAGAGTCCTGGTGGTTCCAAACTTCTTCCATTTACAGATGATGGAGGCCACTGTGGTGATTGGGACCTTCAATGCTGCAGAAATTTTTCTGTACCCTTCCCCAGATCTGTGCCTCGATACAATCCTGTCTCGAAGGTCTACAGACAATTCCTTGGACTTCATGGCTTGGTTTGTGGTCTGACATGCACTGTTAACTGTGGGATCTTATATAGACAGGTGTGTGCCTTTCCAAATCATGTCCAATCAACTGAATTTACCACAGGTGGACTCCAATCAAGTTGTAGACACTTTTTAAGGATGATCAATGGAAACAGGATGCACCTGAGCTCAATTTTGAGTGTAATGGCAAAGGCTGTGAATACTTATGTACATGTGATTTTTTTTTTTCGTTTTTTTATTTTTTATAAATTTGTAAAGATTTCAAACAAACTTCATTCATGTTGTCATTATGGGGTATTGTTTGAAGAATTTTGAAGAATAAAAATGCACATAGTTTATGTGCTTCTCTGATCTTCTCAGAATTCTGCACTAAATTATAGGCACCACCTGCAATAAAAAATACAGTTTTGGTTAGGTACTCCCTAATGGGTAAATTCTTATAAAGGGATGCAGACACTGCAGCTTTTCTTATCAGAACACTGAGAGCGCGCCTGGTGATTACAATGAACCAGACCTTCCCATTCAGAATCAGACTGCAAAGGACTTGGTGAAACTAAGAGCTATTTCTCCACAGCAGAAAAATTCAGAATCTACATCTGTTAAAATCCTTGCAATCAACATCCATTACCCAAAGGGATTGTTTTTTTCTCAACAAAAATGGATGTAAACTTTATACTAAATATCTTGCTGCACACATTCCTGTAAGGTCACAATATATTGTATATATATATTTTTTTGTTAATCCTGTTTTCAATTAAATCATACCAACAATGTATATCCTCAGGCACTCTCTGTCCTAGGGTAACAAAACACAATCAGTTTAGCTGTGGGATTGTCACCCTTACCCAAGTACTCTTGCGTTGAACTATAAGCAGCTGAGCCAACACATTGGGGTTGATTTACTAAAGACAAATGGACTATTCACTTTGCAAAGTGTAGTTGCCCTCTGCAAGTGCAGTTGCTGCAGAGCTTAGAAAATGAGGTAAGGCTTCGCTTTGCAAAGAGCACCCAATCACGTGCAAGGAAAATAAAATAAAAAAAATAATAATTTCTGCTGGCACATGATTGGATGATGGCAGTTAGCAGAGTTTCTTCTCATTTACTAAGCTCTGGAGCAGCTGCACTTGCATAGCGCAACTGCACTTTGCAAAATGCACAGTCTTTTTTCCTTTAGTAAATCAACCCCATAGTGCCATGTTCAGCTGCTGCTGGATTGCGCACATACCCACAGGAAGTTCCTTCAAAGAGTTTAAAGGATATGTAATATGTTACAGCTGAAGTTCATGTGCGCAAGGCCTTAATGGGAGGGCATGCCTACTGTACTGGCATTACTTGTGCAAATACTGTATCAAAATACATTTAACGGGGCAAAAATGATCCAATGATATACGTTGAAAATGTTTTCCCTTTAGGGCGATTGCAAAAGACAAGGGGACACAGTTTGCACCTGGAGTAAAGGTACTATACCCTTCGCACATGGAAAGACTTCTTTACAATAAGAGCTGAGAAAATGTCCAATAGACTTCCTCTAGCCAGCTCAGGTAATTGCTTTTTAAAAAAAAGCTAGATGCGTTCCTAAATGCCCAGAACATAACTATTAACATTTGTAGGCAATAACACCAGAGTTTGTCGATCCAGGGAATATCCAACTGCTTTAGGTGAGCCTTTTTCAACCAGGGATCTGTAGAACCCTAAGGTTCCTCCAGCGGTTGCAAGGGGTTCCTTGAGTTATAAGACATTTCTGCC
Source organism: Pelophylax lessonae (assembly GCF_965119305.1). NCBI lineage: Eukaryota > Metazoa > Chordata > Amphibia > Anura > Ranidae > Pelophylax > Pelophylax lessonae. The sequence goes on along the minus strand of NC_138780.1, from coordinate 140,794,546 downwards.
TCTCAGGTAAGTAAACACTGACACCAGCTATCTGGGATTCTTCCCATTGACAAATGTAAAGAGACTTCTTCCTACTTATCATCACAATAATGTACTGTGAGCTGTAAATATAGTAATTATTAGCAGGGTTCCCTGGGACCTGAAAACAATTTCAAAGGTTCATCTGGGGTAAAAAGGCTCAGAAAGGCTGCATTAGTGGATCAGAAATGTTTTTTCCCCTGTTGGAGCAAAATGGACCATGCCTTATAGGAGTTTTTTTTTTTTTTTTTTTGCCTTCCTCTGGATCAACTGTGGATATAGAGTTTTTTATATGAAGGCTTTCAATTTACTGATGACAGACAAATGTTAGGGCACTCCAATTTAACTTCAGTGGTGTTTGTTACATTGAATGCATATCTCTATAAACTCTTCTGTGCAAAAGAAGTTTGTCTTGTCAATTAGACTGAACACACAGCACAAAGGAGTAGATTTACTAAAACTGGAGCACTCAGAATATGTTACAGCTGTGCATGGTAGCCAATCAGCTTCTAACTCCAGCTAGTTCAATTAACCGGTTCCCGACCGGCCGCCGCTGCCTTTTTACTGCGGCAATGTTGCTCTGCTGAGCGAATCGATGTAGACCTACGTTGGTCGCGCACAGACAGTTGAGGGGACGAGCGCGTGCTGCCGGCACGCCACCGCTCCCACTCGGCAGCGGGGAAGCAGATGCACGGGCCAGGCGGCTCCAGTTTGAGGCCTGACACCCGCGATCGCTCCCCGCTGAGAGAGAAGAACGGTCAGCTGTTGTAAACACAGCTGACCGTTCTTCCCTCTGGAATGATTACACAGCCCCTGTGATCCTTCTATATAGGATCACAGGTCTCTAGGATCATTTCACAAGCCACGCCCCCCCCCACAGTTAGAATCACTCCCCTAGGCTCACATTTACCCCTTGATCACCCACAATGTCAACCCCGTCCCTGCCAATGGCATTATTACAGTAACAGTGCATATTTTTAGTACTGATTACTGTAGTAATGTCACTGGTTCCCCCAAAAGTGTCAAAAATGTCGGTTAGGGGTCCGATCTGTCTGCTGCATTGTCGCAGTCCCGCTAAAAATTGCCACCATTACTAATAAAAAATAAAAAAAAACAATAAAAATTACATAAATCTTTCCCGTAGTTAGTAGACGCAATAACTTATGCGCAAACCAATCGAAATATGCTTATTGCAATTTTATTTTTACCAAAAATATGTAGCAGAAAACAAATTGGCCTAAGATGTTAAAAAATTTAGATTTTTTTAATATTTTTCTGAGAATGTTATATAGCAGAATGTGAAAAATATTGTTTTTTTTTTCAGAATTGTCGCTCTTTTTTTGTTTATAGTGCAAAAAATAAAAATCGCACAGGTGATCAAATACCGCCAAAATAAAGCTTTATTTGTGGGAAAAAAAAGGACATCCATTTTATTTAGGTACAGCATCGCATTACCGTGCAATTGTCCGTTAAAGTAACGCAGTGCTGAATCTCAAAATATGGCCTGGTCATTAAGGGGGAAAATCTTCCAGAAGTGGTTAAGCTTTGTCAACCAGGGCCGGTTCATACTAGTGCAATGCCAGACATCGCATGTGAGTTGCACAGCATTGCTGTGCAGGGATGTCTGTGCGATGCAAATTCAGCCCTACTAACTGTAAGGCTGAATTCGAATTGCAGTCAGACCAAACTCGTGCAGGACCCTATTATTGTTCGCGCCGGAATCTGATCACATGGCTATCCGATTATGAAAATCGGGCTGCGATTTGCAAACTGATTGAGGGTTGTCTTTAATTTAACATACACTCTGCAATCAGTTCGCATGAACAGGTTGCGATTTTGACGTGGTGCGAATATGCAGCGAATTTTCTGTGAATTTACACCGCATCTAGCGTGAACCGGCCCTCAAAGCTGATTGGTTTATATGCAGAGCTGCAACACTCTTTTGTACTCTTCAGTTTCAGTAAATCAACCCCAAAGTGTCTAGAATTTTCAGAGTACTTAGTAACACAATGCTAGGAATATTTTTTGAACAAAGTGCTTTGAAGAGAAACCTTTTCAGAATATTAACGCATAATATTTGATCTTTACTCAGTTTTGTCAGGTAGAAGCAGCAAAAAGAGCCAATCAGATGTTTTGCAGTGCAAAGGGCATGTGATAGGAGGAAAGAGCAGAGGGCTAAGCTCATTAGTCTGCTGCTTCTTCTTTCACTATTCAGTCACTGGGTGTGGGGGGTGAAGAGGAAAGTTGTTGGGGTCCCCCAGGCTTCTGTCCTGGGACCAATCCTGTTTAATTTATTCATAAATGATCTAGAGGAGGGGATATCGAGTAAAATCTCAGTATTTGCAGATGATACTAAACTAAGCATGCCAATATCTTCTCTGCAGGATGTGGAAACCGTACAAGCGGACCTGAACAAAATAATGGGGTGGGCAACTACATGGCAGATGAGGTTTAATGTTGAAAGATGTAAAGTAATGCACTTGGGTGCCAGAAACCAGAAAGCAAGCTACTCACTAGGGGGGGAACCTCTGGGTGAGTCTAGGATGGAAAAAGACTTGGGGGTACTGGTAGACAACAGGCTTGACAGTGGCATGCAATGCCAAGCCGCTGCAAGCAAAGCCAACAGAATACTGGGATGTATAAAAAAGGGGATTCACTCCAGAAATAAAGAGATTATTCTCCCACTCTACAAGGCTCTGGTCCGGCCACATCTGGAGTATGCTGTCCAGTTCTGGGCACCGGTCCTCAGGAAGGATGTGCTGGAACTGGAGAAAGTCCAGAGAAGGGCAACAAAAATAATTAGGGGAATGGAGGACATCAGCTATGAGGAAAGACTACAAGCACTGAACTTATTCTCTCTGGAGAAGAGACGATTAAGGGGGGATATGATATCAATGTACAAATACTGTACTGGCGACCCTAGCATAAGGATTCAGAGAACGGGAATACAATAAGACACGTGGCCACTCACTAAAACTAGAGGAAAGGCGGTTTAACCCCCTTAGCGGTAATCCCGAGCGTGACTCGGGGTTGATTTTTCATATCAGGAGCGGTAACCCCGAGTCACGCTCGGGGTGGATTGCAGAGAGCGCAGCGGTGTTTTCTTACCTTATCCTGGCGATCCAGGGATGATCTCTCATTGCTGTGACTGCCAGCCGAGAGTCCCGCCGCTCCTCCGTCCCTCCGTCCGTCTGATCACTTCCTAGTTCCGTTCCCTGCAGCAGCAATGCTGCATGGGAGCGGAACTAGGGAGGGAAATTAAAAAAAAAAAAAAAAAACGTTGCACAAAACACAAAACACATTTTATATTATATATATATATATATGCATATATATATATATATATATATATATATATATATATATATATATATATACACCGGTATATATATATATATGCATATATATATATATATATATATATGTATGCATATATATATATATGTATATATATATATATATAAATATATATGCACACACACATATATCTATATATAATGCATGAATTATAATCTAATCAATAATATAATTTTATTATATATATTATATATTAAATAATAAAATAATATTATTGATTCGATTATAATTCACGTGTTTGTGTTTCAAATTTATCACATCTGGGATGTCTACTAGAGTCTTGTTTTGGTCAGGTTTAAGTCAGTAATTACTAAGAATTGTAGGTCTATAATACATAACGCCAAATTTCCATGAAAACAATTGTACCGCTTTTGGTATGTAATTCCTGACATAATCATACCGCCAGGGAGGTTAACCTTAAAGTACGTAGGAGGTTCTTTACTGTCAGAGCAGTAAGGATGTGGAATTCTCTTCCACAAGCAGTCGCATCAGCAGGGAGCATCGATAGTTTAACCCTCCTCTTATGTTAGGGTCAGAACCAACCCGTTTTCATTTTTGAATGTCTATAAGTATCACGTAAATTTGTTTATTGCATCAAGATTTTTTTACTTTGTCAGGAACCTCTATTTAAGCAATGTAATAGAAAAAGAATCCTTTTCACTAAATTATAAAATACTGTGGTGAAAATTAAGACGTTTATGGTGTTAGGGTCAATTCTGACCCAGTTATAATATAGGATTATAGGACACTAATAAGTGCCAAAACTGAAATCATAAACACTCTCTCTGCTTAGTAACACTGACAGCCAATCATCTCTCAACCCTGTGAGCTGTAGTTAGGGAAGGACCTATCTCTTTGTCTGCTTATCTAAATAAAGTAAAGAAACATAGGACCAATACATTTCAGAGTTGCTGACTTTATTTTACCATTTTTTAAATTTGAAAATGAGAGGTATGCTATCAAAAGAAAGGTCTAAGGGGTCACACGAAAAATATTAAAACCAATCTTTTCAAGGATAAAGAAGCCTAACAAGGTTACCAAGAGGTAAGAAACAAATTGGATGATAAATAATTGTTCAGAGGGTATTTTATGGCTGATTTAAGACACGGGTCAAAACCGACCCGTTAACATCATGGATAGTAACAGAAAGCTAACATAAGAGGAGGGTTAAAAAAACTATTAGATGGGCACCTTAAAGACCACAACATACAGGGGTATACAATGTACGGTTAACAGCAAACACACACACACACATCATAGGTTGAACTGGATGGACTGATGTCTTTTTTCAACCTCACTAACTATGTTACTATGTTATTAAAGGTAAATCATAGAAAGATCAGTACTTTGCTGTGAGGCATAGCTGTGTAAATCTCAGGAATGGATGAACTGAAATACAAATTATTTTGCAGGTAACAAAGCTTTCATAATTGTATTGCATCTGTGTACTTAGCTATTTTCCTGGATTTGAGCTTTAAAGTGGTTATAAATCCTCACATATACCCAGTGAAGCGAATAGCCTCAGATGATACACAGAGTTGAAACAAATCCTCCTACATAGGTTTCACTTGTTTATCTGCAGTCTTCTCTTGTCTACACCCCTTCAAAAGTGCAGATTGTGTTGAAAATCTTTCTTCATCTGTCATCAGCACGGAGGAGGGGGACGGAGAGACTCCAGTTACAGAGTGTGAGAGCTGATTGGAGGAAAGGCACACACCACCCTCCACATAGCAGAAGAACTGTGTTGTGAATAGACAAGCTCTGTTCTGAGCTCTCAACCCCAATCCTCCCCTCCCCTCACCCCACACACACACACACACACAAATGTATCTGATGTGTCGGGAAAACTTTTCTGAAGTGACTCATGCTTATAACAGAGGAACCAAGTACCAGAGAGAAACAAAAAAAAAATACCTGCCATGAAAGTCCTTGTTCAGGCCGTTTCTATTTTAAGACACTTAGCCCCATCTACGAATCCTGTGTTGTCACCCTATACCATGGGCTTCAAATAGGGACTTCATGTGGTCATCTCAACGCACATTACAAAGACATGGCCACAGTTATCAAAAATCTTCCCTGAGAAATGCCATAACAGTCATCACTGCAATGCATGTGGACAAGAAGTGGCTACAAAGAGGCTCAAGGAGATCAGCAGCACTGAGTTGCAGGAAAGAATGAAAAAACAGAAAACACACATTTTTATTAACAAGAAAAAGCCATTATTGATGATATATAGTGCTGTAACATACAAATGTTCAGTTATGATTTGCATCTGCTTTAAGCCCAACCCCTGATCTTTCCAATCCCAGCCCATATTTTGACCAATTATGTGCAAAGCATGCAATTTTAAATCCCACCCCTTCTAGTGCCAGGAACATGGAACATCCCAATGAAATTGTATCACCATACTCTTTATTTTGGAGCTATGATAGAAAATATCCCCTGATGAATCATAACAGAAAGAGGAAATTGGAAAAAAATAAGTCGTGAAAGGGACTTATATGCCTTAGTTAGCAGCAGAGTATAGAACAGTTGTTCTATATGGGGAGGAATTGCAGAGATGATGATGTATGTGGCAGGCAATTCATCTTAAAATAAAGGGGGGCATCTTTGAGTCTGATTGACAGGCAGCCAGCTGTGACCAGCTGTGGTGATGCTTTGAAGAAAAAAATGTCCTTTCAGCAAACAAAAAGTATATATAATATGAGAAAAAAAAATGTTGATCAAGGGCATATTGTCCTTCAAGGATTGGAGCAGGACACCCGCTGCTTTAAAATAAGTATCAAGGGGGAGAAAAAAAAACTAAATAGACAGTTTTGCCAGCCGCGGCCAAGCACCCGCCTGACAATCAGAAGGATCCTTGTCAGTTAATCCAGCTCAGAACTGGATTAACTTTTCAAAGAAATACAAATTTCTGCAAGACTGTGCAAGTATGTGTGGAATTCAGGCGGAGACTTTCATTTTAATGAACTAGGATGAACTCAAGTGTTTGTGGATCCATTATGCAGATAGGTGATGCATCTCTAGGAGGTGATAGCGTGATCACATTGTGTGGGTGTGTCTAGAATACAGCTGATGGTCCAAAATTAAGGACATCCTCTATTCATCTGGAAGTAAAATTTGTAGTCCAGTCACGTGCATCAATATCAGGTTTATCAAAGCATCACAAAAGGCAATGATGGTATACAAAGGGGTGTAACCCATAACAAGCAGTTTACACTTTGTATCAATACTCAAAAGGAAGATAGGTGCATATTACTTGGTTGGACTTTGTAGATGCCAAGTTGCATCAACGGAAAGCCCCTTTGATGGCCTATTAGGATTTATGAGATTTAGGACAATATAATCAATTTAGTGCAACCAGTTTCAACTAAAACAAAAGTAGCATTGAATTAATTGATGGTCATCATCACTTTAAAAAAAATATAGGACTGTGATGGACAGATTATAATCAGGTTAGTTTAGTTAAAGTCCAAGTGTATCACCCATGATTTAAAAGGCTCGTGAGCTGTTTTTAGGTCAAATGTCCAGTCATGTTAATGGTATATGAGAAAAAAAAAAAACAATTTGACAGTAAACCTGATGCCCACTGCGAGCAATCATAAATTTAGGGTTTGATGAACCTTTAGGAAATCCCTCTGGTTAACAAGGGTTTTAGGATGTGGTGGTCCATGATTGTTCAAGAGGTTTGGCCCCCAAAGGTTGGTAATAAATGACCCATGGGGTGACTTAGATTGTCCACCGGAAACTAAAAGTGGGAGACTGGAGAGTCCTTATAGTGTAGTAAGTGACTTAAATGTAATGATTACGGTACCTCAAAAAAGTTTGTAAATTGAATAAAAAGGAAAATTACTTGCATTAACTCTGTTGGGTAGAAACACACAACCTTCTATGAACTAAACTAGAGAATACCCTGTGGCCTCCAAGATTTCAAAGGTCATTCTTGATGCCATGGGGGTTCCAATCATAGAACCTCTGTGGGGTTTTCAGGCAGGTGATGAACAAGGTGAGTTAGAAGACATCTAAAAAAAAAGGTCCTTCGGTCATCTGAGCAGCAGAGACGCTCGTTGTTGTGTGTTTAAGGATGGATAGGCGTCATCTGGCTTTCTGAACATTGAATTGCTTCATTTAAAAAAAAAAAAAAAGCAATTTGATGTTTGGTAAACCAGATGCCCTCAACCAATCCTTAAAGTGGTTGTAAAGGCAAACGTTTTTTTAACTTCATGCATACAATGCATGAAGGTAAAAAACCTTCTGTGTGAAGCAGCCCCCCCCCCCCAGCCTCCCATATACTTAGCTGAGCCAACTCTCGATCCAGTGATGTCCACAAGAGCCTTGCCTCTCTCCAGGGACTCGCACTCCTGATTGGCTTTTTGGCAGCAGCAGGTGCCATTGGCTCCCTCTGCTCTCAATCACATCCAGTAAGCCAATCAGGAGATGGAGGGGCGAGGCTGGCACACAGAGCTGTGGATTGGGAGCAAGCTGCTTCCTGTGGGGGCACCCAGCAGGAGGGAACGACAAGGAGCATCGGTGTGGGACCTAAGAAGAGGAGGATCCAGACTTCTTTGTGCAAAACCACTGTACAGAGCAGGTTAGTATGACATGTTTATTATAAAAAAAACAAGACTTTAAATACATTTTTAAACACACAAGAGGTACATCTGCTGCCTAAACCACTGGCAGGCCTTTTTAGAAGTCTTCCACCGCATTCTGGTTAAGAAGAGTCCTAGATGTCTGATGTGCTGGATGGTTTTTCAAATTCCTTTTTGAGCCTCCATTACATGAGTGAGAATATTTCTTATCTGAGGGATTGGAGATAAGCTGACCAGTACCCATTTAAAGGACCCTGCGTGTAGGAAGAGAAAAATGTTTGTTGCCAATATGGTGGTCATATGACTTTTCTGCTAATCAATATATTTATTTACTGGAGAAAGACTCGAAAGTATTATCAGGGCTCTGCTGCTAATGAGGCCTAATTGGGGTGGCTCAGTGGAGGGGTGGCACTGAGGCAGGAGTATCCACACTGGATCAAATAACAGGCTAAGCATTTCGGAGTTCCCTGCTTGTCCACTGTGTCTATCACACAAGCAAGCTTAGTGTCTGAGAATCGTCAGGGATGCAGAGCCTGTTAACAGAGCAGGCTAAGCATCACTAAGCACAGCACTACCGGCCACTACATCTTACCTTTGCCGAGCTTCGCTATTAACTGTCTCTGTATCACGAAACTGGCTGCAAGTGTATGAATGTGAGTAGGTGCTCATACACACAAAGGCAGAACTACCACCTCCCAAGGGGGCCATCTTTGTGTGTGGTGGGGCACCTCAGGAGGCATTTGCCTCCAAGCATGGCCCTGACTATTATTGTTAGCTGTTTTTAACTTATACAGACAAAATGCTATTGGGTAATCTTTTTACCCCTTCTTAAACATGTCCGGAGTGCTTCAGGTCCCATGTATCAAGTTTGATGAGTGGAATAGTCGTTCATCTGGTTATTTTGCCTCTTGTCATACACATTAAAGTGGGGTACACACTAGCAGAAAATCTGCCGAAAATTCCCATCTGAGGTAAAATCGTATGATTTTCGGCTAGTGTGTACACAACTTTCAGCAGCCGATGCCGACATTTTCAAAGAAAAAAAAACAGAGGGACAAACACCAAAATTTTTATCGTCCGTCCCCAGACGACCAATTTTTGTTTAATGTGTATGCAGTACATCCGCGAAAAATTGGAATACGAAAGACCACGCATGATCTGAAGTTGCTGACGACCCGGAAGTCTAGGAACAAATGTCCCAAAAAAAAAAAAATCGGACGAGAAATTTTGTGAACATTATGCACTGTCAACTAAAAACGGTTATGACCGCTGAGCATGAGAGAGAAAAATCGGAGGATATTTTGTCCGATTTTCGTCAAGTGTGTACGAGCCTTTAGATATCTTCTGGAATATATGGAATTGTATTTACTGAAAAACAATTCATTTTTATATTGTATTTGTATTTATTATATTTGTATTGGCACCTGTAGAATAAGCATATTGGGATAAAAATGTCGACTTGGATGTTGCTATGAACTTTAAAGTACAAATCTAGATGACAGGTCAAAGTATTTAGTGTGTTACCAATGCTATTGAATAACTAATGCAACTGGACTAATTCACATAGTTTATTATCTCACCTTTATCTGGGTTCTGTGTAATCCCTTCCATCCAGCCTTTTGTGCAGCTCCTGTCAGGGCCAGTAGGAGTTTAGTTCCTGAAGCTCGTGCTGCTTAACTTCCTCTGTCTCTTCATTACCAAACTTCCAAATTACGGTGGAATTTGATTGGTGGCTGTGAAAAACTTTTAGCTTATTTTTGTTTGCATAAGATTTTCTGTAAAGGTAGCAAGGAGGCCACAGAGGGTGTTCCAGAATTACAAGCAGGCATGTTCCAGGATCATCTAACTATTGGGTTGGGCTTGTGCACTACAACTTTGACTGGATACAAATTGGAAGAACAGAGGACGCAGACTGTACTTCTTGTATATACTGTATAATATCTTAAGGTTACATTTTTGAAGTTTCATTGGAGTGTAGCTTTAAAGGCACACAGTGTGAACAATTGTAAAAAAGCACTCCCTATCACTAAAATTTAAAATTAATAATGGAAAATTTTCCAGCATGCTAGTTACCACTGTTACTGTCCTTAGATCTTTTTTTTTTTGCATTCAAATACAGTGGTAAAATGTTAGGTAAAATCTAAATCTTTATTGCATATACCCAGTGAGAAATCATTCACATTTGAGGGGACAGATCACCGTTGACTATGTTGCTTATTTAAAAAATCTGGCCATAAATGTTCAAAAATTGTAAATCATAACAGCTTCTACACAATATCGTATGTACCCTGCTGTATGAGTTCCTTATGTTCTCATTTTTATAGTACTTAGGTTTTAAGGATAACTGGTGATATAATTTACTGATCTGGTTTGTATGTTGTAACTTTGGTTGTTGGGGTTTTTTTTATATTTTTTTATTATTTTATTTTAATTTATTTATTTTTTTATTTTTTTAGCGAACTGGACTGCTCTTGTTTTAATCGAGATCTGCACGAGAGACATATATTTTATTATACCTTTTAATCTGATCAGAAAAACTTGTTGTCTGTCTATCTCTGTTGTAGAGAATGTCAGAAAATTGGAGGTAAATCACACTATAGAAAGAAAGATTTTGTTTCCGCACAAGTAAAATCGTTCACAGTTTTCTAAAGAGAGCTTCCAACTGTAAAAATACTATTTATTTCTTCTGTACAATTTTACATGTATATCAATGTATTCTTTTTACAATTTATGACTAATAATAAAAACACTACCTGCTAAAAAATAAAACACTATAAAGCAAAAATAAAATAATAATATGTTGCTAATAAAATTATTATTAATATTATTATTATTATTTTGTTTAGTGCTGTATTCTATCAAGGGTATTTATGTTATTGCCTTATAGCGCAACAAAAATGGCAGGCACATTTAACTTGGAGAGATATTTACTGTAAGCTATTAGTATGTATTTATTTAACAAAGAAAAACATATTTTACTACAATTAGCAATCCAAATTGCAAGTATATACTATTAAATGTAGCAGCTACTTGAATTTAAACAGCATACTTTTAAGTTTCTGTTTTAGAGCATGCGGGGGGGGGGGGGGGGGGTTAAATGAGTTGTATTCAAAGCAGTTCGTTATTGTTCAGACGCAAATAAAGTATGCATTGTGTCAGACACATTTACTATGCTTATTTGAAGTAAGAAAGTAATTATTTCCTGCAGTTAATAAAGAATATTGAACAAATCAGAATGCCTTAAACATTCCAGTGGATCTACAGTGGCTGAAGCCTAATAAAAGTGGAATTAATCTGGAAGCCGGTGAGAGCGTCCATTAAAACCCCTCCTTGCCTATTAAGCACATTTTGTTCTATAAACCCTGGAGTTTGCCAGACCTTAGGGGAAGGGAAGGCTTGTGTGTCTGCACTGTTGTATATTGTTGTGTGTGTTTGTGAGGAGCAGGTTACAATCGCTACTAAGCCGGCATTAGAAAGGGGGGGGGAGGGGGGTCCTGTAACAAAGGGGAAAAAAACAGTTTGCTAGTTTCAGTGTGTCTGTCCTTTGATATATATTTATTTAATTATTGTAAGCAGAAAATTTATCTGTGTTCGTGTATATATATATATATATATATATATATATATATATATATATACATACACACACAAATACATTTTCTGCTTACAATAATTATATAAATTGTACAGTTATATAATATTTCACAGCTTTGAAAAAAAAATCAGACACAATTGATTAGAAAAACAGAAGGGATAGGGACACACAAGCATGCACATTTTTTTTTTTTAAATTGTCACTAATTATCTTCATTTTTTTTCTTGATTTTTTTTTTTTTACAAACTTAAGACTGGGTCTGAATGAACAATATTCACACTACCTTGTGATCTGTTTAAATAGCCAGTTTCTTCCTGGAGAAAAGTCTTATTTTTAAATTGTTCTGATGTTAATTGGGAGTTTGAAATGGACAGTGTTAAAAATGACTCCCGCAGTTAATCAGTCTATCCTACACAAGAGAATCCACAGCCAGGTAAAATAACTAGATAGGAGAGATGTAATTCACCTGTATGGACACCTGGAGTGCTGCAGCCTTGTTTAAAAGTTGATGTTCTAACCTAGAATTTATTGAAACTTATAAAAAAATGTATATATATAAAAAAATAAAAATAAAAAATAAAAATAATTTATATATATATATATAAATCAGTGACTTGCTTTTTGGGACATTTACCTAAGCTTCTGGTAAATTACACCCATTCTCTCAATTTTTATTTGTGTACGTGGAATGGAAATTGCCACGATTTAACACATATATAACCACAGTCTGTAATTTGTACACAACAGACATTTAGAAAGGCTAAACTGATGTATATTGCAGTGCTTCAACATGTTTTAAACGAAATGCAAAATCGAATGTCAGTAAAAAAAATGCAATCCATATTGTCTAAATAGGTAGAAATTTCTGTGTTTTTATGCATAGTAAATTTAAAAATCAGTGTGGAAATAATGTAAAGATATTTGGAGTGTGTGGTAACATATAAATAAACATAATATGCTTATTTTAGCAATAGCTAGTATCTTTACAATAAACTCTGCATCCCTTCCATGTACCTGTCCATTGTTTAAACTTGATAAGTCAGAGATATCTGTTTTTTTACGTGCATGTAAAGACCCCTGAATCTACTTAGCCCAAAGCATGCAATTCATTTTAAGCACTCTGCTGTGATCACGCAAATCAGCATAAGACTCTCATGCATCCGAAAACACAGTGTAAGTAGATAGAAAAAAAAAAAAAAAAAAGATTTATTTGCTCCTTTTGGACCATATGATGTTGAAATAAATCTATTTAAACCTAATACATAGAGTGGTGTTGGGGATGTATTCTACTACAGAAGCATCAGCCTCTAAGAGCCACCCTGTCTGCTAATCTGGTCATCAGTCAGCACCAAGCGTCCCCAATACTTTAGACGTTCCTGCTTAGATGGGTAAATGATCGCCTATCCATTAGGAGTTGGTAATCCACTATCAAAGCGCCTGAGTGCTATTTGAATATAAGAAGATTTTTTATTAATGGTTCATGAGACTAAAAAGTCTAAATTGACCTTTAGAGTCAATTTTAATAGTACTAGAATTAGTTGTAAGTTTCCAACTTAAGTGTTCTAACAAATATCGAGCAGGGCAGACCACGTAAAGCGTCATATTAGTTGATGGTTTCAAATGTATGTTTTTTTTTTTTTTCTTCTAAAGTACTTCCTATATGAATACTAGTAGTTGTATAACTGAATTGTGGCTCCATGCACACTGGCTTAAAAATTGCTGCTACTAGAGGAGTTTTGCGTTTTGCCTGTAGAAGCAGCTCAACGTTATCCTATGTGTCCATGCACATTGGGACGATTACAGGCATATTTTAAGCCCAACATTTAGAGGCAGGGAAAAAAACTTCTGGTTGGTATTTCTGATTGGAGCTTTCTGGCAAAAAAAATGCAAATTTCTCCTAAACTTGTCTAAACTATTTCCAAAAAACGCTCTATATGAGTGTTTTTTTCTGCCACAGGAACTGCCATTTTTTTAAGCCTAGTGTGCATGCAGCCTTAGAATTTTAGAGTCTTAAAAAGAGTACTAGTACTTACGTATTATAAAAAAAATAAAAAATGTGTTTGTGTGACCATATTAATATAGTGATTCCATATATAGAAAGAAATAGAGGTGACTGTAATTTTTATAGGGGGTGTAAATTGAAGCCAAACATATGTAAATAGAATGTATATAAAAGTGTAAGTGTGCAACTAATGCAGTCTAAGACACAGGTGCAAACTCAAAAAAATTCTGACTTATTATAAATATGCTAAATATTAGAGAACAAGGAAATGAGGATGTATATAGAAATATACAATTTATACAAAAATTGCTCTTCTAGGGTTTGCTTGTATCCTTTAATTATAGAGCTCTAACGTTCAGTGCAAACAATTCTAATTTTATATATTTAGCAACTTGTCAAGGGTAAAACTTTTTTTCTGATTGATAGTTCTTTAGTGACCTTTAACCTTCACTTTTCAAATGTAAAAATAAATGCAATGCTTCATCTAAAGAATAATCGGTATTTTGTGTAATGTTGAAATAAATTCCAAGAAAAAGTATTAAAGAAAAAGTATGTAATGTTGAAATAAATTCCAAGAAAAAGTATTAAAAGAAAAAGTATTTTGTATTATGTGCTATCAGAGAGATACACATGGGCATCTTAAGCAATGCGAATGAATTCTTTTTTTTTTTTTTTTTTTTTTGCTTTTCAGTGGCTGTCAGCCTATGTGGCTCTAGCATCAAGCTTAAGATCAGCCTTTAGAACTGTCCCCTAAATACTTCCACCTCCTCCCACGGTAATACTAATAGAAAGTTAACGAGACTTCAGTCTTTTTCCTCAAGCGCTTACGCTTGTGCTCTACTTTCCTTGTAACAAAATAACTGCACAAACTCAGATGGTCGGAATCTGCCTGCACTATCGTTCTTTACACAGCATCTGACAGGGTCTAAATTAGAACCACAGGACTAATGCCGTTCGGCAATTGGACACTTAAGTAGGCTCAAAAAGGCCATATTTTTCCACCTTTTCTCCTTTTATTCATCTTTTCTTGTGTTCCAAAAAAAGGGCCCATTATTCAAATGCATTTTCACAGGAATAAGCTTAATTAACAAGAAATAAAGCTATTTATTTTAAAACCCCTGGGCGTGTAATGAGAAGTGTATTGCATTGCATCATTGTAACAATTTCTTTATCATATTAACTTAAGATGAACAAGGTAGGTCTTTTTTTTTTTTTTTTTCTTTTTTTAATAAGAATCTGATCAATGTTAAACTCCTGTTGGCATATTCTCACACCTCAGCTAAATGTGAAAGGATAGACTATACAATACAGTACACTTTAAAAGAATACAAAAAGGAGGGGTGAGGGGGGACTAGCTCTTGTGCAGCCTTTGGCCACTAGCCACCTCCTAGAAGCCGGGAGGGGCTTCTGCTCAGGGCAGATGTATATGCATTATCCCAAAGGCTACCAACATTTTAATCATTTTCAAGCTTACTTCCACTCATAAATATCTGAACTGTTTATTGTTCCTCAATTTTTTGCATATTTATTCTAGCAAAACTATTATTAAAGAAGTTTGTTTCAAAGTGTTTTTATTCTTAAACTAAATCAATGCTTTTTAGAATATCGTGTGTCTTTAAATGTTTGAACTAAATATGCAGGGTACAAACATTTGGTGTACCAATAGTCCTTCTTTGTAATTGCATATTTTTATGAAATGTAACTCTACAAGGGAATAATTCAGAGCACTTTCAGTTTTTTCACACTCATTTAAACTTTAATTTTGCTTTAAAAAATATATATATTTTTTTGTAATATTGTAAGACATTGTATGATTAGATATATTATAACACTTTGGATTAAGTTTAAAATATACTTAATTAATTTCAATTTTAACAAAGTATTTCTCTTAGAGTGTGTTAAAATGTCACTCGCCAAGGGCAATGTTATGTATATGATTGTATTCATTCATAAAATCACTCCATGTCTTTTAAAACAGCTTTCAAGCTTACCTTTGCCCAGAATTATCTGAAATCTTTCTAGATCTTCCATTTTATGCACTTTTTTGCTTCTTCTATTTTGATTTATTTTTCAGTTTTTATATTGTACATTTCTTATACCATTTTTAGCCAATTGATTGATATTTAGTGTTAACTTTTGCATGTTTCTAACATCCCTTTAATAATTGTATTGTTATATCAATGCCAAAGTTTGTTTCTAATTAAAAAGTATAACTTTAAAAAAATAATGTTTTTTTTTTTTAATCTCTTACCCTCTGAAAAAGTCTGTTTTGTTAAAGTAAGTAAAATATGTGTATTGTTAATATGCAGTGTTAGGAATACAAATTGATAGTACTGTGGAAAAAACTATTTCCTGGAAGCATACTTTTAACACCTCTTGTAATAGGTGATTATGAGTCTTATATATCAAGTCTGAGCAGAAGCACTTTATACGAACTGTGGACATTTTTTTGAAAGGATACTATCATTGTTTT
This sequence comes from Pelophylax lessonae, assembly GCF_965119305.1. Classification (NCBI taxonomy): domain Eukaryota; kingdom Metazoa; phylum Chordata; class Amphibia; order Anura; family Ranidae; genus Pelophylax; species Pelophylax lessonae. The sequence goes on along the minus strand of NC_138780.1, from coordinate 140,778,509 downwards.
ATCATTAATTATTGTTTATATGATGAATTGCTATTTATAAGATTTATGCACGTTCTTATTCAAAACTATTGAATTTATATATTTATTTTCACTTGTGATAATTTAACCCACACTATTGCACTTTACCTACTATTGTAGTATTTATTATATTTAAATTTAAGCAAGTGCTGTATTTTGGTCACTAGACCAAGTATTCACAAACTTGGTGATTATGAGCCCAAGCTTGAGTAAACTTAAAGATCATTATTACACCAACACACAAATTATTATTTTAAAAATATATGAAAACAGTATGAACATACTGTTATCATATCTATCTATATATATATATATATATATATATATATATATATATATATATATATATATATATATATATATATATATAGATTACATTTATTATATTGCTACAGATAAGGAATTTAGTATGTTACTTATTTCATAGGGAATTACATTTTTGTTGTGGAAATGTAACATTTTTAGAAAATTGTAATAGTTCTGAATAATAATTACACAACTAATGTACCAGAAGAAAAATGGAAAAGGTATTATTATTCAATAAATGTTTATCAAGCAGGAAATTAAATTGTTTCTGTTGCATCAATAACACGTTATCACAAATTGAAAAAGAATTTAGAGCCACAAACTGAATTTCTGGTGTACCTAGCAAGTTGCACACCTAAAAATGCAAAATTATATGTGTTTTGAAGCATTAACAATTTGGTATTTGGAATAAAATTATTTGATGGGGCTTGCAATATGCATTTATTGGATATAAATGTCACACAAAGTGGAAAAATTGTAGGCTGCTTCTGGTGTAAAACATTTCCAATAATTGAATTTGAATGTAAAAATTCTAATAACAATAATATCAAGAACCTTTTTAACATGCCATTTCATACTAGATATAATTAAAGAAGTACAGCTGAAGTGCATTTGTTTTATGTTTACATTAAAAAATATAATTTGCATTCCTATTGATTTCCTTATCTATAGCAAAGTTTGTTTAAATCAAAGTTTAAAGAACTTTAAATAGATTTTTTTTATATCATACTAATTTCAAAAAATGATTTTTCTTTAACAGTTTTCCAGCTGGTGCAAACAATGTTATGTATAATTTATCTTTGTGAAGAGTAAATAGTTTTTCTTGTTCTTAAGTGTTAGGGGTTAAAATTCCATGTATTGTGGAAAAAACATGCCTTGCTGGGATCTTTTCTGTCATTCCCCTTGTAATGACCGTGCTGATAATGAGTAGTATATTTGAGCTTTGTGAGGTAAATTTAAAGGTCATTATTACATCAGATTGCAAAAACATGTTATTAGCACATGATGTAGGATATCGAATATCCAAGGTACACATACTCAGAATTGTATATATATATATATATATATATATATATATATATATATATATATATATATATATATATATATATATATATATATACACACACATACACATCATTTTAAGGCTAGATAGATAGATAGATAGATAGATAGATAGATAGATAGATAGATAGATAGATAGATAGATAGATAGATAGATAGATAGATAGATAGATAGATAGATAGATAGATAGATAGATAGATAGATAGATAGATAGATAGATAGATAGATAGATAGATAGATGTAAAAATATTATATTTTATTATAAATGCCCTATTGCTAATACCCTACTGCGGGTATTCCTTTTTCAAGAGTGTGTTCTAGTATTAATGTTTAATCATCACTTTAAATCATGAAATAAAATGAAAATATGGAGTTAATTAAACTCTATCAGGCAGCCACACTAAATATAGTTTTTCCTTTTTATAAACAATAAATTAGCATTGATCAACAATGCATTTTAAATTTGAAAATGAACATATAGCAACATATGTGCAGAAATATATCTGTATGCCTGGAGGACAGAAAGTATTCAATTAGTTGCATATCTTGGAATGTTTATGTTTTCCCAGTTGGAAGCAAATTAAGTATTTTAATGGAGCTTGAAAGATGCAGATATTGGATACTGACATTAAGTAAGTAGGAAAGTAATGACTAGTTGCATATAACTTCATATTTACACTTTTAATCAGACCTGAACTTGTTGCTAGGGCATGCATAATGAATAGAAAATGGTTTTGAAAAAAAAATATTTGCAATATTTGATGTAACTGCATATATTACCTGCGGGGTAAAACATATGGTAAAGTTTTTTTTTTTGTACCTCTGTGCTCTTGTAAGAGAAGTAGAAAAATTGTAAGGCGCTCCTTCTGTTCAGTGCATAAAATTACAGGTTTTCACATTCTGAAACGCCCTTTTGTTCAGATATTAATTACGCTTCAAATCTTTTTTTCTGTCTTTGTAGAAAAAAAAAAAAAAAGTATAGATTTGTGGCAAATCAGATACCACCACTGTGAGCAAGAAAACTTGAAAAACAGGGCAATCCAGTCATATCTTAATGTACATAGTAATTAAGCTATGCTAAGCAAAATGACTGCCTTGCAATGCAAAAGTATTCATTTACAGCTGGCCACATGGATAAAAAGAAAACAAAATATAAAATAAATTAAAAAAAAAGATAAAATCTTTACCATTTTAAGAAGTGTATCTGATCTCAACGCACCAGACAAAATGTTTGAGCATGACACCAATTATAAAAGTTACTCAGGTGTTTAAGCGTTGCATACTTCCCCATACCAACAATTAGTTACAGTGCACAATCAAAGAGTAAGACATAACATTGTGCTAGAGCCATTTTAATAGAATCATACATGTTTGCCAGATCCAAAAATGAATAAAAAAAGAGGTCTATGCATCATATATACTTAGGTAGATCTTCCTTCACATAGTCAAGAATAAACGCCAATGATTTTCCATAATCTAATAGGGTTAAATGATAACCAAAGTCTTTGTGTTTTTTAAAGAAACCGATATTTTTTGTCAGCCACAATCCATGCAATTTCAAATTTGATATCCAACTATACCTTGAGGGAACATTTTTAAGAATAAACAAACTTTCTTTTCAGTTCATCCATGGCAAAGACACTCTTTTTGAATGATAAATAGGTTCTTTCTGAACTGGGAATGTTACTTAGAATCTATTGAATCACAGCAGAACTCCTTGTGTTTTGGAGTTCACAGTTGCATATAATACAGGAGATCACAGCATTAAAGTCTAGCACAAATTAAAAAAAAAACACAGATTTACCATTGATAGAAGACACACACTGATTGTCTTTTTAAAAACTACATAATGACTCCTTATAAACATTATTATTATTATTATTTTGTTTTTGTTTCTTTAAATAAAGTAGTGCATCTATGACAATCAGTAACGCACAAATTCACTCAGCCCTGAAATGTTCAGTGCCATCTAGTAGTCACGTGGCCATTCCATTGGTAGACCCAAAAGTTGGCTAACACTGGGCACCGCTCTGGGTGTAGACAAGCCCCTGAGCCTGGACTTAAGTAACTGCCTGAGCTAGAATGGACTTCATTTCAAACTTTTATCCAACACTTTGCTAAAAACTATGGTGATCACAACTGTATCAAGACATAAATAGGTGTCTTTATTTTTTTTTCTCCAAGACTTGAGAAGTTTGTTGAGATCCACTCCAGTACTTGCCAGCAAGGGGATTTGTGGACAAGAAAAACAATGTCTTTTGTGTTCTTTAGCCAAAGACCTGGCGAGGATCTGGACTGTCCAAATGTATTTGTCACCAAGAAAAAGTTCCCCACTTGCTAAAATGGGTTTCACAAAACCTGAAACTTCCAAGAAGAGGTCTGGTCCTTATAATCCAAGCAGTCAGCATTGAAGTTTAGCTTCCAAGAGGCTGTTTGGTCTTTGTAATCCAAGCAATCAGCAGTGGAGTTGAAGCCCAAGCTTGAGGCTCCATAGGCTTGAGTGGACAATGAGGCTGGAGACTGGTTGAGGTGGCTGGTTACTGCATTGGTGCCCATTGGACTAAGTGTAGCACCAGGTGCAGGGAGCTGATGGTGCATAGGGGTCAAATAAGATCCACAGTCCATTCCACCGAAGTAAGACGTTGATCCTGCATATCCTTGGCTGTAGCCTGAAGCCTGGGTATATGTCATGGGATATGATCTCTGCATACAAGAGGAGGATGTTGAAAGAGGATCAGAAAGAGGAGAGATGGAGGCAGGGCTCCAGATAGACACAGGAGCTGTACTACTGGAGATCACTGGCACGGAGGTACTGCATGGAGGGGTGAACTGACCACTGGTACCACTCTCTGAGCTGACCTCTCTGGATGGAGAGGTCTTCTTCTTAGTAGGCCTGACTTTGTTCTGACCTCCATTTTGCTGCTGTTGCTGCTGTTGGCGGCATTTTGCTCGACGATTTTTGAACCAAACCTTCAATCAAAAATAAAGTAATTTCATTAGAGATCACTCCTAGGACCGAGAGACAATTAAACTTTGCACAGCTGTGATGAAATCGTCTATAAGGAAATGTAAGCATTATGCCGCAGGTGACTGAAAATCTTTGCTTTAAAAACTGAACAATGTTTTCACTTTAAAATAGATCACACAGATCATCCTTTGAAAATAACTGGAAATAAATCAAGAAGTGTCTGTGAATCACTAAATTATTAGAACAACTCTAGATAATTGGAAATTTTGTCTCACCTGTACTCGGGACTCTGGTAGATTAATCTTTAAAGCCACCTCCTCTCTCATGAAGATGTCAGGATAACGAGTTTTGGCAAAAAGTGCTTCAAGGACATCAAGCTGTGCCCGGGTGAACGTGGTCCTCTCCCTTCTTTGCTTTCTGGGGGTAGCTGAAGACACAGCAAAGTGTCATTATATAATTATTACTCAATGACATCAGGTTTATTGAACAGCAATTATAAATAAAGAAATTAAAATAAAATAAGTGTAAGATTACATCCAAATTTTTAAAAATAAGTTATATCAGTTATAAATAAACATCATGGAATATAATTAAACAATTTTTAAAGTGACATTTTCTTTTATTATTATTATTTTTACACACTTTAGTGCCTCATTTAATATTAATATTAACAGTTAAATTCACAAATACATTTACTAGTAATACCACTATATATTTAACTGAATTTAAAATTAAAAAAACAATTCATAAATAAAATAGTCAGGGGATAATACATAATAAACACACTCACGGGCCTTAATAAAGAATGTATATTTGAGAAACCCAAACATAAAAATTAAACTAAGTACAGAGGATAGGTGAATTGTTTAAATGCTGGTATTACTGTAGTTAGTAGAGTCTAAATGTGTGATTAAATTGATTACTAAGCCCAACACAGAAAATCTATAACAGTGTGGTGCAAACCTGTTCTAATAACCTCAAAAAGCTGCCTACATAGCTTAGATAACCAGGTTTAGTTAAAGTATTACTTACCAGGATATCCCACGGATGGATGTAACAGATCCATCCCAGAGGTGGTTAGGCTCAGTCCATTGACTGCATAAGGTGGTTGCTTGAGATAAGACATCATGCTAATGTTTTGGCGTGGAGGGCAAACGGCAAAGCAATCCGGAATCGTGGTGAATGGTTGAGGCAGTCTAGGTCTCCTTGGCTCAATCTTCCTTTCAAATCAATTTTTCTACAAGTCAATAGAAATTTGCTGATTAACAGAGAGTACTGGGGGCAGGTCCTTTACCTATGGTGGCTTGTTAGTGTGTGAGGTTCACTAGTCATTTGCTCATGCTCTTAAAGGACTCTGAGACCCCCAGCTGCCCTGTGGACCAAGGGGATGCTGACTAGATAAATGTGTCCTAAAAAAAAAAAAAAAGAGTAACACCCCATGGCCATTCAACACGCCTTCCTGCGAGACAAAACCAGGTGTTGAATTGCTTGCAACGCGCACCCAAGTCTGTCCATTTGCATAAGATTCATTGGCTAACACTCCCTAATTGTCTCAAACAAAACTTGATTGGGGCCATTTGCAGAGACAAAGGACTCCTTGGCTAAATAAATAATGGGTGAAAACAAAAGCTTTTTTTTTACCAGAAACAAAGACACAATTCAGGAAACCAATCTCTGCTCAGTCTGCTTAGCTATTAGAAAACGCATTCATTTTAATTATCCCAGTGCATTTTGTTACAAGCACCGTTTGGGGTAAGCCTGTTTTTTTTCGTGCAGTAGCAACTTTGCAATACACAAATCTAACTTGACCAAGATCAATCTTCTCTGGCAGCCCCAACATTCATGTTCACTTAATTAGTAGATGTCCTAATTAGATTTGGAGGTAAGTGACTGATTTATTGGTGTCCTGAAAAATGTTATTTATACGTGTAAAAAAGACAAAGTCAAACAAACAGCTCTTTAAGTTCCAATTAAAAAACAATCATGGAAAGCAGACATTCTGAACTTGGATGGGTACATAGGGAGAGGCAAGGTATTATCATTATAGCCCAAAATACACAACCTGGATTTTTCTCCTGTTAATGCCTTTAAAAATAAACATTTTCCAGTGCCAAATAAGTAGGACATTTTCTATTTCAAGTGAGCAAGTATATATTTGTGTCATATCATAGCTATGAAGAATCAAAGTAAACTCTAATTAAAGAGATTTTGCATTTTAGGATATTTAAATATTAAAATATCATAGTCTCCAGATTTAAGGTATTTATCAAACTGTATTTCTTTGACAATGTGAATTTCAGATACCATTGACAGAAAATTCTGTTTTAAAATGACATAACTGACAAATTACTTTACAAAGCTTAGTAGCTTAGTAATACACCTGAATTGTGCACATTTATAGATTTATAGTCTAAATGCTATATATATATATATATATATATATATATATATATATATATATATATATATATATATATAGCATTTGGACTATTTATATTTTTAATGTTATTATTTAATTTGAATGCTAATGTATAATTTTATTTTACCCTTCTGCATTTTAAAATACTGCTAAAAATTTTAAAACATTGTTTTTATTTTACTTTGGTCAACATACTAGTGTTACAATTAAATGAAAACAATGCTGTGATGAATTTTCAGCATTTCATAAAAGCTTTAAATAGTGGATATAAGCAAGACATTATGATGAATACGTTTTTACAAAGTAAAAGTAATTTTTTTTAGAACACTCCTATTGTTTTTATTTTATTACTTTTTAGGATGAGTATTAAAATAATATAAACAAGGTAACTAATTGTGTATATATATATATATATATATATATATATATTTATTTAAACTGGAACAAAGACAAGTCCCTTTTTTTTTCCTGATCTACCCCCTCCTATTTAATAAGTTCAGCAAACGGCTGCACAAGAACTATAGTCTGTCGTTATTTCCTCTTAACCAGTTGCTCTACGCCTGCTCAAGTAATAATTGCCTTGCCCAATAATTAATTATAATAAATGTTTTCATGATAAATTAACAAGATAATCTGAGTGGCACAAGTCCCCTAATTACACAACGCCATGCTCAGCCCTGCAAAAGCATTGGTGCTGATTAATTTTCTGCCTGATAGCCATAAAACAAAACACATATACACTAACGGGCCTTTTTGTATAACAAGAAAAAAAAAAATTATAAAAACTCTATAGTGTGAGTACATAGGACTTGACCACTATCAACCAATTATGAAGGGGGACACACAATTATTTTGCTACCGTTGTTTCGATTGTTTCCTTAATTACTGGTAAAAACTATATTACAGTCTATAATTGGTGCAGTCGGTTTTTGTTGTTTTTTCATTACATTGTAGCAGTATAGAAATATTTTTTATTGTTATGCGCAATGTGTACTAACTTTTAACTACATAGATGGATAAAATGAACAGTTATACACAATTTAGAAGCATAAATAATTTAAAACTTAGTATGATGAACTTTAGTGTCTGGACATTTTAGTAACTGAAACTAAAAAAGCTATGAGCTATTCTTGAAAACTATTTCATGGACTTTTTACGCATGCTGCATTTTTTCTTTAAATATTTATAATGAACCAGCTATTTATTCAACCAACACATTTATGTGCATATATATATATAATTATATATATATATATATATATATATATATATATATATATTTGTTTTATTTTTTTTTACATGTTTTAGTTTAATTGTCAATAAACAGGATGTAATTGGTTTTGTGATTATTCTGGCTTCAAAATAAACATTATGCTAACGTAACATTGTAGCACTTTGTGTGTAATTATGTGTTGTTTAATTAACTCACAACATCTGCTGTTGCAGGTAACATCTGTTAGTGATGTACACTCAAATCTATCAATGTTTGTAATAATAATCCATCCAAAATTTGCTACAGGAGTTAAAAAAATGTATGCACTGCACAATAACAAATAAAATAGTTTTGGTACCATTGGACTTTGTCATGAGTTTGCTGCCCCTGGACAAACCTGTTTCTTAGAATGACTTTTCTGGTTCAACCTATTGAACAGAGTCTGGGTAGAAATCTTTTTGTCAATAATTGCAATAATTGAGAGTCCAATATTTTAATTGAATTTATTTTTTCATCAAAATGATCAGTTTGTAATCAAGAGCAATCTACGAATTTTCAACATCCCAGCCTTATTTTTTTAAACATCCCTTGTGCTCCTATAAAAAAAAAAAAATCACCCTTCAATTCACAGTGAATAAAGAGAGAGGGAGAGACGACAGGGGAAGGAACTCCCCGCCTCCCCAATTATCTGGTTAGTACTGTTTGTGTTTTTCCTGAATGAAGACACTGATTTCAGTTTATTTAAAAATAAATGGAGATCCGTTAGCTTAAATGCCTATTCTGTATTGTTTTAGGCACTTTTGGAGATGTTGCATCAAGTCATCGAAATGCATTGTTCACAATGACAAAAGCAACCAGCTATTTATTGTATACATACACAAATTTTGTGTTGGGCTCCTACTGGCCCTATATGAGCTATTCCTTTGTTAATTAAGCTAATGGCTCAACAACTTGCAGCTTGTTGTGTAAAAGCAGCTACCTTTCATTTTGGGATAAGCTTGACTGATAATCAGTACATATAGTCATCAGCACATATAATCAGCATCAATATCATGCTAGTAATAAAAAAAAATGGTTTCAAAGACTTACCTTAGATGATCCTCAAACGATTGGCTAAGGCTGTTGGTCTTTATCCTGAAATTAAATTTAAAACAAGTAGGTTATAGGGAAAAAGTGACTCCTCAGCCTTCCTGGGATGACTAGGAGCAACCTAAGAGCTTAAAGATGTGATATCCCTCTTCAGTCACATACAAAGGGGTAGCAGGAGGAGGATCTTGTGCTAGACTTGCAAAATACTCGAGTCTTGCTTAGAGCTCAAGGTCTGTCCCTCTCTTGTGAACATTTGCAGACAAGGCACCTCACTGGCAACTTTTTGACGCAAACTCTCCAGCCAATGGCAGAAGGGACGTGATTGACACTTCTAAGCCAGAGGGAGAAAAAATTATGGAAGGAAGGGAAAAAAAAAACCACAACGCACAACAGGGGGAGGGAAGCAGGCTACTGTTGCTCCCGAAGGACAATCAGGCAACAAATAACAGCTCCAATGACACTATATATACCAAGCAAGCATTTATGCAACTACTGATTGTGGTTTAAATTTGCATACATACACCTGTGTGCATGTATGTCTATATGCAACGATTGATATATATTTTTATTTATATAGAAATATATATATATATATATATATATATATATATATATATATATATATATATATAT